>NC_069083.1:18407570-18736304 GCF_947172395.1 Bicyclus anynana
TTCCCTTCATTGACCTTGGTCTTCATCATCAGACCCCTAATAACAGACACAACTCATCTAGGTAGAAAGTTCTCAGCAATACGAATTAATCAAGGCCAAACACAAGGTAGTTACTGTAAACTGTTAAGGAGTTCCCTTAATTGTCCTTGGTCTTCATCACCAAATCCCTAAATGACAGTCACAACCTATCTATGTGGAAAGTTCTCATTAATACAAATTAATCAAGCCCAAACACAAGGTAACTGCTGTAAATCGCCAAGGAGTTCCCTCGTCTGTTTTATGACTCCATCATCAGATCGATTTTAAACCTTCATAATTTTGTATTTCTTAAAGGTACTAAATGGAAAAGTTTACGAACACACTAGATACCCATATAATTTTCGAAAGTTCCCCTCAACTTCTCCAGGATTCCATCATCAGATCTTGACATGATGGCAATGGGACCAAACCGACCGAATTGCGAACCTCCTCCTTTTTGAAGTCAGTTAAAAAGAAGAAATCAAAACCTCGGTTACTGATTTTACAAACGATCAACTAATGAATTTCTTATCGGTTCTTTACACTTGAACCAGTACTAGACTGACAAACGGACAGTTTTGACCTTTCAAAAGTGTTTAATCAGTAATACATGATGATAAGCCTCATCATCTCAAACATACGTGACTTTGAAAAAGTACTGTGTTGTTGAATTTAGGTTTTATTTAGCAAAGAAAAAGTAATGAATATCGCCCGCGTCACGTTTCATAGTCGGCTCCCAGCAGTCAAGAAAATCCCATCAATCACCAAAGCTCACGATCGAGCGGCGCTTTCTGACGTCATTCGTCACTGTGTTACATTTTTCATGTGTTTCCACAAAAGGCGGCCTAATGTCTCTACATCGAACACTGTTTAGTCAATGTACAGTTCGGAAACGTGTTATAATAAAAACAAAAATTAATGTTGTTACACAGAAACCGAAGTAATTCCCGACGTCAGCAGAATGTTATGTTTTTACAAATACGATTATTTTCCAACATTAGCAATTTAATTTATGATTGAAAATGTTTTCAAAATCTTAGATTCTTAAGATCGAGTGGCGTAAGTGCCAGGTAAATAATGGTACATCATTGAAGACCCAAGTGCCAGGCAGAAGGCAAACGTGCTTTTTAGGTCACCAGGACTTTGATTTCAATCATACTCAATGGCCATCAGGATTAATTTTAACCCTACGCCTTTGATTCTACAAATCCAAGGTCCCAAAGTACCTCAAAACAGAGGTCTGAATTTCATAGAAGACGTTGTGCAACATATTATGTTCTTCGAGCCCTTGAGCTCGACTCTGGCGAATCTTCTACGCTCGCACAATAGCCCTGGTAACGCTGAGTTCCCATTCAGCAAATGCACAATAAGAAAATAAAATTATCTCTTGTTCTTTTCTGAACTGTATGATCGCTAAGCTTGGAACTCGTACTCGTATGTACACGGTAGGCCATTATTTCTCCAATTTCAGCCGGCAGTTCATCAAGATCTCTACACAATTGATACAAATTGTACGACTCTACCGGTGACATCACTCGCGAGTTCGTGCTTTTAGCTTAAAAGTAACGTGCAGATGTATTTTGTAGTTTGAGCTGTCATATGTATTTGGTTTTGACTTTACTATGATCCACTTTGGACAAATTAACTTTCAATCAAAAGCCTAGTATGACAAGTTTAAATTAAATTTAATTTATTCATCAGAATCATACGTTAATTCTAAACAGTCCCTACTTTTTAACTGACTTCTTTACAAATCTTTTTGTTTCGACAAGATGTCTCTCTGTTGTTACTAAACTCTCACCAAAGATGATTTCTTTTAACAATAAAAGATATTTTTTTGAAAAAATATTTTTTCATGATCAAACTACTTATCTGTTTCATTGTCAACTTGGTACCGATGTAATTTAAGATCAAGAAATACGAGTTATTTCTCACATGTCAAGGTTTTAACAGCAAAAGGCACCGGTCCATGTATTGTTAATTGATTTATTGTTGAATAATTATGGTGGTTGTAATTACTTTACCATTCTTTAAACATCAGCTAACTTTTGGCTATATCGTCACGTCCATATTAGTATAGTAGTTAATCTACACTACGAATACTACTAATTATTTAAGTTAACGTGATGATGTATTAATTCAAGCCATGTAAGAATATTATAAAGATTAAGGTTTGTCAGACAGAAAGAAACGATTTTTTGTACAAAAGAGCTTAACATACTTACTTTCTGTCGGAGCATGCCCGACCAGTTTCTTACCAACACGGAGTCCTTAATCATGAGCTTGTTCATACAACTCAGCGTAAATAAAACTCACACAAAACACTTACGACACACATTCTAAAATAACTTTAAATGATATTTGTACTCGTTTAATAATGTTTGAAAGTATAGTGCGCTAGTGGCTAGTTGTTTTTGGGCATTGTTCTACATATGCAGTTTGGCGCACGACCGTGGACGGTGCGTGCGTCACGGTTCATTGCCTTGAGTACGGAAAGAGATCCTAATATGGCGCTCGGCGCAGGCGCAGGATCGCCTTGCGCCAACGCAAAGCGAGCCGCCATTCCGAGCCAATCGCCGCCCGGAGCACATGTCCATTGATACTAATCTAGACCAAATAGAGACTCAATTATATACTCTACTTTAAGAATAACAATGAGTTTTCTCTCACGCCAAAAAGGTTGACTTTTATCTGAACCCAAAAGACTGATTTTGCCAAACCTACAAAATGTGTTGCTCGTGGTTGCGTTGCCGGCGACGCGTGGCCGATTCCACCGATTCCGAAGTGTCCACTGCCGACGTAGAGGCGTTCGAAAAATCGGTCCCACCTGATGATATCCTTGTGGAGATTCAAAAGCCGCTATCACGTAAGGTGCAATCGGTTCTAATCGCACGCTATAGCGTACTTTTTGCACAATTTTCGTCGATTCAATCATTTAGTTTGCATGTTATTTTGGAAGTATAGCTTATGCCAGCTTAACATTTCGCATTTGGCACATGCTCTACTTTGCTATTGCCATTTAACACTATCGAAAAGCTGTACAAGTTTCAAGGTATCAGTCATGCACCTAAAACCGAATGACACGTTCAATGTTGACACTGCGCTTTGGTGCACAAATTCAAGAAAAGTTATTCAAGTAGACCAATATGCCATGTATTGCTTTATTAGCTGTTTGTGTATTTTATAGCGACTCCAAATCCCCTGAAATGGACTGTTGAATGATGCCGATGACATGATGTTTTGTAGTGGTGATAAGTAAATTCGTTAATTAAAACCATGCTTTGAAATTCTTTTGTCTATGTCATTATTCGACATTTCTTCTAGGTACATTATCTTAATGCAATTAGTTATATTGCTGCGTAGTTATAAGCGGAACGTCACTGTTATCGAGGATTAGCTTCCTTATCACTTTGTCGTAACTTGATGAATTCGGTATTACGAATAGATTACTCTGAAAAACACTCATATGGTTCTTAATAATAGATTTGGTTATCAACTTTAAATATATGAGTATTTCGGACTTCAGCATTTTCTCAAGTTAATTTTGGTTAATTGTTATTTATAAATTAATGATTAATATCCTTGTCGAATGTTTTCCTATCCACTGGGAATACCAGCTTCTATATCTTATAGTTTTCGCATTGTTCTGTTTCTGTTTGCACTTTAAGGGATAAAATCACAATTCCTGTTAAGGGATAGCACAAAGTTAATAATATTGTCATTGTCAATAAAATAGGGTAAGGTTGCAAGTTGTACCCCTAATTAAAAAAAATACTGTAATATTGATTGTGCCTTGGTACGGTTTAAGACAACTTTATCCTACTTCATTAGCAGTATAGTGTATTGTTGGGGGGACCAAATAATAATTTTACTTTTGTAAATGTCAGAAAAAACCCTCTGTTAGGCTTACTAATACACAGACAATATTTTTTTGTAGTGCGCAAATTTCTTTTGGTGGTTCTACACTGTTTGCAATAGAAGTCGTAAGTTTTATAATATTTCTTTTTTAATTTCTGACGCCAAAAATAACAAAATAATGGATGTAATGCCATCACCACCACAGCACCTTAGACCTGATCGTTCTGTTGCATCTACTGGTGAACTGCAGTATAGATAGGATGACCCTTAAAATTAGTTCAAAAAAATACGTATACTGTACAAAACATGTAAATTTGCGCATTCCAATTAACTTTTTCCTGTATATTACTTAAATGTTATATATCTATCTAAAACGAACAATTCCCGCGTGCGTTGCAGCGCCGACGCGCGTGACGCGCAACAACCAGATGCGCGTGTCGAACGCGGGCGGCGCGTACACCAACGGGCACGGCGGCGACACGACGGGGCGGCGCGGCGCCGAGAACGTGCCGCCCGCGCAGCAGCCGCCGCCGCCGCAGACCAACACGAGGCTCACGCAACAGGTGACCACGCGCCACTAAACTACATGCAGCACAACACTGTGTTCTGTGCCTTTTTTTCGTGTTCTTCCGTGACTTCCGTGACCTGAGTGAATAAGTCCGGACGTCCCAGATCGTGAGTTTACAAAACCCACGTCCGGGTGACGTTAGATAACGGGGACCTCGTCATTGCCGGCGAAGACGCTGTGTTGCTTGTGATTGTGTTGCCCGGGAAGCAGGCCACGTTCGACGCTGGTTTGACACAAGAATGGAATTTCAGTAACGAACTATGTGCGCCGACAATCTGCGCGGAACAGCACCGATAAGCAATCGTAGATCGACGCAAACAATGAACGTGAATACACCCTTACTTTTAGGAAACGAGATGGAAAATTAAAAAAAGTTGCAGACTGCATCCTGTAACACATTAAAGGAATGAGCTAGTTGTATTGTGTAAGGGGATGTCAAATGTATATTTTTTTCCAATTATCCAAATATTTTTCAAGTTATTTACGAAAATAATGATTTATCTTCCTTCTTATCTCCGAAACTATTGAACCAAAAATTTCCAATATTTTGATTACATAAACAGTTTTCTTTTGTTAATATGTAACTAGACATAGCTTGATAACCTCAAAATAAGTCGTGTAAGAGCCTCACAGTCCTCTCCTTTTCCCGTCCCTCTCAAGCAACCTCCGTCGTCCGGCAGTCGCAACCGGTCGGTTCGAAGTCCCAGCACCGCGTCAGTGGTGCCGGGCGCGCAACCGCAGAACGGGCAGCGACGGGTGCATAACATTAAAGAGGTTGCCTTCCGATTTACCCTTACCTACCCTCATCCCTTCATAGGCATTATCAGCCCATTTAACCAGGAGGTATAGGACCCCTGGGCGGGCTTATAGCTTGGCAAACTCGTTCGTAACAGTCCCGATGGTCCGCGCGGGCCGGGATACGGGATACGGGATACTGAGAATGTCGTGGAAGACAGATAAACTCAATGTTCCATAGCTCGATCGAGGACTCGAATCCTGGACCTTGTGACCTAAAACCACATATGCTAACGACGGGGCCAATGAGGCTGTTGCTCTCAAGTCCTGATTCCATACATTTAATATTAGTTCACACGACAATCTCATCTCATTTCTTGAACTAAATACCCTCTCGGACTTGGTTCTAATGGTAGCACTCTGTCCAGTTCAACCCTCCAGTGTCGTCGGCCAGGCCGGCGGCGGTGGCCAGCGCCGTGTCGGTGCCGCACGCGGTGGCGTCGGGCGCCGTCCGACGGTCCAACGTAGTGAAGGAGGTGGAGCGGCTGAAGGAGAACCGGGAGAAGAGGCGGCAGAGGCAGGCCGAGCTCAAGGAGGAGAAGGTACACTGTTCAGTTTAACCTGTCTTGTGTTATTTTTTAACCTTATCAAAAATAAAGTTTTTTAATTAAATAAAGCATAGTTTTGAACGGTAGTAAAATATCCAATGGTATATTCCAGGAGGCCCTCATGAACATGGACCCCGGCAACCCGAACTGGGAGTTCCTGGCCATGATCCGCGACTACCAGAACACCATCGAGTTCCGGCCGCTCACCGGCAACGAGCCGGTGGAGGACCACCAGATCACCGTCTGCGTGCGGAAGAGGCCGCTCAACAAGAAGGAGATGAACAAGAAAGAGGTTCGTTGTCTTATACTGAGTCCAATAGCCCAACGGTAAGAGCGGTTGGACTCATCACCGAGGGGTGGTGGTTTGATCCCCGCCCCGTTGGTCTATTGTCGTACGTCTTTCCCGACTTTTTGAAGGGGAAGGGAAGGAAGAATATTGATCATATTTAAAAATTAAAAAAGTATTGTAAATATTCTTTTAAAAAAAGCTTTTTCTTTTATAGTCTTAGATAGAGTTTGACTAATGAAAGTTGAGACTGAAGGCAAATTTAAAAGGAAATGTACTATAATATAATTAATATATAAAATATTAACACAGAGTCTGTTAAAAACTAGAAGGATGAAATTTGGAAAAACATTTTAATACGCCTCTCTAGAAGGATAGGATTAATATATTGAGGCGTCCGCTTATTACGTCTATAGAGTGGCTTAAATATAATTAAAAAAAATATATTGGGGTTCCTTCTCTACATGCAAAGTGAGGGATTAAGGTGCTAACTTAATCAACGGAACCCTACACCGCGCGTGGTCTGTTTTTTTTTTCAATTTTTTTTTTGCAAACAGTACACATAGAGCAGGGCTGCTATATAGATACTGAGAGGCAGTTGTTGCTTGTTTCCCAGGTGGACGTGATAAGTGTGCCGACGAGAGACCAGATGATAGTCCACGAGCCAAAGAACAAAGTGGACCTCACGAAGTACCTCGAGAACCAGAAGTTCCGATTCGACTACGCCTTCGACGACTCCTGCACTAATGAAGTTGTTTACAAGTGAGTCTCATGCACGATATGAAGTTGTTGACAATATTAAATCCACTTCCGTATTATATTGGTGGATTGGAATTTTTATTCACTATAATAATGTAAAAAAAAGCAATAACAAATGAATAAAGATATTTTCACTTTCACTTTCACTATTGTAAGTGATATTGTGTTCAAAATCATAAGGGTCAAAGAGAATATATACACGAAAAACTAGAATCCTTATATATTGAATTTATTGTCGGGTGGTAGGCATCGGCCGTGGCTAGTTACCACGTTTACCGGCATAGAAGTACCGCCAAACTATATAGCGTTCCGGTACTTTCAGAGGTATAGGTAGAATAAACATTTGCCTCTTTCAAGTAAGCCTGCTTTCATCTTAGACTGCATCGTCACTTAACATTAGTTGAAATGACTGCGAAGGGCTAACTTGTCTGTAAAAATAAAATATAAGGCTATTACCAGACTTGCGACAGACTGGAAACACCTTTTTTGACTTGATTATTTTGAATTAATGGGGATGATGACTAGGTTTGAATATATTGATTTTTATGACATATTCAGGTAAATAGGGTCAATGTTAACTAATGTATACATAAAAAGCAAAGATTGTCTGGATATTTGCAAAATAAATGAGATTATAAAATTTCAAAATCTATTAAAAATATTTTATCGTAATTAGATGAAAATTCATACAGTTTTAGCTTCCTTATATTAAATGTGACATTTTTTAATAAATAAACTATAAGCATAAACGCACAAATAACAAAGATATTAGTAATTTTGTTTGAACGCGCATACAAATCTAACGATCATTACATTGCCTATGACGTCATTAGTTCGAGCCATTTTGTATGGGGCGTTTTTCAGGGATCCGCGGCAGCGCCGCAAATCTGACACTTTAAATCCCTGTAGCTCCGAAAGTAATGATCGCAGATACCCTGTTCCTTTTACAAAATTGCTTTACTATTAGTATACTCTTAATTTATGTACAATTTAAAAAACTGTCATCATCCCTATTAACATATAAAACGTTGTTGCTTTGGCAGATACACGGCCAAGCCGCTGGTGCAGACGATCTTCGACGGCGGCATGGCCACGTGCTTCGCGTACGGACAGACCGGCTCGGGCAAGACGCACACCATGGGCGGCGACTTCCAGGTCACTGTTCATGAGCGCGTACCAGTGCATGTCGCCGGGTCACAGCCACAAAACGCCGCTACCAACCTCTTACATACAATTTGTATAGACTCGCTGCAAATGGCCGGTGTCCACACGTCACTATAGTCTGGCAAGTTCGTTGATGACACTCCCATGATATGCGGGCGACGAGGGGAGAGACTACGCAGGTGTGAAATCGTGCGTGCGGGGAAGTGAGGTGCGTCAGTCGTGGGTTTTTCATTCATCGCTACACGCCCCCCGGCCCGCTCCCGCATTGGGAGTGTTACGAACGAAGTTGCCAAGCCATAAACGCTGCTTCTAGCTTTAGGTGGCGGCTTTTGTGGTTGTGACGTCATTCCTGTGTGCGGCGACATTTACATCAGACGAACTTGCTAGAGTTTAAGGAAAGCCAATCATATACACACTCTCTCTGCGCGAAAAACTCACTTTCATACATTGACCTCTTATAATAAAAGGACGCATAATCATGTATTTCACTTAAAAACTGCCGATTTTAGTTTTGACAGTTTTATAATTATTGGTAAAGAAAATTATACCTAAATGGCTTTAAATATAGTCCAATATTCAGTAAAATCCCAAATTGAAAGCAAATTTAACCTTAAGTATTGTAACGTATAACGTATGTTGTTGCAGGGCAAGATGCAAGACTGCAAGAAGGGCATCTACGCGATGGCGGCGCGCGACGTGTTCATGTACCTCAAGTCGCCCAAGTACAAGCCGCTCAACCTCATCGTCTCCGCGTCCTTCTTCGAGATATACTCCGGGAAGGTCAGTATACTCGTAGCTAAAGCAATACTAAGAAGAATGCGTACAGAACTTATTAACAGCTGAAGGAAAGATGGACAGGGCATATGACAAGAGGGAAAGAGAAAATATGGACCAGACTAATGAGATAATGGTATCGGAGAGACTGCAAAAGTGCAAAAGAAATTGAGATAGACAACATGGGAGGACAACATCAAAAGTTATAATCATTTACCTCTTGTAATAAAAGGACGCACAATCATGTAGAAAATTTCACTTAAGAACGGACCAATTTTAATTTTGACAGTTTTAGAAATTATTGGTTAAGAAAATTATACCTATAGGCTTTTAAATATAGTCCAATATTCAATAAAATCCCAAGTTCAGAGCAAATTCGACCTTAAAGATTGAATTTACGGTTGAATTTACCAATGTGACTACTTGAATTGAGTGCCATGAAGTTGTACTTGGCACTCATACAGTGGGAACGTTTTTTGGTCGCTGATTGTGCATTCACTTTGTAATAGGAGATTGATGTGTTTTATTTTATTTATTTTTATAGGAGATTGATGTATTACTATTTGTTTTGCAGGTTTTCGACTTACTGGCGGACAAGGCGAAGCTGCGAGTGCTGGAGGACGGCAAGCAGCAGGTGCAGATCGTGGGGCTCACGGAGAAGGTGGTGGACAACGTGGACGAGGTGCTGAAGCTCATCCAGCACGGCAACGCGGCCAGGACGTCCGGACAGGTCAGTGCCTGGTAGCCCTCTGGCATTTTATAATCATCATCGTCTGTGCCTCTTGCTGGACTAGGCTGGATATTTTGAAAACACGATTTCCATCTTACCAACTACATTATCACTATATATTTATATAGTTCAGTGAACGCACTGAACTACTTGATAGTTTCATATTTTCAAATCTCAGGATAGGATAGCAATGGATTTTAAATTTATCAGGAAATAAAACTATAAGAAATTGTAATTGTTATCAATTGTAAATTATAATACTGTATGACTTTTTCAAAAGAGCAACTGTTGAGTTTCTTGCCGGTATCTTCTCAGCAGAACCTGCCTTCCGAACCGGTGGTAGAGTCTTTACAAATAGTCAACTGACGTGTCAAAAGTGCTTGTAAACTGAGCCTACTTGAAATAAATGATTTTTGATTTTGATTTTATCAATTGAATTTAATATTTATCCAATCGAAATAAAGTATATATTTCGATTATCTACCTCGAGGCGCATTTTTCCCGGAATTATACCGCTAAATGAATCTACGGTATGATGCAGCAGTATGTGTTGGACTAATTCGCTAACGATGAGCCGCTAGTGAGCTATTAAGTAGTCAAACCCCTACGGAAGTTGCTGCATGCCTATTAATGCTCTGGTCAGCCGCACACGCTTGCGGAACGTGATTGCTATTACTCGTTAACTCGTACCTCTGCTAGTGTGTTGATTGTCGTATCGTCGTGGTTGTTTATATAACAGGACCTGCCTCGCTAACCGTTACCCCTCTGGCAAAGATCAAAAATCTATGATCTAACGCGTTTATAAAAACTGTTGCTACAGAATCGATGTTTCATTGTTATGATCGTTTTCATCGTATAAAGAGCTTCCTAAAAATGCCGGTTTGTGTACTTAAATGGCATAAAAAACGGCCAAAAACCTGTAGTTTAGTAAAAATGGAGGAACGTTTTATTTGAAAGTATTTAAACATTAATTTTATAAAATTTGTAATAAAACAATTTATAAAAAGAATCGATTCTTTAAGAATATTCTATGTATTTAATCTGTGGATAGTCTAAGCAATGTGTTTGTTAGTCTGTGTAAAAATTACGCGTGTGTGTATTGCGAGTTAAATTTATAGTTGTGTGTAATGTGGGGACATAGAAAATTTTTTAATGGTGTTAAATATTTTCGATGTGTGAGTTTACCTCGTCCCCTTCAAAAACGACAGACAATTTTGTTCGTCAATTTGAGTGCTATGCATCTCCATTTTCTAATTCCTCTATGTCGTTTGCAGACGTCCGCGAACTCGAACTCGTCGCGGTCGCACGCCGTGTTCCAGATCGTGGTGCGCTCGCCCGGCATGCACCGCGTGCACGGCAAGTTCTCGCTCATCGACCTGGCGGGCAACGAGCGCGGCGCCGACACCTCCTCCGCCAACCGCCAGACGCGTGAGTGTCGACCCCTCACTTGTATATGTTGACTGCGGGTCTAACTACAACAGTTTACGGAGCGCTCCTCCTTGCGTCGTATTCCTCATTACTGAGAGTCGTGACCCCTATCACAAGCTTGTTCCTTCGTATTTCCGTTCTATCTGTTGTCATGGTGAGTTGGGGTTTTCTTGGGATTAAAATAATGTGGTGGGCTCCCAGATCCTTCCACATCAGTTTTTTAAGAAGTTTTATCTCCATTTGGCCACTGAAAACCATTTTGTGTCGGGTTAATTTATCCGCCGCCTGGGACTCGGCGTTGCTGCGCGTTTTGCACCACCCATGGAGAACGAGTAGGGTGGATCTCAGAAAGGATGAGATGGTAGATCCTAAGGACGCCCCCCATTTTTCTTTGATGCTCCGCTCCTATTGATTGTAGCGTAATGATATACACCGTTTCACAATAAATGGACTATTCTGTACCAAAATATTTTTTCAATTCCAGTAGTCCCAGAGTTTAATGCGTTCAAACAAACTGTTGAGCTTCATATATTAGTACAGACTTGTCCACGTTTATGTGTCCAGGCATGGAGAGCGCGGAGATCAACAAGTCGCTGCTGGCGCTGAAGGAGTGCATCCGCGCGCTGGGCATGAAGGGCAACAACCACCTGCCGTTCCGCGTGTCCAAGCTGACGCAGGTGCTGCGCGACAGCTTCATCGGCGACAAGTCGCGCACCTGCATGATCGCCATGATCTCGCCCGCCATGTCCTCGTGCGAGCACTCGCTCAACACGCTGCGATACGCCGACCGGTTCGCTTCTTTAACTTACCGTTGTTTACTTGGTACTAAGTAAATGAGAGATATTGATGTCACCCCGTTTTTCGAAAATAGAATTTTTAACAAATCTCGAGTTTCAAAAACCTAAGAAGCTATCTTGGCTAATTTTACTTGTGTATTTACGTGCACGCGTGCGTGCATACGTTCGTGCATGTGTGCGTGCGTGCTCTAAAACAAACATTTAATAGTTTCTGGTTATGGAAAATTTGACTGTAATAAAAGTGCTATTAAATCAAAATAAGCGGGAAATTGTACGTATGGCATGGAGTGTCAACCGTTTCATTTTTGTTCGTGGTAAAATAGCCGCTATTGACGAGGCGGCATCCTTTACTATCACCTATTTATCGAATATCTAATACTACATTTTTTTCTACTTTCATACCATAAAAAAGTGATAATGACCGGGACCGACTTAGCAGGCTTGGGGTGTAGCATTACCATTTTCTAAACTTTAGGATGCTACTCGAAGAAAGTGATCATATGTTTAATTTATATTATATACACAAATACTAATTTCTCTTCTTCTCTAATCCAGTAAATACTATTCATATATTGTGTATAAAGTGATTGTATGATTTGTGTTTCAATTCCAGAGTGAAAGAACTTGGGACTTCGGAAGGCACGCGCGGTCGCGCCGAGTCGCCGCTGGCCGACGTCGAAATGGAGCCCGCGCACGACGACCTCGCGCACCTGCGGTCGCTTAATGTAAGCTCTGTTGTCTATAGTCTTCATCGTTCATCATCATTATCAGCTGATGGATGTCCACTGCAGGACAAAGGCCTCTTGTTAGTAAGTCGCAACGTCTATTGGTTCGTGGAGCTATGTGTTCTGCAATGTTCTGTGATTGAACTTATGAGACCCATTAATCACAATATTATAAAGACGAAAGTTTGTGTGCGTGTATGTTTGTTCCTCCTTTACGCTGCGGCTACTGAAGCGATTTGGCTGAAATTTGGAATGGAAATAGATTTCACTCTGGATTAACATACATACATACTTGAAAAAATCCATGGTTCCCGTAGGATTTGTGAAACTGAATTCCAGTCGGACGAAGTCGCGAGCGTCCGCTAGTTTATAATAAAGACTTGCATTTGTATTATTGCTATCATAGGGATGCTTTTGCAAAACTAAAACTTAACGTTAAATGAAAATGATCCCAATAGTTATGTTATGTGACATGTTAAAGTCCTGTATGCAATATATTTTTTTATGTAACTGTAACATATGAACCTGGTATCGTGATGACTGAAGAGATTTGCAACAGGATACTGAGGTACTAGAATTGACTGTCATTTGGCAATCTATTTAAGGTATCCTAATTAACTTACAAACTGCCAGATTGTAGGCCGAATGAAACTTTAAAACAAGGTTATTTAGGTGCATTTTAGTCTGGCAATACAATTCTGCTGTTGGTAGGTTGCTTATCTAATTTCTATTGCTAATAAGGTTCCATTTTCAAATCCAGGAAGGCGATATGTCAGCGGAGATGTACACGTTCCACGAAGCGATCGATGAGCTGCAGCGCGCCGAGGAGGAAGTGCTGGACAACCACAAGGCTATCACCGATTACCTACAACACGCGTTACAGCGCTGCAGCGCTTTATTGACGCTGACGAGGGACGTTGACTATGATCAGGATGGTGAGTACTTGATACTTCCTTGGCTACTATGGGCTCCTGGTACCTTCGATATTTAAACGCTATATATACTTTATAATGTGTTTGGGAATTTATTTGTTTAGTGATAGTGATATGCTTAACAAGTGAGTGGTTATTTGCAGATTTTTGTGTCTATACTCCCTTGGTATAATGGCAATTTGCTTAATGATGTTAACAAAATTTAATTGCTTTTCCATTCAATGACCAAGACTGTTACTTTATGGTATTCATGGTCTTTTGGTGGTTCTATAGTAATTGTTGTTCTTGATTAACAATGTTATTAAAGTGTTCAAAAACTTAAATTCAAAATACTATAATTTAGAAGTAAACGAAGTTCTGTACATCACAATATTATGTATTTTGTATTGATTAGATTGTATATATTTTGTGTGTATTGAAATAATTATTTGCTTGTATGATGTGTTGCTTAGATTACAGAGTTTAGCACTTCAATGCATGTGATTATTATTTGGTTATTTTTAATGTAACTTTTCGCCAATGTAAGATATTTATAATCTATCCTCTTCATGAACTTCCAGTATAAATGTAGCATTTGTATTGATTTGAAAAGATTTCGAGTCAAGTTTTACTTATGCATTGCGGTGAGAAGACTGCGTTCAATGTATAGTCTGACAAGTTCGTAGATAACACTCCCATGATATGCGGGCGACAGGGGGAAGACTGCGCGGGTGTGAAATGCTGCGTGCGGGGAAGTGACGTGGGTTTTTATTAATCGCTACACGCCCCCCGGCCCGCGCGGTACATCGGGAGTGTTACGAACGAAGTTGCCAAGCTATAGTGTGCACGCGCGCGCATGTTGCAGGCATATGGCGGCGCATAAAGCGACTGCGCGCCGTCGCGAGCAATGGCCTTGGCAGGAGACGCGCGGGCCGCATGTTAGGTGACCACCGCCGACCTACTGCCGGCCATCGCTTGCATCACCAGCCAATGCTATCGCTCATTATATCGACTAACTATGCTCTTAGAACCTTGAATGACCAGCAGTAGTTATGCAATTTGGTGTACGATTAAAAACATGAGCCACTACATATAACATGGTTATTTTAACACCTGACATGGGAATTTCAACAAAATGACATTAGAATATGGCATTTTCAGCAAAATTACATTACAATAAGATCAATGCCACTGGATGTACAGGCTTATTTTTTAGTTGATGAGTATTGTATATACCCATGGTGAGTTTTGTAGGCAACTATGGAGTTTGGTTATGGATAGTACTCAGTAACCAAACATACAGTAGATTATAGATAGATCTCTAACATTACAATTGTTTAATGTTAGAGATCTATCTATAAAGTTACAATTCGTGGGAAACATTGCTGAGAAAGATATACATAACGATGAAGGCAGTTGATTAGTGTCTTTATTAATACCACCATACCGTTATAACTTAAATCATAATATGCAAATTCAAGCTCTATTAATCGCATCAAACTTGACCATTAAACACTGCATTAAAATACTTGTTAAGTTAAAACATTCTATTCTAGTACTAAAACCGTTTTAAATTAAATTCTCCATTTTTTATTTATCTGTGTTCTTGGCCTTATTTTGGTCCAATAATAATTATATCCATGAGTAACAATCATTCACATCAGCCTATTTAATGTTGCAGTTCAATTAAGGCCATGATTTTATTAAAATTTTCTAAACATATTAATTAAATTTATATAAAAACCCATTCAGTAACTACATAATATTAAAAAAAAACCTAACTGAAACAAACACCAAAATGATTATGATAATGTTTTATATTTGCAATTTGACTACTGGACTAATTAATATAAATTTGCCGCTATGAATATGTCCGCCTTTTCATACATCAAAGCGGGAAACTTATTTAAGGCGAATCATAGTATAATACGCCATCTCCAATTTGAGTGATTTGATAAAAGCTGAAAGTTTTATAATCCCATACATTTACCAGTTAAATAAATAAGTACCTATGAAGATTTGGATCATGGATATATACTTTGGTTAATGTTTCCTTTAACAGTATGAGATTATTGTGCCCAATGTGCATATGACGATACCTGTCGAGAGGAGCTGACAAACTTACAGCTTTTATAAAGTGACGAAGCCATCAAAGGCTCGCGTTCTAATATTTATAATATCATTGTCAGTTTTAACCAAAATAACATAAATGTGTGTATTATCCCGCAGCGTACGCGACGCAATGGGAGGAGCTACTGAACGAGCAGCTCGCCGTGCTGGCACAGTCGCGCGACCTGGTCGCTGAGTTCCGTTCGAAGATGCAACAGGAGGAGCACATCTCGCGCCGCATCCACCCGCCCCGCCCGCACTAGCGTGCGGGTGCGTGCGTGCGTGCATGCGGTGTGTGAGCGTGCGTGCGTGCATGCGTGCGTGCGTGCGTGCATGCGGTGCGTGCATGCGATGCGTGAACGTGCGTGCGTGCGTGCACGTAGTGTCGATGTCTCGAAATCACTCAAGTACGATTATTATTCGGGCTGATGTAAAGCTGGTCAGATGGCGCCATAACATGTTCGCGTTATTTTTACAATGAAGATGTTTGTGACTTGTTTTTGATAAATACTTCTCATAAAAAAAAAATCGATAGTCCACAAGTACTGTACAGGTGGACTGTTTCGATTTTTTTCGATGAGAATTTAATGTAGGATTTGGTATATTAATTAATTATTATTCGTTGTTTTTTGTTGTGTTGTTTGTTTCTGTTATACACGTGGTGTGGTTTCAAAGTCAAATTACACCAAGTTGAATTAAATCTGCGAGGGTTCCGTGTATATTAGAATTTTTTACACACCAGACCTAGCAATCTATTTTATCTATGTTTTTACGTTTGTTTGTATATTTGTTATTCGAAATCAGGGATGTTTGTGCGTGTTGAAATATTAGAAAGTTATTTTACAACAATCTTATTTCAATGACACACATGTTTGATTTAACAGAAACAAACACATAAATATGATTGTACATAAAGTTTATATAAATGAGTTATAACCATTTCCTTATCAAGTAAAATTTTCAGTCCACAAGGTAGACATTTTTAAATGAACAGTGGCGCCATCTCTAGACGCTTAAAACGCGAGCCCAAAATTAGATTATTATATCATTTGCCATGTTAAAATTTAACTTTCATAAAATATATTTATGCAACTGAAAACCATGTCAAATGACAGAAGGGTCAAATGGAAATCAAACTGTGTATGTAGTCAAGTTACACATCGATTCTCTTACTACAAATGCTAACGCTACTTTTTTTTATCACACTATAATCATAATATCTACCGATAGGACGTTTGTGCTCGATAGATCACGTGCGACACCTATCAGTAGGTATGTCATCCGCATACATTTTTTTAGTTTTGTAAGAGTAGCGTTTGTAGAAAGAGAATCGAAGTGTAACTTGGCTAGAGCTAGTTTCATAAAGGGGACGCTATATTACGCTGCATTTTTAAACCGTGACGAAAGTATTATCAAATGAATAACATAATTTTCAAAAATCGACTAATCTTTTACTAGACACCACCACACATTGTACTTTTGTATTGTCTATGAAGTGAGTTTAGGTGAATTTTTATTGTGACGTCACTTGTTTCACTTCATAGACAGATGATTTTCGCTCTATGTAGTGTGCGTACATGCGACCAAGTGAAGACTAATAGACAAAATGTCGTCCAATGGCGGCGAGCCTGTCCCAGTCCCATCTTTTTCATACCAACGCAATGGAAAGGGATAGCGTTATTTCCGGTTGCTTTTTCTGTATTTCTCTTCAAGAGATTATCTCGCATGTTAGCGCAGTAGTCCTAACATTCGATCCAAGATATTTCGTGATAACAAAATGACATATTGTTGACCAACAGTGCTGAAATTGATATATATCCGTCTCTCTTTCGTTGCGATAGGACGAAAGAGAAAGCTGTATTTAGGGCTTGGTCGCCCACTCTGCATTTTGTCTGCATTATGTCGTGGGTCGCACGTAAAGCCTACTTCGGCTTGTGAACGAATTGTTAAATTGAATGTAAACGGTAAGTAACCTAACCTAACTCAGCGGTTGCGTTTACGTGAATGAATGCTCTCTAAATATATAATTGACTGGATTGTACTGTCTCGTGCGCGAACGACTTCACGAATAGGGATTCCGAACGGTTTGAAATATGTTATTATGAAAAATTATGTGAGATCAGCTGTTATATATTTAGTCATAAATAATAGTGTAAGAGCCCGTGAACGCCAGACCTTCGTCATTTTATCGAAGCTGAAAGTTTGACAGCTCATGCTCCTACCATAAGTAAGTATAAAGTTTGGACTGTGATGGCTTTGGGAGGTAGCAGGTTTTAAGGATCCAGACCATCAACCGTCTAAGTATAAATTGTATTTTGTTTTATATGTTTCTCTCGGCATAATATTATGAGAAAATTTATTCACAATCTCCAGCCACTCAGCTTCGCAGCAACCATTCGGAAAACACTATTTCATTTGTAACTTCAAGGGTGTCTAGCGAAATGTTGCCATGAAGCCAAGTGTTTGACGAATGGTGCTAACATTTCTCAAATTATGCCGATAAAAATATAAAAAAATATACTTATACTTAGTGGTTGAGGGTCTAGAGCTAGATCCTTGAAACCTGCTATCTACTATGGTCCAAACTCCATAGTTGGTTATGGTGCTTATCTAAAGTAGGAGCATGAGCTGACAAACTTTCAGCTTTTATAAAATGACGGAGGTCTGGGTGTTGCTGGCTCTCTGTCTATAATGTTATAGACTGGCAAGTTTGTTGATAACACTCCCATGATATGCGGGCGACAGGGGGAAAGACTGCGCCGGATGTGAAATCGTGCGGGGAATCATTTGCGGGTTTTCATACACGCCCCCCGGCCTGCGCGGAACATCGAGAGTGTTACGAACGAAGTGCCAAGCTATAATTGATACTGTGGCTATCCTGTGTTTTTTTTTTAATTTTGTTGTATGTACCGATGTAAGATCAAATTATTTGTATTTTGCTTCCGTTTTTCGATTGTATCGTTGTATCTAAAGTTCCTAACAAAAAATAATTATGTATATAATCTGTTTGTGGGAAAATCAATTATAGACTACGAGCATGCATACAGACATACCGGCCTAAGCGGCGCAGTGGTGTGCGCGGTGGATTTACAAGACGGGGGTCCTAGGTTCGATCCCCGGCTGGGCCGATTGATGTTTTCTTAATTGGTCTGACTGTTTGTGGCCGTGGTTTACCACCCTACCGATAAAGACGTGCTGCCAAGCGAACCAGAATTCAGAAGAGATGCATTTTGTGCAAACTGCACACCCTAGATAAACACCTTGTGCACGCCACTACGTATGTCTGGCTGTTGGTGTTGTATTTGTCACTGATGTTGATCGTCAAACAAAAATAATTTGTTGATTATTCAATTGGCAAAAATGAAATAACATTCGCAATTCGCAGAAAATTGTAGTTTTAAATTATGGAAGGTTTAATAAATACGTAATAAATAGATTCACCGGTAGAATATCAATTTTGAAATCGCGCGTCTAGGACCCAGTCTGTGTTTTTTTTTTAAATTATTCAAAGACTTCTGAATATGTATTATGTTTGTTTATCTTGTTACGTTTTACTGATGCATTTAACTTTGCTAATGGCCTACTCTATGATAACGATACTCTATGGTAGATATTATTGTGTAATTAATGTCTTTAAACATGGTGACGTTATGGATTGGGGATAGGATTTTGGAATAATACCCAAACCATAACGTCTATAAAGAAAGAAAGTTTGAGTTTTGCTCACATTTATGAAACTTTGAGAATTATTTTTCAATCATCTGTTATTTGAATTTTTTAATTTGCCCAAGTGCACTAAAATCATTTCATCGCGACATATCATAAATCAATTTTAGTGTCGAATATAAATAATTACTTTATTTACACTGCTCGAAGTGTAAATAAAGTAATTAGAATAATAAATTATTAAAAAAAAACGAGAAAAGAAATTATTAATTATTACACCAAATCCTTTGTCTTGAGAAAGTCATCTTGCACGGTCAGAAGATGCGTTTTTAGATTTTTTTTTAATATTAGTACAAACATAGGGCGCAAATATTAACGCAAACGCCACTGGAAAGATTGGATTTATTCTTACGTCATCAACCCATATTCGGCTCACTGCTGAGCTCGAGTCTCCTCTCAGAATGAGAGGGGTTAGGCCAATAGTCCACCACGCTGGCCCAATGCGGATTGGCAGACTTCACACACGCAGAGAATGAAGATAATTCTCTGGTATGCAGGTTTCCTCACGATGTTTTCCTTCACCGATTGAGACACGTGATATTTAATTTCTTAAAATGCACACAACTGAAAAGTTGGAGGTGCATGCCCCGAACCGGATTCGAACCCACACCCTCCGGAATCGGAGGCAGAGGTCATATCCACTGGGCTATCACTGCTCGATTTATTCTTAAAACTATTATTATATTTTTAATTACATACATATTATTTGTCCCGGAGGTGTTACATCTAAAATTGAAAATTCGAAATCTCTCTCTTGTGTCATAGAAAAAATAAAAATTTTTAATCGGTCAAGCCGTTTTTTTTTTGAGTTTTAGCGAGACTAATGGTTGTATACGTACAAGAATATTATGATTTTCGCGTAAAACGTGCTAATATAAAAATACTAAAATAAAATATAAAAATACTCTTGTTGTGAAATGTACCTAATTTTGAAGTATTAGGTGCCTGTTAAGGGACTTCGTCAATGTAATTGGATTTAGAGATGAAACACTAAATATAAAGAAAAAAAATTGTTTCTCAGAGTTGGTGGGTTAACAGCGTTTCTTACTCTGCAAACAATTTCGATTCTAACTGAAGATATGCATTTCCATATGGATTGTGAATATGACGGATACATGAATCGGTAAGAATTATAATTAACTTCTATTTGCAGATTGTACAATATCAGAATTAGTATTACCGTATTGTGTAAATTTTTTGACAGTTGAAAATCTCCAGATAGCAAACTGACAAGAAAGTTACATAAATCGGCAGATTCTTGACACTTATGTCATCAGAAAAAATGTTGAAAGCGGCCACTGATAAAATCGGTGGTCTGTGGTGGACCTTACAATCTAAATATTATTTCGCCAATTCTCTCACATAATCGCGTCATTGTCATAAAAATCGTAAAATATAGTTATAATAATTATTTTTAAATTAATAAAAAATAGTAAAACCACTTAAAAAGACTAATGATTATAAGTTTTTCAAGTCAATACTTATATTTTCGTTTTTTTTTGTAATGTGACTTATTTATTATATTGTGATAATTAATTGTAACTCTTTTGTACCTACTTTAGATATTCGTTCCGTTGACTGCCTTAGGGTCTTCTTCAATAAAAATCGCTTGTAATAACTGTATCTTGGTTTTGTTTTTTTTTTTAATTCTTAACCACTTACCTATTATGTATTTTTTGTTTTCATTTATTTTACACTTTTCTTAAAATCACACAACATATATATTTTTTCCTTTCAAGTTGATCTTTGTCGATAAAACGTCCCGCATGTATGTGGCCTAAAACTTGTGAAATATTACTAGGTAGACATTTTTTGTTTTTTTGTAACAATTTTGTTGATTTACCAGATTTTGGCTTATACAGCTGTAATGTAAAATAGCATTTATTTAATGTACTGGTGCTACAATATTGACCATGACGATAATGTATCTGAGTTCAAAATGAATATCTAATATGTGGCAGAGGCAGAGTCAAGCACATTAAAAAAATATATAATTAATGCATGTTCCTACTTTTACAATAAGGTCATTTCACATAGAGCGTTTTCCGTCCATCGACCTACATAACAATTTTAATTTGCAAAATCAATGATGTTCAACACTGATTTGCGCTTAAGAATACTTGGCGGCGTAACGCTACATGTGTATTGGCCCTAACGAACCTACAAATGAGCTGTTAGAATATTAGAAAAGGTTCCTCAAATGGCGTTTATAATTTGTATAAAACAGCAATGTGCTTGATATAAAATTGGTTATCAAATATAGAAGCTATTTAAAATATTATGTGCAGGATCATCGCAGCAGATTCTACAGCTTACAAAGTTTATTAGATAGTGCTTTTTAATAAATATTAATTAATTAAAAAAGAAACTTATCGGTACTCTGTATCAGAGTGACTGTTCGCGCCGATGAACGAAATCTATTAATCATACTTTTAATTGTACCACTAGGGAGACGCGTGGCCTCTTCGTGATATAAAAGCTTAAAAGAGCCGCGTGTGTGGGTGCCCTTATAACATCTACAGACATGCCAACT
This sequence comes from Bicyclus anynana, assembly GCF_947172395.1. Taxonomy (NCBI): domain Eukaryota; kingdom Metazoa; phylum Arthropoda; class Insecta; order Lepidoptera; family Nymphalidae; genus Bicyclus; species Bicyclus anynana. The sequence continues at coordinate 18,429,300 of NC_069083.1, forward strand.
TCACTAAACGATCCGGCTTATAATTATTGTTTATTAAAACCATGAAATAGTATAATAAGTTCCTGAAGTTAATTTATTAGAAGTTGTAACAGTCCTCTCAGAGTCTAATTACGAGTAGGATTATAGACTGGTTTGTGATGTGCAAGTTTCATAGTAATAGTATCAAATATAGTGAATAAGATACCTTACTTTCCTTCCATACGTTATACTGCCATAGTAAGAAAAGTAAAACTGGTAATATTAATCTTTTTATTTATCAAATCTTAATTAAAGAAATTTTACATTGTTAGTTTACTAGATGGCACTGCAGTTGAGTTGCAGTTGGTGAGTAAAAATTCAAAAGCATTCATGAGCTCGATTGCCAGAGTGTTCTTCAAGGTGTTCCTTGATACTATTGCGAATATTTTATACTATTATACTACACATATGTATTTAAAATCTGTAGTTTTTTGAGTAAATAGTGGGGCCTTATTGTTCTGATAGGTCTGTTCACTTCAACATAGACTAAATGATAGGTTGGCGCGTCTGTAGATGCTTAACGCTGAGATTGTATTTTTTTTTTGCTTAAATGAATTAGTTTGTATATTATTCGTGTTGTGTTGTGTTGGACGAGCGAAGGGAGCGACTGCGGAGCGAGGGGCGAGGGCTCGTGCTAGTGAAATGCTTTATTATAATAAAAACCTATTTTAACATCGCACATTATAATAAATTAATCGAAATTGATTCGGCTGTTTTATTTATTGTAAAAGATCTTACGCTACCTGTTTTTATTTTACTTGCACATCATAATCTTAATAAGTTCCTAAGCCTAAGGTTGCCTGGAAGAGATCGCTACTAAGCGATAAGGCCGCCTTTTGTATTCTACTTTTTCTTATGTTTCTGTTTTGCTTGTTTTCTTTTATTTATTGTGGTGTACAAATAAAGAGTATTAAATTAAATTAAATAATCTGCATACTCATTCTTTAAAATGTATTAACACACCTAGACATTGGAGAATATCACACGAACATTTTCCAGTTGGGAATCGAACCCACGGTCGTGAATGCAGAAAGTAGGGTCACTACCCACGGCGCCACATTAATACAGAATAATGAGCTACGGGCAAACTGTCTGGAGTCAGTTGGTAAAGTAAAATCGGGTCTCTGATTTCAAAACTCAACTCAGTGGATAAAACCTCTGGCTCGGATTCAAATACACCTCCGGAGGGTGTGGGTTCAAATCCGGTCCGGGGCATGCGCCTCCAAACTTTTCAGTTGTGTGCGTTTTAAGAAATTAAATATCACATCTGTCTCAAACGGTAAAGGAAAAACCGTGATACGAACCTAAACCTGCATACCAGAGAATTTTCTTAATTGTCTGCGTGTGTGAAGTCTGCCAATCCACATTGAGTGATGGCCTAACCCCTCGCATTCTGAGGAGACTCGAGCTCAGCAGTGAGCTGAATATGGGTTGTTATTGATGACGATGATTTGTTTTCTCAAGTGCTTATAGTTAACAAGTTTCAACAAAGCTAAAAGCATAGGGCTTAGCTTTGTTGAAACTTGTTAGCCTGGTTTATGAACAAAATGAAATAACGAATGACATGCTCAATTTCTTTGTAGTCCAACCATTAATGAGATCTTGCTCAATTGATATGGGACGCATAAATAAAACTATGTTAGCAGAAAAAATATTTTATTAAGGTACAGGTTTTTGTACTATTTAGTACATGGAATTTAGGTTACAAAGTTAAAACAAAGACGAATAATTTGGAAGACACTAAGCACCTAAAAAGTGCCTAAATTACAAGTAAAAACGACAATACAATATAGTAGATGACATAAAACAAATACAAGCACAATTTTTCTTATTAATATGTTTTGTTTTCGCGTTTTGTGCTCTGAAAAGTAACACAAGCGACTCAATTTTAATTGTCTTTTAATAAACATTAAATGCATAGTTTGATTAATAAAAGTGATCCTTAACCCATCCTTGGCTGAATTTGGTAAATATTGAAAAGGATGGCACTAGTTGTCAATTTCTAAGTACTATATAATCCACAATTCACCTATTAAAACATAAAATCCTTTATTTACAATTTACACAATAAATAATGATTATATTTATGTATCACAGTACACACTTATGTTACAAATAAATAAATACATACATTATTTACATAATAGCACATCCTTTACATTTTATGTCGAAAATGCCATATACAAGTAGAAAAAAATCAGATGCCTTTTTACGATAAATAACTCTTCTCTGCAACTCTTTGATTGTAAATTATTTATTGTATAAAAGGTGAGCATACATTACGTTTCTCAGTGCAATACAATTTTAACATAAAGTTATTACAAACACCCTCCATCCAGGCTCTAGGAGGACCATGTCCTTTTAATATTGACGGTACATTGATGATTATTTGATAAAAGATAAAGATTTTAGGCAATTTGTTTTGTTAATATGCCACATATAACCAAAAACCTTCCTCACAAAATTGTCAGGCATCAAAAAAATGCTCATTCATTTACATCATTTAGTATTACTATTCTCAACAACTAGGAAAGACTTGCTTCCGTTAAACATACTATATACAATGCAAACTTTATAGCATCTCGTTAATAAGCTGCGGCTTCGCTACACGCAGGTCTATGAAGTACCTACGCTAAATTCAACCCTGCCGCCGCCCGCCTGCGTTCCGGTGATACCTAAATTCTTGTATTGCGTTGCTTATCGTGTGATGTTCCGAAACGACATAAAGTTTGCTTCGTACTGTATATAGTTTAATGAAGCAAGGTAAAAAACGTAAACAAGCGTTGCAAATTTACACATAAAAGCGACCAAGTATTATTTCTGTCCTTACATGTCGGAAGCAACCAATTAGATTATATTTTGTATTTCGTGTCATTAAACGTAGCATGGTTGTGTTATGTTACGAATTCTGCACCAAATGAAATAATTATAACTAATACATCTATTTAAAGCAAATAAATAATAATTAATCTAGTTTGAGAACTAAGTAATGTCATCAGCTGGCTGTTCACTGTGCTATGCTGCATACCAAAGAATTGAAAAGAAGTCGGTTAAAAATGTAATATCATCAAAACAAGGATATTTACATTTCCGAAACTAAAATAATCTTTTTAACATAAAAATGGAACCGACTTCAAAGACAAAATTACTAACCCTATTTTCAAGAAAATGAAATGGAATCTGGAAGGATACTCTTTCAAACGAAAAATATTTTTTCAAAATTGGTTATTAGGCGTCGAATTGAGAACCTCCTTTTTTCAAGTCGGTTAAAAAGCAAAGAAACTGTATCAGTCCATGCGCCTACTCGTATGTAAGAAGTACATAGCAATAGTGGGCAATTTTTTTATGACAGATATCGTCTGAGAGTACCGCCGCCATTATTTCTGCCGCAAAGCAGCATTACTGTATGAATGGTGTGGTTGTAAGGCAAGTGTGAAGTGTAAATACGACATAAGACTTAAGTGTCGCACGCGACAGTCACAAACGCCGCTACAAGAAGCAAGAAGGGGCCACAAAAGTAGCTGAATCGCGCGACATCCACTTATGGCCGGTGATCGACACTTGGCTGCTACTGTTTTTGCAGCATGCAGTATCATAATCGCGCGAGTGGCGTGTTGCGGCGTGGCCCACAAGAAGCGAGCAGCGACGATTGTAACGAGCGGTGGCCACCGGCGACAACCGTGTGTGGCGAGTCCATAAAATAAAATGTATGAAAACTACAGGAAATATGCCGGTAGGGAGCCCTAACACCTACTCAGGGTGGACACTTTGGAACTTATTCCTTGCGGGGCAAATGTAATTTAACAGATTTTAGATCACAATTCATCATCAAAAAAAGGCCCGGTTTTACGGTTTACCTCCTCCTAATAGTGCTATTTCACAACTTTTGTCTTTTTCATTTTGGTGAAATTAGGGTTACAGTAGTTTAGTGGGTTATTTTTTTATATGGATAGCTTCTTATAGGAGGATAAAACGCTTGGTAACGTAACGCGTTACGACGCCACCACAGACTATTATTAAAGTTTCCATGCTGTTTCTGACAAAATGCCTGATATAAACCATGGATGGTGATTTTAATAATGATGATGATGTTGTCACTTCTGTGAAGCGTGTTGAGACGCACACGTTTTTTATAATTCATCTCTGTAGTATGGCAGCATGTCAGGGCAGTGTGAACATTAGCTTAAAGATAAGGCTTACGGTGGCGTTTCTACTGATCTCAGGTTATAATCGGCTCCATATCAGCTGAATCAGAGCAGATCATCGTCAAAGCCCTCTCCGGTGAGGATGTGTGGGTTGCCGATGGCAGGGACACTGGGGCTGTACTCACTGGTGGCCCAGAGGTACAGGTTTAGTGTACGCTCCGTGCACTGGGCTATAAATCTGAAAAAATATAAAAAAAATTTACAAAATTTAAGAAAAAACAACTGCATGTAAGAAACACAACTAAGGATACTGATTTACTTGAACGGGTTGATTACTTGTAATATTTTTGGACTGGTCATATGTTACAAGACTGAAAAAAGGGTAAGATACACCCTGGTACCCAAGATGGGAGCAGACTATGTGGATGTCCAACAAGAAGGTGGGAAGATGACATCTGCCTAACTCTAGTCCACCAGATTTGCGGCTTTAAGTTAATAGCCCATGTTTATTATGGTGTAGCTCATACTAGTAGAGATTTTGCAAATCAATTTTATGATGGACAACAGTCTGAAAATTACTATTCCTCTTGTTTATAGGTACATTTGTTCTGTACAGAGCATGTAAAGTCACCATTCACAGTCATTGTCACTAACATCTGATAATAATAAACTTCTCATCAGAAAAATCGAAACACATGATGGTGTAATGGGCAATTTGGCTATGACAGTGTTAAGTGAAAATTGAAAATTAGAAATCAATTTGTTTATCATATAAAGTAAATGATACACTATTTTGAGACTAATATGTGATTTTCTGATGAGAAGTTTAGTTATAGGTTTTTGATGCTTCAACTACTTTAGTTTTGATTTTTAATTGATCAGGTGGTTGAAGCATCAGACACAACAATAGTGCTTACTTAGGCATTGTGGTGTATGGCACAATTTTTTAAATACATGTTTTTTCTTTCTTTCTTTCTTCTTTCTTTCTTATAAGTCAAACATGTTAGATGCAACCCTGCCAACCTGTATTAGTGCAGAGTGGTGGGACTAAGCTCCAAATCCTTTACTAGGAGAATGACTGTGCTATGGCCGTAGCAGATGACTCACCTCACAAACGGGCGGACGTCCCCCTCGTTGGCGGTCTGCAAGTGCTGGTAGTAGAGATGGCGGTGCTGCTTGGCGACGATGACGGGCGGGTAGCCGGCCTGCATCAGCAGCAGGTTCATCAGCAGCCGAGACGTGCGCCCGTTGCCGTCTATGAACGGGTGAATGTACACCAACTTGTAGTGTGCTAGTGCTGCATATCTGAAAATGTTGGTGGGAGTTTGATGTGAGACATCCTAGTGTTGTCACCAATAGCCCTAGCAAACAACCAACAACTTATAATCTTGAGAAGAGAAACAGACAAATATCGAACAAAGGCGGCAGAGTTATGCCAGTCCCACTTTTGAACATTTGAATGTTTTTCTTCACAATACATTATGTCCTTGGTTGTATGTTAGACATGAAGATCATGTGTTGCTAACGTACAGAGAAGAATATATTAATATGTCACGGGTTCACAATGAGGATGCCTGGTCCATTGTGTGGCAGAGAGAAAAAAATAGGACAATTTATATTTTTAGACTGTTTATGCTAGGCATGTTAGATAATTAAGGCATTTATAATACTACTATAGATTAATAAAATACTAATATGCAATATAATATTATCATCATCATCAGACAGACATGATGAAAATGTAATTAAATATTGAAGCAGGCGTAAATCATTAGCGATGTTTCATGAATGATCATTTATAATGATATAGTTGTAATTTTAACTAAATTAGTGAGATCATAATTTAAAAGTACAGATTAATATCAAACACATACCTCACTGGATGCAGATCCAAAGCATCTTCAGAGTTCAACCATTCCAAGAACTGGCTCATGAGGCTTTGGATCTCCATAGGCCCTGGAGGTATATGCCCTCCGACATACACTTGAGTTCTCCGAAACTGACCTCCTTCTATAGGATCCACATGCCCTAAAACTCTTTTATGTATCTCTAATATATCTCCCATAGTAATGTCTCTGATGCGGTACAGCAGTGTTGTATTTATATACTTCATGGCAGCGTCTAAGCCAAGGATCTCATTGTGCTCAGCGATGCTCTTGCCCTCTACGGCTACCCTTGTTTCTAATATACTTCGTGTTTGCTGCAAAGTCATGGTGTTTCCTTCTATAGCAACAGTATGGTAGATATGCTGAAAGTATGCTTCCTTCTTTGCTCTGCACAGAGCAGCATTATTCTCAGGTATAGACAGCAAAGTATCTCGTTTCTCATCAATCTTCCTCAACATTTCTCGGTCCAAATTCTCTACTATACTTGCAGTTCTCTGTCTGTTCATCAAAGCTCCAGAATGTTCGGGATAATTTGTTAAAGCCAATGTATACAGCTGGTCTGCTTTTACTATGTCCTTCTTTGTTTCTTCTAGAAATTCACCGTAGTGATTTAATATGTCTGCATGTTTCGGGGACAAGGCGAAAGCGTGTTGGAACAACTTTAATGCTTTTTCAGCTTTGCCTACTTTTTTCATTTCTAGGGCTGCGTTCAATGAGCCCACCGCTTCCGCATCGTGTGCCTTGTCGCGTTCCTTCGCTGGTGACGGAGACTGTTCAGCGAAAGGCTCGAGATACGTCCCATACAGCCCAGCTGGCAGTGGCGCAAACGGCTTCGATATTCTAATGTCATGGCTCAGCAACTTGTGCAAAGATATCAAAACGCCAAACGTACAAACCAGACTCGACAGCATCAACACCGTTTTACATTTATCCACTACCATTTTCACTTGGAACTGCTTCTTCGTTTCGCACTTCATTGCTTCGGCCCGTGCAGAGCTATTCATGAACAACATTATAACTTTGTCTCATAAAAACTAATCTTGTTGATAACATTTCGGAATTAGTCACAGTAAATAATTTAGATTTCATAGTGTATTGCAATGCAATTGCAAAATACAAATCGCAAATAACAGAAAAACACGTAAGGCATTAGTTTGACAATTGACACTTGACACTTGACAGTTGACAGCAAGGAACATATTTGTTGACAGTGAACGTGAACTTTGAAGTTTGAATTTTTAAATTGACATTTGACATTGAAAGAATCGGTCACAACCGGAAATGTCCATTGTTGACTACTGTAAATACATGAAAAAATAATTCATTATTGGAGTATTTTTCAAAAATTTTAAACATATCAACAGTCTTATAATTTCATAAATAATCAACCTTAGCTTTTCCAAAGGAAAGAATTGAAAAAAAAATAGTTTTGTTCCAGTTGTCAAATGTCAATGTCAGTGTCAATTGTTAACGATAGATAACACTGGCGGCATTCGAACTTACGAATTATCTATTAATCTGTGCTAGCGGCGAATGTCGATGTCGATGTTTTCCTGTTGTGTTTTGTATTTGTTTTGATCAATTTTGATTTTTGATTTGAGACGGGTGGCCGGGTTCCAAGTTCATTGTATTAATTGGAAAAATGAGGCTCAAAAGAACCTCGCAAAAGCCAGAGAACGAAGAATTGACACAACGGAAAAGGCAGAAGATCATCAGCGACGACTCCTTCAGTAAAACATTGGCAGAGTGCGGTTTAGAATTACACGAAAGCCCTGAAGAATGCGTCACTTCACATGAAACCATTGTTATCATACGAAACTTGAAGAAAACATTGCAAAAACATACAGATTATCCCGCTAATGTAGCAGAATTTTATTCAAATTTCGAAAAGCGATGTCGAGATATAGATGATTTCAAACATTACCTTTTCCCGAATATCGTTCGGAAAACAGACAATTCTGAATGCCCAGTGTCTGACAGTCTAGTGAAAATTTTACTCAGTGTACCTGTACTACAGAAGAAACTGATAGATTTTATTTTTGAGAAAGCTATATCACTGGCAGCTGACGGTAAGCTGATTCAAATGATACTGAAATGTTTTTCTTCCTTAGATTACATTGTTGACAGCAACAAAATCTCCATACACCTTATTGACCTTTTAGATGTGACTGACGAACATACGGTACGTTTAGAAATAATCACAGCTATACCTGATATTGTAGGAGATCAAGAGCATGAGAATATTGCAGGAGAAATGAGTAGGATCTTGAGCAATGATCCCGATCTGGTCCCAGCCATACTAGACTGCCTCTCGTATCTGTGTTTGTCAGATGACCAATATGAAAGGCTTCAAAAAAAAACCTTAAACATATTAAATACTATATCCAAATGTAAAAATTTTTCTAATTTTGTTAAATTTCTTCTAATACCTGGACGCACTTCTGACAGTGCTTATGTAGAAGTGGCACAAGGTTTAAGAAATGCATTATGTTGGTCCACATCTATTGACAAACCCGAGGAGATTGTGTCAAGTCAGGTCCTCACAGCTACTGCTATAAGGAACTCAATTGTATCATCGAAGGTGATTGCCACTGCGTGGTTAAAAGCAGTCTCCACAAGTGCACGTAGCACTGACCACAGGCCAATAGACTTTGTAATTATGGTCATTCTATATTCCACCTCAGAAGAAAGACAAAAATCATTGGAGAGTTTAATTCGAAAGGAAATAAAAAGCAATATATTGAATGAAGAACTACTTGATGAAGCATTTGAAAAATTCAAGCCCATACTCAAAGACTATTTGAAGCATCTTATTAGCTTGACAAATTCTCTCTTAGATATTAAAGCTGAACCTGTTATTCAAAATTTTGCCTCTCATCTGTACATTTTGATGTTTTCTAAGCTTGAAGAGTTCTGCCAAACCTTAGTAGCAGAACTATTGCAACTGGGCTTAGATTCAAAACAATGTGTAAAAAATATGCTATCAATTTTAAATAAAGTTGCATCAAAAGATATGTCTATACTAAAACCACAAAGTGTTCAAATGTTGAAACTACTGGATCACATGGATGATATGACTTTACCTGAAATAAGAGCTGTAATGAATTTGCTTTGTGGTCTTGCATACAGCTATGAAAATTCAGTTATTAGGGATGATATTCATATGATTATTAGGAAAGAATTGGGAAGTTCTAATCCTACAATCAAAATTCAAGGAATTTTAGCAGGAATACATGCTGTGAAGTATCTCATGGCATCAAAAGATGGAGAAGACCTATCAATTGATTCCGAAATTGATACTTCAGTGAACCAATTAATTCAAGGTGACCTTCGTGAGGCTGCACAAATTATAGAATCAATCAGTTGCCACACTAGACAATATCCTGATATGATAGCATTCTTCTATGATGAATTATGCAAAATAATCCAATCATCAAGTTATATAAATAAATGTTTTCTCAATTGGTTAACAGATGCTGTTACTAATGATTTACAACGAAATTTTTTAGATAACGGTTTAAAAGAAAAATCAATTAATGGTCTTAATCTTGATACCCAATATTGTTTGAATTCAGACAGTGAAATAGATGAAGTAATAGCTATTAATATTGCAGGCGTAACACTGCAAGCACAGGAAGATGTTAATATACAAATTTTGTCCCCATTATTTCTACTTGTACAGACTTTACATGTCAGAAAATACAATGGGGAATTGTCTCAAATTGATGCTTTGTTGGGATCCCCAGTTGTTATGCCCATTTTTGATGTTGATTCAATTGAGGATATGAGTTCCAATACTGTCTCTAATATTTTAGATTGTCAAATACATTGTGCCAATTGGTTTCGGGAAATAATAAATGCTTTTGCTTCACAAAATGATGCAGTTTTGAAAACAAAAATCTTTAGTAGAGTAGCACATCTTCGAAAGCTGGAGAATTTAATAAGCACAATATTATATAAGATCAATTTTACTTACAAGCCGCCAGTTAATATATGTAGTTTGAAAAACATTAATAATGAGCATACAACGAAATTAGGTACCAAGAAACAAAATGTTAAACAGAAAAATCCAAAGAGTACAAATGATGAATCTGTTTTACTTGAAACGCTGAAGTCACAATCTACTGGTAATAACAATAAAATTGTTATTAAAAATAAGATAGGACTCGTACAAAATGTAATCTTTAGACCATTTACACTTAGTATATTGAACCTTCTGAATAATTATTTAACAGATATTAATACTGACGACGAACTTAGCTTAAACTTTGAAAATTTACCCTTCATTTTAAAGTGTATTAACTGCAGTATTGAAAATGTATTGATATCAAGAATTAAAAGGAAGACATTTTTAACGAAGCAAAACTCTGCAGATACTTATGATAGTGTAAAAGCTGAAGACTGTGCAAGGTCAATAAACAAAATTCTTCCAAAGATAATTCACCACGTGAAATTTATAACTACACATTTAGATAAGTCTTTAACTAGTAATAAAGATGATAATGAAGAACTTTTAATGAGTGACGAAAATTCTGACTATATTTTAAGTTTAGAATATATTTTTAATATCTTCACAATATATTTTAAATGGATTGGATTCAAAATTCAACATAAAGGCCTTTTAGAAACTTCATTGCGAGAAATTGCAAATTTAGATAAAGACAATTCTACGTTTATTCAAAATTTATTAGTAACATGTGCTAAATATTTCCAAGAGCATGAGAAATACTGTGTTCAGATAACGACTGCTGTAGCACTGCTGGGTGTTGTTAATGCACTTCAAGAACATAGTTCAAACTCGACTGTAATAATGATATTAAGGAAAATGGCGAAATATTTCTTGTCTCGCGAATGGAAATCAGCAACTGGAGCTGCAGAAAAAGGACTATTTTTTAATCAGAGTATTGATACCTTTGTTCAGCTGAATCTCAAACTTATTGAAATCTCAGAGCTCAAAAATATCATTCTTTTACTAGAGAATGATGTAAGAAACTTAAAAGATCGTAAAAGCACATTGACGTTATATCCAAGTATAAATAAATCAAATTTACATATTTTGTATAGAAATTTGGGAGATGCTCTTTATGAATCGGCTAAAATATCTTCAAATAAAGGTTTAACCAACTTGGAACATTTAGATCTGTGGCGGGATGTTGTATTTATTATGAAACACATGTCTGAGCTGGCTAAAATACTTCAGAATAGAAATATGTTGATAGCTTTTTTTAAAAAGACACTTCCTATAATTAGATTGTTCGTGCAACTTGGAATGCCAATAATACAATTGGAATGTAAGAATGAAAGAAGAGAAAAAGAAATAAAGGAAATTTTGGAGACATTACAGCAATCTACACGATTTCTACGTACATTGGATGGTCATTTTAGGAAAAAGAAGGATAAAGCTTTACTTGGCAAAGTGCCTTACATGAAACAGTTGTTAGAAACGTTAATCTATAAGGTGAAAGAACTAGTAGAAGCAAATCCTGGTTTCGGAGTGTTTTGGATAGGCACCCTCAAAAAGAAGAACATTGACGGCGAAGTCATTAAGACGCAACAGAGTGTTGAAAGTGACGAGTCTGCAGAAGACGATGACGAGCAGTTAGCAGATGATGACGACGATGATACATACAATATTGTTCTTAGTCCAAATTCAAGGAGCGAACGAAGTGAAACAGTGTAATTGTGATTTATAATGTTTGTTCCACTTCTTTATTGTTATCAGCCGATGGACGCTCACCGCTGAACATAGACCTCTCTTGAGGATTTCCAAACAAAACAACACAGTCTTGAGTCGCTTGAATCCATTGACTACCCGCAACCGGCTTATATCTTCGGTCCATCAACACTGCGCTTGCCGGTGCAGGTTCGCCAGTAATTTTTATGGATATAACTACTATATTCAATCGTGCATTGCTTTCGTGTGCGAACTTATTTAGTCATCCCATTTGGAACATTTCGATTCTTATTCAATGTTAAAATTACTTACTTTAATATTTGTAGAATTTTCAGTATATAAATCTTATTTTAAGTGTATAAATCTGATAATATATATATTCATATTAATCAGATTCTGAAGTATAAAATAAGAAAACCAATGTTGAACTAAGGTTACAATTCATAATATTTGTCAGGAGTCAGGACGATTTAATTAACAAATCAAAATGTAACCAAATCATACTCTTCAATGGCAGAGAATAACCTTGAGCAGTCCCAGAGGCTTGTGACTCTGGGTGCAGGTTTAACCTAGGACTAGCCAACACTCTCAACCTTCACTGCTCAAGTTATTCTCCCTGCCTACCTCAAGTAAGCCATGAAGGATTCGTCTGTCTACTACTCTTTTCTTACAATACAGATGTATTGTAAGAAAAGAGTAGATGCATGTGTAATCAATCATGTTTATAATCGAAGGTACAAAGTATATTTTCATTTGCTTGTTGCAAAAGTCGTGCTGTCCACGACAACAAATGAAAACTCATTTATCCTAAATGTTTGTAACTGTTGTGCCTTTCTAGTAATAAAAAATTACTTTAATATAGTTTAGTATGTATAGTTATTCTATTTCAGGAAGACTTTGGATGTTGTAGACTTGGTGACAGCACGAACGATTTTGTGTGCGTAAACTAAAGGTCCGTCAGCATAGCATTTTTAAGTTATTTAGAGTAATATACCAGTGAATTAACTGTAGGGCTGGCTACATGCCCAGTGAAGAGTGTCGGGGATCCCTTCGTGAATGGATTGCCGACCGGCGAATTCATGAGCTCTGAAGGAATACTTGTATACGTATAACAAAAAAAAACTGCGACATGACGGTTATTTCTGGGGTCCCATCATTGGCGTATCTAGGAATATAGGGTGTATATCCTAGGGTGGGCCTGGCCCCCGGCATCAAGTCTATTATTAGGGTGTGCGCACATGTTCATTCTTGGGTGATCCATCCAATGAATTTGCCCTTGGCCTCATGATATAAATATATTAATTAAGCCACTGAGATATATCATATACGTCTATGGACGAGAGAGGAAAGAGATGTATTATCATATATGTCTATGTAATGAAGGGTGAAGCGAATTTCGTTTTACGATAACGCAGATATTCAGCAATCACTTATTTGAATATTTTATTAACATGTTACTGTTTTGCTAACGCTCCTTAAGTTTCACACACAAACACACTTATCTGCAAATAATGCAAATAATAAAAAATATAATGCAAAAATGCCCAGCATACCCTGAGAATTTATTAGGAACACAGTTTTGTGTCCTGACGGTTGGCCATTTTGAACAATTTGTACGCATAGTGCACATAACCCTAGCTAAAACAGCAGTTGATGCGCAGACCAGTGGTCTGCGCATCAACCAAATTCAATGTCTTCTGAAGGTAGACCTGAGCGTTTATAATAAGTAATAAAAGTTAATATTAATAAAAGTATAAGTAGGTACGTCACTGCTTTGTAAAAATTAATGTTATTTAATGAAGAATAAAACTTTGTATTTTAGTTAAATCCTTGTTTTCATTTTTAACCGACTTCCAAAAAGGAGGAGGTTCTACGTTCGGCTGTATGTATGTTTTTTTTTTTTTGCCAATCCAGTGTCATGCTTTAATTAAAGCCGTTTCTGAAAGAACCACAGAAATTTTGTAATTTAAACGGCTTAAATTAAAACATCACTGGCTTGGCACCGCCTTCAAACTGATCAGAAGGTAACACATAGGTAAGATGTTATTTTTTGCTTTTTAGTTTAGGTTAATTTTTGAGTTGGAAGTCGGTTGAATTTTTTTTATTAAAATTTTTATTTTTTAATTTTTAGTGTTAGCACACCTACTGAGTGTGAACAAAAATTAATAAGCAATTAGTTGAAACGTTATTTTCTTATGATAAGTATCTAAGTCTTCATCACCAGACCCCTAATACTGACACAACCTATCCAGGTGGAAAGTTCTCATCAATACAAAATTATCAAGTCCAAACACAAGGTAGCTACTGTGAACCGTCGAGGAGTTCCCTTAACTCTCATTCATCTTCGTCACCAGACCCCTAATACAGTCACAACCTATACAGGTGGAAAGTTCTCATCAATACAAAATTATCAAGTCAAAATACAAGGTAGCTACTGTGAACCGTCGAGGAGTTCCCTTAACTATCCTTCGTCTTCATCACCAGACCCCAAATACTGTCACAACCTATCCAGGTGGAAAGTTATCTATAATAAATTGGTAATTAAATAGTAAATGTTCTATTGTTTGTAATAATTTTAATTCAGAGTATCTGCGCATTCATCTGCCCCGTTGGTCCATTGGTTGGGATTGACTGGCGTCGACCTTTGTTCACGAGGTTCTTAAAAATCGACATCCCTTTCGGTTTCTACACGACATCATACCGCAACGCTCAATCCCTTGGCGATCCGTCTTTGCCGGTAGGGTAGTAACTAGCCACGGCCAAAGCCTCCTACGAGCCACCAGCAGGATATTATGGGTACCTATTATGTAACTCGCCGTGTACCATTCATAAAATCAGTCACTTCATCGTTTTTCATCGAATTATCGTTTTTGCAATCATCTAACATTGTGTTCAACGTCATTACATTATTATCGACATTTTACGTAAAGTAAAATTATAATAATCGTGTTAGTAGTCGATAGTACCTAACCTTATTGTAACTATTATACACTACCTTATTATAAACTAGTATTTTCGTAATTCTGTTGAAATAATCATGTTAGATGATCGTAGAAACTAAAAAACATTACGATTTGATGTAAAATGGTCCAGTCAAGGTTATTTCGCTGAAATAACTATTAGATTAGATGATCACTAAAACGACAATACGATAAAAATTAATTTTAATGGTACTCCGAGATACTTATTAAGCCCGCTGGACCAATTAAGAAAATCTCAATCGACGCAACCGGGGATCGAACCCAGGACCTCCGTCTTGTACCTATATCCACTGCACATACCACTGAGCCACGGAAACCCTCAAAGTCTCTAATGATGATATAGATGTTTTCAATGCATATTTTCAAGTTGGTAGTGTTTCAACCCCGTGCGTCGGAGAGCACGTGCAGTCAATTCATTTGGTCTTTATTATCAACCTATTAATAAATATCACATCAATTGATGCATATACTGTATGATATCCACCAGTAGGCACCGGGTGACATTTGTTACATAGAATCTCCATTTCGTTTACTTTAAGTTGCATACGTCAAATATGTATAGTGAATTATCTGGTAATTATCATTAACATCTGATAGTGATCATTAAAACATATTCAACACGTTATCATCCTAAGCCCACCAATCCGCATTAGAGCAGCGTAATAAGCAACCAATAGAAAGTTACATTATCAGCGGGTAACACAAGCTATTTATTTCCATATTCCTACGGGAGTGGTAACTATGCGGTTGAATCTATGGGGATTAGTAAACGGCTCATAAAATCTGTGGATAGAGTAACTGCGCAGTTTGACTTTTTGGAGTGTTACGAGTGGACTATACAAGTCTATATCAGCGGCTTAAGTTTCTGTTTGTCGCCGATAGCTAATAGGTGGCTTTTATTACTGTACTAGCCAATAGAACATCCAATAGGGAAGAAGTAAATGCACGTATATACCTAAGTCAAAGCGACCCTTGACGGGGTCCTCTAGTTTATACCTTACTTTATACATAAGGGGAGAGAAGTTCTGACAGACGATAAAATATCGCCTGCGAAATAATCAACCAAGTAAATAATATTAATCATATTATATTTCATTCACGTTTCAATACTTTCTTCGTTCTCTCGAATAAATAACAAAACCTTACTCAGATCGTCAATAATATAGGTTACATTTGCTATTACATCTTAATGATAACCAACACTTTAGAATATCATTTAACAACGTATAGTTGCGCCAAAGATTAACAAAATAAGGTTTGCCTTACATTTCGTCTATTCTTTTAACATTGCGATAATGGTGTAAGAAAAGTACCTACTGGCGCAACCTTTACATCTACATACTGTCATAATTACATTATTTGTATGTATTATGATATCATTACATTTTACATTAGCAAAATGTTAAGCCCATCCTTACAGTCTAAGAAAAGTGGCGGTACTTTCTTTGTTTTGTTAATTCACTGCAAATTAATTTAGCATCACAAAAATACAGCTTTTCGTTATTCTAGTACATATTACTTGTCAATTTTCTATTTATCAATTATCTTATGACATAGTAATCTATACTTCTATATCTATATCTGTACTAATATTATAAAGAGGTAAAGTTTGTAAGTTTGTAAGTTTGTAAGTTTGTAAGTTTGTAACAATTTTTTGAAATGGGGTAATCTTCGGAACTACTGGACCGATTTTAAAAATTCTTTCACCAATAGAATGCTACGTTATCGGGGAGTGCTATAGGCTATATTTTATATTTATATCATATATAACTACTGAGATATCGCGGGTTTTCTCTTACAGGTCAGACCGAAAAACTTACTTATTCGCATGCGCTGCCTCAACCATTGCGTATAACTGAAATAAATGTATGGAGGCTTTTTGAACCTTTAAAAGTTCTACAAAAAAGTCCGCGACACCATATATTTATCTTTTATATTTTAGCAGATATAGTACCTTTAGTACTTTAATAAATTATTTAAATTTTAAACTAAGGTTTACGTCATTATTTACACAACTAAACTTAAATCCTTATCAAAATAAATGATTTAATAATCACAAGGATATTATAGAGATAAGATTTGCCCTTTACAGTATGTTAATTAGTTATATAGTTTCGGAGATAATACAAAATTTCTGAAAGTCGCAGAAATGCCGCTATTTGACGCCCCGCGGTTTCAATTACGTGGTTCCCGTTC
Source organism: Bicyclus anynana (assembly GCF_947172395.1). NCBI lineage: Eukaryota > Metazoa > Arthropoda > Insecta > Lepidoptera > Nymphalidae > Bicyclus > Bicyclus anynana. The sequence goes on from NC_069083.1 coordinate 18,446,200, forward strand.
CCGTATGAATATGAGGACCAAACATAGCCTATGATACTCGCAAATAATGTAGCTTTCTATTGGTAAAAGAATTTTCCAAATCGGTCCAGTAGATCCAGAGATTACCCCCGACAACCACACAAACTTTACCTCTTTATAGTATTAGCATAGAAGTCGCTTGGGAAATTATAGTCTTTTTGTCATTGCACCGCGCACAAAAGGCTGGACCAATTTTGCTGAGGGTAGGGATAGGATAGAGGTAGGGAAGGGGTAGGATAGAGGTAGGGTAGGGGTAATTTAGGGAAAGTGTAGGGTAGGGTAGGGTACGGATAAGGTAGGGGTAGTGTAGGGTAGGGGAAAGGTAGAGGTAGGGGAAGGATATGGAACGTATAGGGTAGGGGAGGAGTAGGATAGGGGTAGGGTAGGGTAGGGGTAGGGTACGGGTAGGGTAGGGTTAGGGTAGGGATAAGGTAGGGGTAGGGAAGGGTTAGGGTTAGCGGTAGGGTAGGAATAAGGTAGGGGTAGGGTAGGGGTAGATTAGGGGTAGGGTAGGATAGGGTATGGATAGGTTACGGGTAGGGTTAGGGTAGGGTAAGGTGGGGGGAAGGAAGGGTTAGCGTTAGCGGTAGGGTAGGAGTAAGGTAGGGGTAGGGTAGGGTAGGGTTGGAAGGTTTACGAGCAGGATAAGGTAGAGGTAGAGAAGTTTACATCAATTTTTACGCGGACGAAGTCGCGGGCGTCCGCTAGTGGAAAATATAGACGTAATTTTGTGAAAACAATTTTCCGTCTATTAATTTCGTATAGTCTGTTCCTTAAGGTCTTGTTTCATTAACAAAGCAAGAAATAATACTGCGTTTTAATAGTCGCATCATTTTATTGCTGACTAGAGATAAACGAACAATAAAAGTTTACTGCAATTAAACATTATGGACCAATATTTATTTTCAAAGTTCAATTGCAATTGGAACGTGGATACAAAAGTTTGTTTTATCTATTAATACATAACTTAATCTACTAAATTTAATACTAATGTAAAGTACAAACTACGAAATATTCCCACATATAGTTTTTTAAACACCGGATTTTTTAAAGTTTTGCATAAAATTTAATGTTATCATTTTGAAAATTTTAAAAATTGTAACAATTTTTTTTTTTGTAATTTCTTCGTAGTCTCTATTCGTCGTAGTTTTCTCACGTTACATATAATTCTAGTTAGCTTCGTAGATATAAAAGTTAAAAAATGTTGGAAACGTAAATGCTTCCTCTTTAAATGATTATGGTCTAACTTCGGTCTCTGGGTGAATCTATTTTTGTCAGACGAAAACTTTTTTGTGCGGAAATATTTCGAAGTGTTTACCAAAACTAAATTCTATATGGCAGTATTGCTGATAAATAGAAAGGAGTCAATTCGAGATCTACCTAACCAAGCAGCTGATAGAGATGGGCCGGCTGCAGATGCGATCATTTCGTTATAGCGTTTAGCGACATTATGATTACAATTTTGGCAAGAAATACATTTATATTACCTAAGAGTATTTGACTTGCCTGAAAAAAATAATTACAACGAATCTAATTTAATAATCATATTATAAAATATAACTTGATTCACGAGCTCGCACATCTAGCGACTGCCTATCGAGTTTAGGCTTTTTTTACTTGTTTTACTTTATTTGTTACAAAAATACTTACTTACGTGAAGACGTAACATAGTACAGAGGAAGATATACGAATGTTCTCAAAGAGCAGACGAACTTTAGAGAAAAGCAGTTTGACAGACTAGAGCGCAGCATAGTAGAAAAATTAATAATTTTAAACAGGTTGGTCATTGTTCCGAAAATATTAAAATTATTAAATTAGATTAATTGTATGCTAATTTATTTAAATAATTTCACTACCTAATTAAAAGTCATGTTACTAAACATACTTAGTAAATATGAACTGGACTGGGTGATATTTTAAGTGGCACTATAGGTACTTCAAGTGCTATAAATGACTTTACGCTATAATCATGATGACAGTTTCATTTTATTACATGAGTTAAATGATTTTTTCGTGTTAGTAGTTATTAAGTATATATAAATTGTCTCCTAAAATGAATATGCATATTTTAGTTAGCTCTTATGTTTAATTTTTCTTAAATTAAAACCATTGTCTAATCCAGTCCATATCTACGAATAAAGTTAATTAAATATTTTAGGATTAACTAAATAAAGATAATTGATTAAATTAATAATACAATACGATTTGGAACAATCTTAACCATTTTCACTCAAGAATACGCTTTGTGCGACCAGCGCCTCGCAATTTTATCCATCAAATTTACTCGATTAGTTATAAATTATAAATAAAATAAAATATTACAAATGAAAAAAAAACAGACTTCTCAGCCTGACATAGACCTAGTTAGTTAACAGTTTTACTGAAATGCACCCAACGTTTTTAAACAGAGGGATATTACGTAACGCACTTGCAAACTAAACGCCTTTTAAATCATTAATGTAACTTTAACTGTCAAATCAAAATTCACTTGTTTACGCATGCAAGTGCTTTGCGTAATTTACTCCAACATTGAAAGTAACTCGTGAAAAGTAATTAAAATAAAACATAAAATTGTTGTAAATGAATGTTGTATTTTAAAAAATACTGTCGTTATACTGTACATATAACTTAATAAAGTTTACTAAAATTACTATTATTGATAAAAAGTTACCACGTAGAGCGAGCGCCCGTAAATTATTCAAGACTGAATCTTTGTGCTAATAGGTCATTGATTTTTCACTACGATCATCATATTTAATTTCACAAAGTTTATCATATCAAATATTTACCAACTCTGACGTTAGGCTCAGTTGAATATTGAACTAAATGCAAATATTGGTTAAAATGGCCAACCCCATAAAAACGTTAGGATTCAATCAATCAATTCAAAGTAAATTTTTATAACTGAATTCAAAATAAGTTTTCAGTACCTACACATGAAGATAATAGGAAGCTCCATAAAATAATACAAATATAGGTAAAAATATAACTAACTATTCGATATTCACTAAATATTTAATTGCTATTAAACTAATTCGAGACCGTCTTGAGTAATGGTGGCGCTTGCCCCATTAGCTCGTGTAGAGATAATTTTAGCTCAAACAATATTTTAAGTCATTGCTAATAGATATTTTATAAATATCGAATGTAGGCACATAAATTAATTTACTAGGACACTAAAACTAGTAATCTATATTGGAAAATCGCTTCGCCTTAATAAAGTTAGATATTAACGTAAAGTTCAGTGAGCAAGTGAGATATTTTGTCAAAATAAATATTTTGAAAAAAGTAATCTATGTGCTATTCCAGACAATAACCTATTTTTTGCCAAATTTCATCCAGATCCGTTCAGTCTTCCTCTAATGAATGGTGTACCTAAGCCGACATTTTTTATAAAATGATTTTATTTAGAGCTAAAATATCTCTGAACACGAGATAAAATCTGTTGCACAGTCAAAAACTGCGATATTGCAACACTGATAGGATAAGATGTTTTTAATGGCACATGGAGTCAACTAAAATCATTGTAGAGTAGAATGAGCAGCCGAGAGTGATCATGGTTCCCATGGCTATAGATGAGTGGTAAGCGCGGAAAGTCTTTAGTACGCGCAGGTAGCGAGGACAGTGAGCCAACTCGCCGAGGATCAGACGACCAACCTAAAAGTAAATAAAAATAGCACATTAATACAGTAGTTTAATGTAAAATTGTACTAAAAATAGTAACGATTTCTAGCCTACAATTTGCTCGTGAACCTACCTATTAAATTAATTCATATATAATTATGTAGAACCTATTGATTGATTGACTGAAGTCTTCAATTATCAAATGCCAAAAAATAGTGCAGTATAAACTTATTAAGATACTGCAATTATGAAGGGGGCGATAACTAGTATCCGTATGTACCAAATTAAAAATTATATTTTCTTAAACAACGCTTTGCTTCTTTAAGCAAAGTGAAGAACCACCCGATTGTAATTAGCGGATTTATTTGTTTATTGTGATATGAAAACCTCAGACAATCTGTTTGCCCTTTACTTTAGGTAATTTTACACGTTTGAGAATAGCTACAGCCAATTTCTAATGTAACAATTGTATGAAACTGAATACCGTACGCATGCAACGTCTGAGACAATAATAATGTTAATACTAATGGACAAACTGATTTTGGGTCAGCCTTTGAAATGTGTGCTATCCATTCATTGCTCTCATTGCTGTATCGAGGGCAAAGATAAATTGATAATAATTGTTAATGTAATATTATATGCACCATTACATTGTAATTAAAAAAAAAACATATTTTAAATCTTACTACCGATTTCATTTTAAAATGACTACTAAGCGCCTTTATGTAAGTAGCTCCTCTAGGAAGCTCACCTTAATGTTTTCCAAAATATGAATCTTTGTCGTTATATGGTTAGTACTCGTAATAGACAAAAATTAAAAAAAAAACAAAATTACTTTAGCCCCTAGAGGCTGAAATTCTTATTTAGTCCCGCTGTGCATTAGTAATATGACAGTTGAGCAAGAGTAGTGAAATCTACAGTTTTTCGGACCCTTCTTTCTTCCATTACATTTTAAGTACGCAAGTGAGGGAATGTACTTACTTCCTGGCCGCCTCCCGCAGCCGCTTCCATCTGTGTCTTCACATGTTTGGCGCGCAGCATTGGCCGCACCAGCACCAGCCGTACGTACGCCTCGATACTGAATACGACTAGCAGCAGGGCTAGCTGTAACAACGGGGTAGAGACAGTTAGATACAACTTTGCACTGGATAGAGGGAGTAAGATATCATTTTATCACGACCATCTTAGAGTTTAAAAATTCTAAATTCAAAATTCATTCTATTGATTCTTTAAATTCGAAATTTAAATTCGTTCTAATTTTTGATGTGTTACGTAAGTGTGTAGACAGAGAACTGTTCTGTGTAAGTGTATTAAATGTAATAGACTGCCTCGTTGGTCCATTGTTTGGCCTATGTTGTTTCGGATCACAAGGTCCTGGGTTCGAATCCTAGTTCAGGCTATGAGATACTGAGTTTTCTTTCTTCTAAAAAAAGTTCATTTGAAAATTCAATTGGTGGTGGCCGTCGGTCCCGTTCATTATCATTAACGTCTGATACTGGTCGTTAATGACTTTAACATTCTCATCATATTGCCCGCCATCCCGCATTGAAGCGGCGTGATGGTCTAAGCTCAATATCCCGTTTCCCACAAGGAGGGATGTTTGAATATAGGTAAGGTAGGGTGTGGAGTATTTTGTGGTAATTCTATGAAATCATTGGACCTTGTAGAAACATTGGTGGATATCATAATATCGTCTCTGCTTAGATATAATCAATCATTGATAACAGTTCATTTTATGGATAACAGAAAAATCTCGTGATTTCAGAAATTTCCACCTTTGATGAACTTAACTCTTAAAACAAATAAATATTAAACAACTTTCCAGAATAGGTGTATTGGCAAAAGTATAAAAATTAAATATTTATCATCTACTTTCTGTTTGTCTATTAGGTTTTTTCATATTTAGACTATTTAGGTTTATTTGCAATTTTATTAGAATAACTTCAAGATTATCTTAGACAAAAACATTAGTAGCGCAACTGAAGAAAACTAAATTACTCACGTTGCTAATTTTATAACATTTACGCCAAGGTTGCGTCTAAAAGTCTAAACTTAATCGCGCAATTATTTTCGATTGCATTATCATTTTGTACATTAAATAAAACTATTAATCAAATATTGATTTGAAAGGTTACCAGCACTTATTAAGTAATTAACTTATAGAATAAAAGTTAACCTTCGGAACCATGAACGCAAAAAACCAAGATTGAACTCGAATAGGCAAAATCTTTTTGTTCTAAATCTCGAACTAAAAGTCCCTTTATAAAAGTAGGAATTATTTTTAATTTTTACATTATGTAGATATATATTTATGGTGTATGAATTTTTAAAACTTCCTTATTGATTGCATACTAATTAAAGTGTCAATAAATGTTGTAATTTGTAACTTTTAACCAACGTATCATTAAACTATTAAGGTCAATGAAATTAAATCAGGCGAAAAGAGCAAGGTGAATGGTGGCGCCAATTTATATGGTACGTACCTACCTACATAACAGAAAAATTAAAATTATAGATAGGTTTTGTAAGCGGCCTGTAAGTTAAACTACGAGGCATGATGATGTTAATGATGATGGTGATGATGGTGATGATGATGATGATGATGATGATGATGATGATGATGATGATGATGATGATGATGATGATAATGATGATGATGATGATGATGATGATGATGACAACTCACTTGTATCCAAGAAGTGTTCTCGAAGCGCGTGAGGCACTGCGTGCGCAGATAGGCCAGCGCGGCCAGCAGGCTGACCAGCGAGTTGAACGCGTAGTATACGGGGAACAGCACTGTCTGAACGCGCCCAAACTCGTGCCGGGGGAGAGAGAAGTACAGCACGATGCCTGTGTAACAAAGAGACAAGTCATTAGAATATAGTGAGAGTTTTAATTTTGAACAGAAAAACGGCTTAGGTAACCTATCCGCATGCCGGTCCGAGTCTAATTTTTCGTTCATGCAACGCACCGTAATCAGCAGTTGTTCTTTTATAATAATTTATCGCACATAGATTAAAGATAGGTCTCGCATAATCCAAGGGAGCCCGATTTGAACCCGTTAAAGATCAAATATATTTGACAAACTTGCGTGTCTTTTGTCAAGCTTGAATTTTTCACTAGAAACGAAGCCGCAAATGTCCAAATTATTTGACAAACTCGTTTAATTTGACGAAAAGTTTGATCGTCTAAGTTTTCGTAGTTACCTATAATTTCGTAGTTACCTATAATAGGGATGATGACAGTTTTTTAAATTGTATATAAATTAAGAGTATACTAATAGTAAAGCAATTTTGTAAAAGTAACAGGGTATCTGCGATCATTACTTTCGGAGCTACAGGGATTTAAAGAGTCAGATTTGCGGCGCTGCCGCGGATCCCTGAAAAACGCCCCATACAAAATGGCTCGAACTAATGACGTCATAGCCAATGTAATGATCGTTAGATTTGTATGCAAGTTCAAACAAAATTACTAATATCTTTGTTATTTGTGCGTTTATGCTTATAGTTCATGTATTAAAAAATGTCACATTTAATGTAAGGAAGCTAAAACTGTATGAATTTTCATCTAATTACGATAAAATATTTTTAATAGATTTTGAAATTTTATAATCTCATTTATTTTGCAAATATCCAGACAATCTTTGCTTTTTATGTATAAATTAGTTAACATTGACCCTATTTACCCGAATGTATCATAAAAATCAATATATTCAAACCTAGTCATCATCCCCATTGTGCGAAGTTAACATAAATATCTACGTTTATTAAGTTAACTTATTTTGTTGCGCTCAGTGACTGCGTAATTTATTATATTATTGTAATCTTATTAAGTCTGTTTGTTCTAGTTGTTTTTATTGATGTTCCACATTAGAATGGAATATTTATCAAAAACATGACGTATCAGGACTTATTGACATAAGTGTATAGAAACGTCGACGTAAGCATATTTATCTGTTTATCAGATAAATACTATTTTTGCGTTGTTCTATGTGGACTATGTACAATTTACTACAGCCTTCCACACTTTATAATAAATCTAGAAGTGTGTGAGATGATTTTTGGTTTGTTATATGTACCAATAAAGGTACATACATACCTATAAGTATATGACGTAACTTTGGAACATCTATTTTAAACATAATCTTTGATATATGGTATTCATAATGAATTTTTTTCTTTAATTTTAATTTGCACTAGATGACCGTCTGTTTTATCTCTCGTTTACCGTATGCGAGTAAATTTATTTTTATAGGTATAAATTTTATTTAAAATTTCTTTATAGCGTTTGCTAATTTCAAATAGTATTACAATTACAAATAGAAACTAATCAGTAGGGGATTTTAAAATGATATTCAGTGTTGAATAAAAAACTGTCACGCAGAATTGAATGGAAAGGTCATATCAATAGGACGTACGGAAGACATCAAGCGATCAATTGGAAGTTGGAACTCGTCAGAAACAATTTGCGCTGCGGGACTCCAACAGGCAACAGGAAAATTTGGATCATAAATGTTTTTACAATCCAGATTTTCCTCTTCCTAGCTAGAGACCGGTCTTCTACAGCTACTAACCCATGTAGATACTAATTGTAAATTGAAGTTATTATATTTCTTTAAATTTTTCTGACATTTAAACATGTTAATTTTGATATTAAGCTATTATACAAAATCAAGTTTTAGTTAATAAAACTATAAAATATAAATTGGTATATTGCTTGCGTTTAATTTTATCTGCGTAATTCCTTCATCTTAAGAAAATCCCTAATCATAATAATATATTTAATATTTTCCACAATATTAATTCAGTCGAACGTTACATGTGACATTTCTGGCACATAGCTGATGTTTTATTTAAGTTGATTTTTAATACTTAATATCGAATTTAAATGTATGAAAATTTGTTCTGCAAGCCGAAAATAAAGCAAGCGGAATTTTCCCAGGAGGTGCAACTATACTTTTATAGATAAATATTCGCCATTCTTCTTCAGTCCAGAGTAGTGGGTCTAATCCTTACTATATATATAAGAAGAAAGGAATGTGCTCAGATATTCCTGCCAAGTTAAAAATTCGACTAAGTAACATTCGATTTCATTAATACATATTAGGTTTTTAGGGTTCTGTATGCTTGAATAAAAAACCGGAATATTTATAGGATACCTTGTGAGTCTTTCTTACAAATATCATACACATTCGCGTATCAACGCCTGAGATGCTAACGCAAACAACAGGATAAAAAATAAAACCTTTTTTAGCTTGCAACCTCGTGTGACAAATAACTTTTTTGCTTAGATAATGTAGACTTCTTCTGGGCAAACCAGTAAGAAGCCTAGAATTTAAATTAACATGGGGAATCTATATATTTTAGAATAAAAAGGTAAAGTTTGTGAGGTGTTAGGGGATAAACATGTGCGAACTAACTTGGGTAAATAACGGAATCCTCTACACAAAAGTTCCACTCGCACTCTTGTAAAAAGAGATCGAACTCAGATACTGGTGGGCGTATACACTTATACCGAATCTAATATTAATTAATTGATTATTTATTTATCATAGTGTCATAACAATAAAATATACATATTTATGGTCTAATAAGCTTTAAACTCGATTTTAAATAAGAAAAAAATTTAAATGATAAAGCTTTTTATTATGTATATTACCAACATAATGTTTTATGACGCCCAGAAATGTTGACGGGCGTAAATCCGGTTTCAACTAAGCTTCTATTAACAAGACAGACAGACAAGTCAAGTTCTTCCAAATTTGTTTTATGTGAGACTCTATGAGACTAAGATATTGGTCCCACGGGATAGTCAATGGTTGGTGATCATGTACCCTCTCCGATTTTTACAACTTTGAATATATTTTATAATGTTGTGTTTTTATTTTTATTTTACCGGAAAATAGTTGCTACGTGATTACCATTTTATAAAATGGAAATTAATAAATAAACTAAGCCAAGGTTGACTAACATAATATTGATACTGGTTCCTTTAGACTCATCATCTTTAAACTTTCATATTTATCAAAAACGAAAAGGTTAGCTAATGAAGTGTTGTCCTACTATATTACAAGCGCGTTTTACGTTTTTTTATGATGTTCGTTACGTTATTTAGTTCTAAATTAAAATTACCAGCAAGGACTGCCTGTTCAAATGGCAATCCTACCTACTCAATTCGCAAAATCAACAAGCTAAATTAAGTGAATTATGCTTACTGGTTTTGCCGAGTAAAAGAAAACTATACGAGCTAGAGACATGCTAAGTATTATGTTATATAACTATTATGAATGATCAACAATATTTTTTACAGTCAAGGGCATTTTTATTTCTGACTAAGTTACATAATTATTTCGTTCCGTTGCATGTGTTTCGCATAATGATTTTAAATTGAGACTTCGTTATGTTAACTTGTAATTGAAACTTAAAAAATTTAAAGAATAAAATAATTACGGACACCGAAAAGTTAAATTGCAGCATCGCCAAATTGGCGCCTTTAAGTATCGTCATAAGTTACTATGGTATGTTTTGTATTTATTTTACATGTAATTACCAACTTAATGACAGTAGAGTTACCTACCTATATTTTTTGGCGAAACAATTAACGATTGTTAACAGGTTTTCCAATTATTTGCACGTTATGTATTTAGTATGGGTTTCTATTCGAAAAACTTAATTGAGACTTAGTTTTAGGTAGTTATAACCAATCAGCCAGCCATTACCTCAACATAGATACATAAAAAAATAGTCGACAGATAAGGCACACAATCAAAATCCGATTTTTTTTATGAATTTTATTGTGTCGTTTTGCCGTTCGTAGACTACGAAGATTGGACTGTGTCGATAGAACAAATCTGAGATGCCAGTACTTTCATCAGTAGGAGGTAGGTACGTACCTATAGTGCCACAAAATATCTGACCCCGTGGCCAAAACTGGAACTAACACAAAGAGTAGTTAAAATAACTAACGTAGCAGCGGTCGCCATTTTATTAAAATCAGGTCAGATAAATTTGTAGCACAATAATTAGTTAATAGCCGTGATAGCCCAGTGGATTAGACCTCTGCCTCTGATTCCGGAAGGTGTGGGTTCGAATCCGGTCCGGGACATGCACCTCCAACTTTTCAGGAAACCTGCATACCAGAGACTTTTCTTAATTCTCTGCGTATGTGAAGTTTGCCAATCCGCATTGGGCCAGCGTGTCGGACTATTGGCCTAACCCCTCTCATTCTGAGAGGAGACTCGAGCTCAGCAGTGAGCCGAATAAGGGTTGATAATGATGAATAAGTTTCTAACGAAAATTTAGCAATGCTGCTTGACAGGAGAAAGAACAAAAGTGGTTAAACTTGCCTAGACGAGCTGTCTTGGAAAATAGAATACGGTACCTATCCGTTCTTATCGAAGGTAAAAATGTGAGTAAGTGTCAAAGTTTTCTAATTTCTTTATAGGCATTAAATTTAATGAAACACATCTACATATACGGTCATTTGATGTCGGTGAGACAGATCTAGGTTAGGCGATCTACTTGGCACTTCCATGGCTTTGTATGGTAGCATGATTTAAGTGGTTACTGGTTATCAGTATTTAGCTTAGATATCATTAAGTATTGCCTCATTAAAGGCAGGACGTTGTTTTAGAGAGTGTGCCCTTAACGATGACCTAATTCTGTAACAGATGGAGGTTTTCTGGTGGGACATCGCTTTCTTCAATGTTCTGACAAACATGTAACATTATGTAATTAATAATTGAATGCAATAAAATTAAAAAAAAAACAACCGGAATTTGAGAATTCAAAATATAAATACCTAACTGGAAGAGGTTAAAGGAGGCCTACACCGTGACGACAGAAAAAGGAGAAGAGGTAAAATTATGCCAAATGCATGAATATCATTACAAAATAAATAGGGCTACAGATCCTCCATAATGAAGCTTCGAGAACAAGTCAACCATAAACAAAATAGAGAAAGAATCAAGTTTATATTGAAGTACTTCACACTTAGTCTATATTTATCTGCTTGTAATAAACTTGTAATACTTTCTTTAGCTTGTTCCTCAAGACTATAAATTACGTCCTACACGTAACAAGTAGCTTGGAAATTCCTTACAAACTGTTAATTATGCTAACTTGATAACACCCAATAAACAATTACGAAGGGTCTTATCTACCGCTATGCTTCAAGCCTGATTCATGCCGCAGCTAAATATAGACGACGGCTATAATTAAGATATTATATACATAGAAGGAAGCTCACATAAGTCAGTTATAACACTTGTTAGAGCATAGCTAGTTTGTTTACAGCTAGGCGAATAATTTAAAGGAACTATGTCAGTAAATTACTGACTTAATGTATGGCGTTATATATTGAATGCTGTTGCTAAGCGAGCTGACGTTCGTATCGTTATAAGAAATTCTATCTTTTGATATTTGTTCTCAGAAAAAATACAACGCTACAGACTGCTAGAAGACTTCATTATAGAGATCCGCGCTTAGCGGACGTCCACCAGTGACGTTCGTTCCACATTTGTCCGCCACAGTTAGTGATGCGCTAGTGCTCCGTCTCTAGTATAAAATTTCGTTGACGTCCACAGACTTCAAACTACCTCTCTGATGAATTTCATCTTTGTCTCGTCAAGGAGGTTTCAATATTTCGCTTGATGACCTTTTGCTTTTATATAGTCTTTTTTTTTATTCTTTACAAGTTAGCCCTTGACTACAATCTCACCTGATGGTAAGTGATGATGCAGTCTAAGATGGAAGCCTTTTCGGTTTCTACACGGCATCGTACCGGAACGCTAAATCGCTTGGCGGTACGTCTTTGCCGGTAGGGTGGTAACTAGCCACGGCCGAAGCCTCCCACCAGCCAGACCAGGGCAAATTAAGAAAATCTTAATCTGCCCAGTCGGGGATCGAACCCAGGACCTCCATCTTGTAAATCCTCCGCGCGTACCACTGCGCCACGGAGGCCGTCAAAATAGCCTAGAATTGGCCTAGAAAAATGATTTCACTAAGCATTTTGCTACATACGCAAATCGCTACACTGCGATAACGCGAATATTCGGATTATCTCAATGTCTGCAGCCAAGGCATTTCTAGAATGTTCTATCAATAGACGGCTTGTTCCGACAGCTATTAGTAAACATAATACTACTACTATTTAGTAAATTTTTGACGCCTCAATCCGGTAAAGGAGCTGGACACAACACTGTGAGATATGGTTCGATCTATGCCCGTGATATGTGCGGTGAATTTACAAAACGGAGGTCCTGGGTTCGATCCCCGGCTGGGCTGATTGAGGTTTTCTTAATTGGTCCAGGTCTGCCGTTACAATGTCGTGGAGAAACCGAAAAGGGGTGTGGATTTTCATCCTCCCCCTAACAAGTTATTCCGCCGCTTTCATTTTCCATCTCCATTGCATCATCACTTACCAACAGGTGAGATTGTAGTCAAGGGCTAACTTGTAAAAAGAAAAAAAAGCCTCTGGACTATTGGTCGTACCCACTCCCATAGCTTGACAAGTTCGTGGATGACACTCTCATCCCCCACAGCGGGGCAGAGGGAAGGACTGCGCGAGGCATCGCCACCGCCCTCCCGGCCCCCGCGGACCGTACAGTTTTACTCACCAGATATCAAGGTCATCCATATCTGCGAGCCGAGGTGCGTGGCCACGGCGCCCACGTACAGCGCCCGCCAGCCGCGCACGCTCCCGCTGGAGCCGGCGCGCGCTAGCCACGCCACCACCACCAGCACGGCCAGCAGCACATGGAACGGCTGCGTCGTCTTTGTCGCGATCCTGGGGAAGAAGAAACAGCATTTATAGTCATCTATTTGGATACATTTAACTCCAATATCTAGGATGTTATTGGTACGTACTGCCATGGAGCAATTGTTTGAAAAGGTGTGATTCCACTATTTTATACTCATCGATGTTTCGCCGATGATTCGCCTACAGAAAGTTAGAAGGGTCTTATCTACCGCTATGCTTCAAGCCTGATTCATGCCGCAGCTAAATATAGGACGGTTATAATTAAGTTATTATCTTCATAGAAGGAAGCTCACATAAGTTAGTTATAGACACTTGATAGAGCATAGCTAGTTTGTTTACAGCTAGGCGAATAATTTATTTAGAATTTGAACTATATTTCTATGGGATGCCAAAAATAAAATGTCTAAAACTATCAACGAATTTGAATTTGTAATGAGCGATGTCACATCGTTCTAATTTCACAGAATGCAGGTGCAGCATATGTTAAAAAGCATCTTTAATTCCATATCAGAGGGCTTGAGTTGCCTAATAATCGCATATCGTTTAGTCCACAGGGCGTCTAAACGGGGTCTCGAAGACATAGACATATTGTACTCGGTATGCAGTGACGTCACTGTCTTGTACATTAAAGCAGCAGATTTTGTAACTCGCTAAATAAGTGGCCGTAACATCGATCAGTATCTATTCATCTTAAGATAAGCTAACAGACTTAAAACCGACAATTTAAACTACGGAAAAGGCGTCAAGCTATCAAGATAAAACGTAGATATTAATTATTAGCTTAAATTCTATAGGAACAAATGTGTTTAAAAAAATAAAATGCCATCAAGTAGTACATTCTATTTGTATTTCATCTATTTGTTTATCTTAAATGTTTGTTCCTTGTTGTATTTGTTTTAATTTTCTTGTATTATGTAATAACATCTTCAGTATTTTCAACGCCCATAACGACACGCGGATGTTATACGATTAGGTGATTCGCGATAACGTTACACGGTTTGAACTCTTTCTTATCTATTGTATTTGGATTAATTTTATTGTTTGTAAATAGAGTAATTACATTTAGATTGATAAAAGTTTGTACTTGCCCTGTATTCTGAATTAATTTAAATGGAAAACAAATAAATGTATAATTGACAGTTGTTACAAATCCAAGGGTCTATCAATTGTCGATAAATCACCGTTGTCTATAATGTCAGCTGCGGGCGACGTATTAAAGCCAATGAAGCGTAATCAACCTACAAATAACAAACGTACTCGTTTTTTATAGTTTCTAGAACTTTCTTTAATGCATGCCATAAAAGAGATTATGCGGTTTTTATAGAAGATCATCAACTGCCAACTGTTTCAGGCTTTTATGTGTTAGCATCAATGATGTTATAAGGTTTGTATACAAAAGTGTGGAGGCAAACCATATTTAGTAATAAAATAACGCCTACTGAAACTTTATCTGAAATTACACTGACACAACACCATTTCCAACATGAGATAAGTGCACAAATTGGGAAAGTCCCGTTTTTGGCAAAGATTTAAATCGAAAGCAATGAATCAACGTATAGATCATATCACTCAGTGCCTAACGGTAGATTAATATTGCTTTACACTTATAGATCTAGCTGAGTCTCTCAATGGTCAACCGTCACTATACAATCATTCAGTGACGTGGGATGTTTGTGTAAAATGCACGCCCTCGACATGCGTTGAATAAACTTCTGACGTTGCTCTTTGCTCAGTAAATCTGTTACGATAACATAAGCGCTCTATGTCTCAATGTGAACGATGGAACGGAATATTTTGGTGCGCAGGATTTATCGTTTAATGTCTAGACATAGAAAGTAAGCCGATAACCAAAATGTAGACAGAATTACGGATACTGAGAGCGGTCTAAACGCAGTGCGCCCGAACCGAATCCGTGGAAATATAAAACTCGGATAAAATTCGGATACATATTACTTACGCTCTAATTCTATCGGCGATACAAATCCAAGCAATTTAGAGGATTTGTCTTTGGCATCTTTTCCGCTGTTGATCTGCGCGAGTAGGTATATCAGATTTGAATCAAAGGCTCATAAGAGATATTCTCATGGATGATGTAGATACATTGGACGACTGAAGACGAATTTCGTGTGTGAGCTACCATACAAATAATTCTACGGATACTTCAGCACTTATTTTCACGGAGACGTATCGCTCTCACAAAGATATTTCTGCAGTATGGGGCGGAATGTAGCGTCAGTGACAAGAAAGTAGATGAATAATAGCAGGCTTGCATTTTATATGATGTGGAGAAAGAATGTGTTACTACAAGAATGTTGATATGGAAGGACAAAGTAAAGAAAAGAAATAGAGCGAGTAAGGTGAGTTGATGTCTAACCGGAGTGAGTGGAAGAAGAAGACATGTGAAACTATCTTATTGAGGATGGGATAAAGATAAAGAGACTAGACAAGTAATTAGACAACACAAACAACAAATTAAGCGTAAACGAGTCTAAAAGTTATTATAAAAATGGTAATGAAATGAAATATTTATTGGTAAATTAGAAAATCGTTTTCGTAAAGCACGTGCATACTGATATGAGTAATTGATTTTTCACATCATGTTTTGCATTTGACGACTTTTGCTACAGTTGGACGTTGCAAACATAAATGTGCCTGAAACCGATTGTATTGTGCAAACTGGTGTGATTTGATTGGTTTCACGTGAAATATAAAGCGATATCGCTTAGTGTTATCATTGTCGTGAATTTGTCGACGTGCTTCCTCGCACGCAAGCGTACTCGATAATTTGAAGGCTTAATCAATGTTGGCTAATTTGGCAAGTAAATATGAGTCCGGGTCTTTGAAATGATGAAATATACGACAATCATGTTTATCAGTAAAAGCGAATTCAAATTTTTAAAGCAGATTGAAGTAAGTTTGTGTAGGTCTACTCAACGTTCTAGTTGATTATAGAATGGTATAAATTCAGAATTCGTGGGATCAATGGAGGACTCAACAAACATGTAGGTATAATGGCGCCGAAAAGTATACCTACTTAATTTTAATAAATTATCAATTAGTAGTTAATATTGAAATAAAGGGAATTAACATAAAAGCTGCCTTGACATGTCTCTTAGTAACTGACAAGGTCGAAGTACGTTAAACATGAAAAATTAAATATTTATTTATGGACTAATTAAAGCGTAATGAAGTTAAATAAATACAAATTCTTTCATGTCTTAGATGGTTATGATTTGTATAATTTGTTTATTGATTGTTTGTAGAATTTGAATTTGTATGTAGCTATATTATAAGTAAAATTACAATTTAATGTATAATTTAAAGAAATGTGGGAATTGGGTCACTATTATAACTAGATACAACGTGAAGGTACTTCGCATTGTTTTGTAAAATGTACCTATTATTGTAATGTACCGAGACTATACAAATTAATAAACAAACACACTTACTACGGTGGTCCATAAATAAGAATAAAAAGAAAAGTTAAGAGCACAAAGCTAAAAGTATAAAGGCTTTTCTTTGTGCGTTCCGTGAAAAGCAAAGTCACACACGTCGTTTTTGCCACGAGAAATAAAATTGCATGCGCAAACATTGCGTATTTTTTGCCGAAGAGGTCTCAAATAATTTTCATTCTCAACGGCCATTTGTAAAATTCGTTTTTTACCTACAATTATGGCCGCCCATTCAGGTTTTAAGTTCAATAATGAATTTCAATTCGGTTTCCTCTAACCGAATCTCGATTTTGTTTTACAAAAACTCGCTTCTGCCTTATAGGGCATCAAAATAAAATGAATTATTCATTACTACGGCAATTGTTTTGTTTGTTTTTGTTTATCTTCTTATGCAACCGCCCTGTTTTGTATTCCAAAGCGGTGGGCATCGTGTGAGACATTTTGATTTGAACCATAACAGATACAATGTTTATTTATTGCTTGCATTATACGATGCGGATGACAAATAACTCAACTGCGAGCACTGACAATGTGCAATGAATTATTGGTTCTTCGATAAGTTTAACAATTCGATTCATTTTGTTTTATAATACTGTTTAAACATCAATAATTTTATTAGTAATATCTATTGGCTGACGGCAAACGTTGTTCTGCTATACAGATTACTTTCTAAAAAACATCGTAATATAGCGTTTAAAAATGGTGAGTAAAAGTACATACAATTTAATTTATCTGTTCTTTAGTGTAAAAAAGATTAATTAATTATAATTATCCTTTTTTTATAAAAATGTTCTCAATCAATATTAATATAGACAAGCAAGATAATATTACAAATATAGAAGAATATTGAAAAGTAATAATGATTGGGCAAGATATAAGATTTGATAATATAAAGCAATGACCGCATGAACTTTTCTATGCCAAAACATACGTACAGAAGATCATAGAAACTCCTTCTTTTTGGAAGTTGGTTAAAAAAGTAGAATAAAATGCTCTATAAGAGTATTTCTACTTAAGAGTATAAGGTAGATTTGTAAGCTTGTCACTGTTTCTTTCAAATGTTTAAGGTATTATTTAACATTATACAAGTTACGAGTATCTTTATGTTATCATAGAATGCTTTTAACACTTTCTTCCTTAATAGTTTCACAATGATACTCGTATTAACGTGTTTTAAAATCCTTTTAGTCGCTCAAGCATGGTTACATGCGTCGCTTATTACTACGTCGTTAGTGACTCGGTTTCGTAATGGTGAAATAAGTATTTTTCATAATTGTGGCACTCAAGATAATCAACACTTAAATGTACTTGGTATCTGTTGCTTAGGCGTTAACTGAAATGTGTCAATGATGAATCAATATTGTCTGTAATATCTATACTTTTAACTAGGTACTTATGTGTATATCTTTAAGTTTATATACATTTTACAGTAACATGAACTTTGTCCTATGCTCGCTAGAAGAATCTTATTGTGTAGATTAGGGAGAGTCTATAATAATTTCTTTTTAAATTTAAAACATTTGAATTTGCTGTTTAGAATCCAGTCAGTCAGGGTTTTTAGCTATTGTTTTTTTTACGTACCTTTTGAATTCGACTTTCAGATTCCAAAAATATAAAATTAAATTAACTCATAAATGCGCTTAGCTCAGTTTTGTAAAGCAGAAAGAGTTTTATGGAAATAATTATATTCAAATCTTAAAGAAAATAGAAAAAAAAAACCTTACGATATGATTTCCCAACCTATTTTATCTATACTAATAGCATTAACAACTGAGTCTTAGGGCCATAAATCATTTCTCTATATCTATCTCGCTTGCACTTATGGGTCTTATGGAGCCGTCTAGTGAAGGGTGTAACAATGAAAGACATATTATCGATAAGTAAAGTTTATTATCGTATCTTGTTCACAAAATTAAAAAAATTAACAATATTTGATTTAATATAATACATATTTCATATTATATAATTATTAACTAAATAAAATTAATCTTCATCTGAGTCTTCATCATCAGAATCTTCGTCTTCTGCCAAATTTATTATATATTAGTATCCATAGTGCGCAACGAGTAACACATGAATGTATTTATTTAATTGCAGTAAACACATTTATAGCAAAAAAAATACGCAATGCAATTACATTAGAAACCGACCAATCAGAATCGTCCAAATCATTATTGACTCATCATTAGCACGTGCGCAGGTAGCCGTTTATCGATAATTAGGGTGCGCAGGTAGGCGCGCTGCACATTCCTATCTTTTTTGACTTTTATGACCGGACGACTCAGATGATAATGCGCATACTATAGCACTTTGGTTCTAGAGGTCACCGGTTCTAACCACTAACCAGGTGTGTAAACTAACATAAAAAACGAACTTTCATATTTTATATTTATATAAATGGGATAAAGTTTTGTAATCCGAGAAGATTACCATAAGCGGGCCCATGAGTACGGATGAGAGAAAGTAACTATTGTTCAGTTACCCGTTTGGTTTAAGTTGTATGGTAATATAATATGGTTGATACTTTTTTGATGTTATCCTAAACTGCATAGACTGATTGTAGCTACCGCTAGTTTTATTACCAAATTCTTGTAAATTCGTTAGTAAATTACCGCGTATCTAGTTATATATATATATATTTTTTTTATTTTAGTAGCTATACTAATTTATTTCTGTTTACCTACGCGTTTGCGTGTTTTTATAAATGTTATCAAAATATTAATTAGATAGATTTGTACTTATTTTGTTATTTATATTTATGCAATGTTCAAGGTTTTAGACAGAGTATTTAATGGAATCTGTTGGGATTTTTTCTAACTTCGTTAGATTGGTTGTTTGTTAAGTTATTTGTAGTTAAATTAAATACCTATCTACACTTATAGCGTGTTACCAGCGTAACAACAAGTCTTTAAGTATCTCTTTATAGCATTAATGCATAGCGGTTTAAATACGTCATGTTATATGCATCGCAACATATTATTATCTGTATTGCTTGGATAACGATATGCGACACCATTGAAATTTGTACTTGATGCTAGGATTATTGAGTTCCGACACAAGAAGTGTTCAGAACTATGACTACGCTATGACATTGTTAAGTTTAACTTTATTAAGTTTTTAGACAGTTTGCTTTATATATCTCCAAGATAATAGAGATCTTGGCTTCATTACCTACTCAAAATCATAATTGCTTGTAAACCATAAAAATAGACTATGCGTATAAGCTAGCGCTACAAACTAAAACTTTGGATCTTATTATATTTATTTGGATATATTATTATTGTCATCTAGCAAATGAAAGTTCTCCGTTTCATGAGAATGAAATTAAAAATTTTCATCGTCATTAGTGGATTTTTTAATTATTATGTTATAATTATTTCTACGTCCACATGCTTCAGTAACACGTGGCCATTACACCCATGTTAATTTGACACGATCCTAAACATAAGCAGCTTAGACAAACAATCAGACAGCCTAATGTTTATTTTGATCCCCGTAAAGGAAATTATAATGTCGTTATGAAAATAAATACCCGTGGGGGAGAGCTAGCTTTAAATATACGGCTGTGTTTCAACATGCAGTGGTCTTGTTTTATTGTAAACAGTTTCCGGAATATTATTAAGAAGTCAGGTTTCCGTGTTGACTGCGGGACCAAAAAAAATACTAATATAGTAAGAATCTATGTTCGGCCGGGTTTTTTGTTACATCATTGATGCAAAGAAATTATTGTTCTCACTCTCCGTATACCTTAAATTTACTTTGATAGTAAACTGTTGCTATATTATCAAATTATTTAATAATAATATATAATTAATTATTATATTATTATTAAATAAAGCTGTACAATGTAATCTATTATTTATGTCATTTTTCTTCTTCACTTGCATTTACTTCACTTGTATTTTAGCGAATGTTTACATTAACACACGGTGATAAGGTATAATTTCGCTCGCAGCTTGTGTAACAGGTATTTTTAGTCTATATCTAATGGCAACGAATAGATTGTCTCTTTGTAAGATATTTGCACAGTTCGATGACTGAAAGCGTCATGCAGCAAGGTCATGACGTCGATTATTCCTAAAATTATCTGCTCTTTGTAATACACAGAATGTCAATCTGCGACTTTTACTATGTATTTATAGAGTAAAATAAGTATAAGTATTTTAAATATCGGATTTAGCAAACTGTTTAAAGCTGTGATTTCCGAAAAACATAATTCATTTGTTTCGGCATTGAATTAAATTTACACGACGTCCATATAAGGAAAGTAATTACATATAAATTATAAAATTAAGGAACAATTATTTTGTACAGATATTATCATTGAATATTTATTGCACTGCATCAGATAAGGCTTTGAAAAGGAACCGCATCGGATATATTTTATATATATGGCAGCACTGTTTTTTTGGTATATTAAGGTAACAGCTTTAACACATTCGCCTATAAGCAAAAATAGCCCTAAATGCGCTTATGAATAAATATAAAATTTCTATGAACAAAGTCGAAAGTATATATGTTTTCTCGCAAAGAAGAAATGTAAACTCACTTTGACTTAAATGTCCAAAGAAATATAACCTTAACTCCTGTTAAAATTAAGGTTATATTTCCGTGAAGTTAAGTCATTGTTATTAATGCACGCAGTTTTGTATCGCGTAGCCAATTAATGTCCAATAAATAACTGAAAAAAATATAGTACCTTTATGCAGAAAGTTTGTTCAAAATGTTTTGACAGTTACAGATAGGTACATGTACTTGATTTGTGACATTTGTGTATGGGCAAGCATTTGCATTTACAAAACTCCAAAAAAAAACTTCAATGTCCAATTGTGTGTAGTCAAGCTATATTTTCGTATCTATGTTTGTACGGAATTTTACCACTGTTTGCTTTTTTTTTATAAATATAATATGACGTACATGGACGTGTGTTTATGTTTTTGACTTTTGATATTATCGGATCTATAATATTTTAGCACCTCCATGCCACTTAATTAGCAAAACATTAAAATATAAGTAACCGAAACTTATAATCGTATAAAAAACACGGTATCTCGTAAAATCCCTCGTAAACCGGTATAACGTTTAAAAATAGAATATCGTGTGCCTGAATACCTTCTCTGCATACTTGAGCTTCACTCTTTACTCGTAAAAAAAAAGTTTTACTTAACTTAGTAGGTATTGTAGCGGTTTTAAATGCTGTTTATTCTTTGACCTCTATATTTTTTGTACAAAGAATAAAAAAGCTCTTTTACATTTTACACATAACGCTCTTTTACATAAACAGTTCTTTTTAATATTCTATATATATAAAAATGAATTGCTGTTCGTTAGTCTCGCTAAAACTCGAGAACGGCTGAACGGATTTATCTTATCTTGGTCTTGAAATGTTCGTGGAGGTATAGGGAAGGTTTAAAAGGTGAGAAAAATTAGAATAATTGCTGGTAAAATCATAAAATCAACCCTTTTCTATTTCCCATATAAACGTTTGAGTAATGTAGTGTAGGGATAGGGAAGAAGTGCACATAAGTCAAAGCGAAGCTTGACGGGTCCGCTAGTCAAATATAAAATTATAAAATAAATAAAATAAATTATAAAATAAATCACCAAGATTGCTACGCGTGTGCAAAAGTTTGGTGCACAACTGAGCGCATATATTGAAAATTTGAAAGCTCAAGCTGGCTTTAGAAATCTTGACGTCATAGACAAGCAAAGTTTTTGAATGTATCGACGTACCTGTTTTAAAGTAATCTAGGTATATACTTACTCAGTAGTAATATCTGATTTATTAAAAGGAGAAAGTCAGAACGTCTTAAAGTTTCATCTAAAACGGTGTATTGCAAATGGTTGCATTGAATTTAAGAGCAAAAAAAAGCGGCACGGCCGTACCATACTTTTATCGAAGCAAAACCAATTTCGCCCCCTATATTCGTTAACTTCGTTGTGGATTTAACCTGAAGCCTAAATTTCAAGTATCCAAGCAGGCATTATATAGACACGGTATAATTCAAACATTGAATTTGAACGCGTAGTTAAAGAGTTATAACTAGTCAGTTTCCTAATTTTGTCACTCACTGACTGACCGATTATCAAAACTCTAAGGCAGCAGCAGACATAGAAGCTTCTTTAGAATACAATTAGTGTTTAGTGTATATAAACCAAAAAAAATTAAAAAATTTAAATTTATGATTTTACGAGGAAAATAGGCCATGCTTTATACTTGGTCAGTTGAGGGTCTAGATTTTCGAAACCAGCTATCTCCCAACATCAATATGGTCATAACTCCATAGTTTCGTAGGCAGTAGCTCTATCTTGCTTAGGCTGACTTTTCAGCTTTTATAAAATCATGAAGGTCTCTCAGAGAACAATATAATTAATCTAGTAGAAAACTATACCATTTGTGCCTAGCTGTTACGTCATTTCAGGCGTTTATAACTGATTACCGTTTAATTAAACATTCATTACTGTTGATATATTATCACGTAGACGTATAAACTTTAATTGCAAACAGGTTGATACTTTCCATTCAAAAGTTATTATATATAGAGTCGAATTCTTCAAGATATTGCCAACTTCTTGGTATTGTAAATGACTACATACTTATTTGCTTAAAGAAAGTTTCGTTACTAACTGGGATATAGGTACAAGCATTTATTATAATATAGGTACCTACTCGAATATATTATTGATAATTATGCATTTAGCATTTACCAATAACAAAAAAACCGATGGAATGATACCATCATTAACGAAGTTTTTAAGGTCGAACACCTTCTTTTTTCCTTGTGAATATTGAAGGATATTAAAAATTCAATTAAGCTAAAGCTTAAAAAAAGTTAGTGGTAAAAAATAACCTTAAGTTAATTACCGTACAAGGACTTCATCAATAACCTTCCGCTATAAGTAGATCACAAAGCGTCTAGATCATTCTTCGTGTATACAAATAGATTAGATAAACTCAAATCAAGCAGAATCTCATTCAATCAATGAAATAATTTATTTGCTAGAATGTGGTACATGGGTTGATCTTAAAATTATTGATTCGGGAAACAGATTCTTGCAGCAGCAGCATAACATAACCAATTTGAAGTCTAGTCTAGCCCAGTTAAATTTAGATATACGCTCTAATATAGTCTGTATTACTCGAAGCTCTATTCAATTAACCAGAATCAAAGGAAAAGTTTGTTTCTCGATAATAGCATAGCACACATCACATTAACATGTGTGATGTGATGAAATTTTCAACACAGTTTCATTGTTCAGCTAAAAATAGATGTATTTTATTCATCACAATTTTGCGTAACCTAGTTATCACTGCAACAAAATCACGTGCATTCATTTCGGAGAATGCATCGTGTAATCTCATATTGAATTATTCGATCATTGAGGAATAATGTCTAGCTAAAATGGCTAAATCAAAAGATTTTAATAAAGGATGAAATAACGAAATTACTACACATAGGAGCTTTGTAAGTAGATCAAGATGCACAGATAATCATAAGTTGCTAAAAGTATCTTTTTATCTTGATAATCTAAAGATTGTATTGATGAGTCATCAATATCCAATGCAGACAGTCAATGAAATTGAGGAGCGGCAATAAGATTATGAAGCTATCGACAAGTAGATAAATGAAGTAGGTGCACAGGATGCTAGCAATTGGAATAGAAACCTAATAATCTTTAATATTTGACATCAAAACAATGAACTAGATCTAAATTGATAATCAAAATGTTCAGGGGATTTCCTTCCGATTGAGTTATCGAAATTATGCAGACAAGTTTTGTTTATCAGCCAAAATCTATAATTTATAAGTTTTCGATGTGAGCGATAGTTCTAATTCTAAATTCAGAGAGATAGTACTAAAACTATTTAGCATTTTAATGGTTTGTCCTGTTAGATAACCTTAGAAATTAGATATGTACGAGTAAGAACATGAAACAAACATCAAAAAACGTCCTTTCCTGTTGGTTATAAAAAATATCCTATAAGTCTAAGTGTCAGTATTCAATCAGAGTTTCCGGAGGTAAGAAACGTTTCCAATTAAATATTTGCAACATCGTCGTATTAAAATAATGCCATGTTAACAAATGCAGTGTCGAGTATAGAAATCGTTAAAAACTCTCGTGTTATCGTGGAATTTTTTTATATTTTTAGCACGCTTGGTTAGCTATTGGGTACAAATGCAATTCGATGATAATTGATAACTGTGTTCTTTTCCTTTGTCTGTTATCATTGAGCATTAAACTTGTCAGTTTTGCTTCGTGCTGATTTATTTTAAAAATTGTCTGACTCGTAGTCTGTCACTTTATGTTCAATCGTTCATTCACTTACTAAAATACTAGTAAAATTAAAATTAGTCTGAAAATGGATTTAAGCCATAGTTTTTCAAAATATGTCGAATGTGTTACAGCGTTCAGGATTTTCGTTTTAATATTTTATTGATTCCGGTCACTATGGAATTTGATTTGAGTAAAAAGCTTCTTGTTATTTATTTAAAGAATAACGCACACTATTTGCTTCAATTATTATCTTTCTTCATTTGTTTATGTAGACAGGTTATATATTATCTGTTGATTTCTAGAACCTAATCATTGTTAACCGGAAAAGTAGATTTTTTAACTATCACGTAGACGTATCATAGGTAAGTGACTATTGTCAATCAATCATTTCAAGACTACTTAGATTAGTTTCCTTAACACTTATATTGCTTCCTGGAGTCTACCTTATTTACCTTTGGCTATTGTATTCAATATGGACTTCGGGCTAGGAAGCTCTTCATCAATAGCTATCTTATCTTGTATTTTATTTATTCGTGTGTCAATCAAATCTGGATAAGATTAATTTATCTGTTTGTTTCCATCCAGATTAAAGTACATTTTAGGCGATATTAAGCCTTAGGCTTATTCTACTTGTGTTTGTTTTCGGTGCATTATTTTTTGTAGCTTGGTACAAATCACTGACATGACTGATACTAGATATTTTATATTTGATGCTTTTTTGTTACACAATTTGGAACATTCTGAAATATCGTCGAACTTTACCTACCAATATTCATTACTAGGTGAAGCATGAAAATTTGTTTAAAAATATAAATGCTTCCAATTCTCATGATTATTTACTTTCATGTTGATGTTCTGAAAAATAATTCATGAACTTTTTGTGTGTACCACTTTTGTTTATTTTTGTCATTGTAATGTATACCTTCGTATTTAATTCTAAATATTTCTGTCTTCATATTTAAGCAGTTGCCCAAATGATGTAACGGAAGAACATAAAACAATCTTTCTGCGATCGTTGTAGAAGTCCCTGATTTAAAAATAATTTGGCCTACTTTTATAGAAATAAAATAGACGGAACTACGAGTATCTGACAGCATCATTATTTATACAATGTTTTAAAAATACAATTAATGACGTAAAATTCGTGTTAGAAGTGACTGAACTTATGGGATTGAGAAATTAATACCATGTCCTGATAACCGATAAGTTTTAAGATAATAATATGATCCATTCATGATATTATACAATTTGTGAGAAGCCAAAATTCATAATAAAATTCATATTTGACAGTTTGTAATGTTTTGCAATATGTACTTTTTAGTCTAATAATTATTTTTCTAGGTAAAGTTAAAGCTTGGAGAGATGGGGTTTACTAGTTATTATAGATTTTTTGATGACGTTGATTTTTTGGCAAGGTACTACTCGTTGAATAAAGACCTACACAAAAGTCTTTGACTCAAGAACCATTAAAGTAATGTCATTGTTCTCCAGTCCCCGCCATATGACTTCAATCTGATTGATCGATTCACGTGTGTATCGTACATCTAACTTGGTATCGGGTTTGTCATCTGACACTTTTATCATTATCACTACATGTTGAAAGAGAAACCAACAGATGTTTCTAAATATTTCTACACAATATTTCATCATTATTTCATCAATAGGGACAATTAATGTCGAGAAAGCTTACTCGTTAATGTTTAAAAAAGCTAAATGAAAGTTGAATAGATACATAGTGTGATAACAAACTTTACAAATCCACCGTTGAAGTAGAATTTGACTTTTGTGTAGTAAATTTATATTTACCTATCTGTTGTTTTCAGATAAGATAAAGTTATTCCTATTAAGTGTTTCTAAGCAATTATGTCTATTGATTGATGAACCAAAAGACTCTGCAGGTTAGGTGTTTCACTTATTTATATTTTATCAACTAAAAAGTATCTGCTTTAAGGGTTGATATGTTGAATTACCTTTGCCTGTCTCAAATGCATGAAGTTTTGAAAACAAAAAGAATATATTTATAATGTTTAGGAAGAAAGAAATTCGATACCATTGTACCAAAAACAAAAGTTATTTTAGTTATAAAACGTTCAAAAACAAAGTTATTTACAACTGAAATACGAAGCGGACACTGTCAAATGTAACTTGGTCAGACGTATCCGGCACATAAAAAATAAAGCTGCAAATTAAAAAAATGTTTTAACCGAAAAATAAAAAGAACTGAAATTTGGATTTATCACTGAAAATAACACAAAACTCGCTGACCTAAAGAACTTCCTAGTTTTACGTATGTGGCTTAATACGTAATCTAGGGGAAAATGCAAGTTGAATGGGTTTTCATCAGTTTCTACCAGTTAGAGAGAAAGAGAGCACGTTGCCCTCAACGTGTAAACTTTATCACCAGATATAATATACGATGACGTATGTGATAAACAGATAAATTGAGTGACAATAAAGCTGGTACAATCATATAAATCCGTCCATCCATAAATCTAAATATAGAGTAATGAACTTTTAAAGACCTCTAAATCGGACCTCGAGTTATAAGGGTCGGAAGTTAATAATGAGTCAAAAACCATGTGGGTTTGATCTACGGTACTTTAATAAAGTTAAGTTTTTTATTTTATTACTTTATTTATTTACTACCTAAACATGGTATTGGCAATTTTGTATTTGAACATAACGTTGCTAAAAACAAATATCACAACTCCAGTCATCCGTTAGGTGAAGAAGATGTGTCACTAATTTGTGACGTAGCTGAAGGTGTGAAAATTGAAATTACGTCACAAACTACACATTTCAAAGTCATAGAATCAATGCCACGCTATAACTAGACATCAATGGTTGCGCCAGTTGTTTCCCGAACCACCAAGAGTGTGGGAAATATCGGCACGCGTCCATAATTCAATAGTTTCATACAATCAGACGTAATCCAAACACAATCAAAGCGCGTACCAACAGACGAAGTGATTCATTGTGCATGGAATTGTTTCCAGCGCATATGCAGTGTGCTTTTTAGGGTTGACATTTTGCTGTTTCACGATCCTAGCAAAACGATGCCTGAAAACCGATGCCTGAAACTGAAACATATAATATCCCCCGAAGTTAATAAGTAAAGTTGGATTCATTAGACTGACGATGTGCAAAAGCGGCTTGACCCTGTCCTTTGGTTAACATATTATAATACAAATTTCAAATTGGTATCAAAACTATAACGTTGTCGTTACAAAATGTATCTTGAATTTTATTGTATTATTTTTGTATACCATTATAATGTAACGTTATTATCGAGTTACTTCGTAGCGTCTATTTTCTTAAAAGTATCTTTCTCTAATATATTCCAAGTCTGAAAATAATAGTTAAGATATCATAAAACTATATAGCTTCTCCGTTCTCAGGTCTATCATTCTAATCAAATCAAATTACATTGCGCGCCACTTATCGCAGAGCGGAGAGTTTTCCTTTTACATCACAATTGCTTATACATCATCCCAGTCGTTTCCTGCCTTGTTCAACCCTAGTGTGCCTGCAGATTGCAGTAACAAGATCATCGTGTAAACATCTAGCTACGTGCAGTGGGGCACGTCTTTTAGCACGTAGCGATTCTTTCGCAATTTGTTTATACTGGCGCTGATTGCAGGGGGAAGTTTTATCGTTCTTTTGCTGTAACTTATAATTTGTTACATGTTTCAATTTGCAATAATTCTTGAGATGCTTTTGAAATAAGGTTCATAAAAAAATTTTAATAAAAAAATACAACCGACTTCAAAACCTAAAAACGTACCCACTAAACTAAAAAGCGAAAAATAACATCATAATATGTTCTACCGGCTGATCAGTATGAAGGCGGTGCTAAGCCGGTGATGTATTAATTCAAGCCATGTGAGAATATCTTATAGATTTAGATTATTCTGACAGTGTGTTCATGTGGTCCTGTCAGAAATGGCTTAAATTAAGGCAACACCGGCTAAGCACCGCCTTCATACTGATCAGCCGGTAGAACATATTATGATGTTATTTTTCGCTTTTTAGTTTAGTGGGTACGTTTTTAGGTTTTGAAGTCGGTTGTATTTTTTTATTAAAATTTTTATTATTTTTCCATTTTTAGTGTAAAATTTCATCTCAAACGAATACATCAGACGCCTAATGACAGTCACAACAAATCTTAATACAAAATTCTCAGCAATACAAATAAATCAAGCCGAAGCACAAGGCAGCTACCGTAAATTGTTAAGGGGTTCCCTTAATTGACCTTGGCCTTCATCATCAGACCCCTAATAACAGGCACAACTCATCTAGGTAGAAAGTTCTCAGCAATACGAATTAATCAAGGCCAAACACAAGGTAGTTACTGTAAACTGTTAAGGAGTTCCCTTAACTGTCCTTGGTCTTCATCACCAAACCCCTAAATGACAGTCACAACCTATCTGTGTGGAAAGTTCTCATTAATACAAATGAATCAAGCCCAAACACAAGGTAACTGCTGTAAATCGTCGAGGAGTTCCCTCGTCTGTTTTATGGCTCCATCATCAGATCGATTTCAAACCTTCATGAAATTGTAGTGCTTAAAAGTACTAAATGGAATAGTTTACGAACACACTAGACACCCATACAATTTTCGAAAGTTCCCCTCAATTTCTCCAGGATTCCATCATCAGATCTTGGCATGACGGCAATGGGACCAAATGTGGACTATACCGTTTCAAACAAAAAAAGAATTTTTGAAATCGGTCCACGCGTCTTTGAGTAATCGGTGTACATACATAAAAAAAAAAAAATACCGACCGAATTGAGAACCTCCTCCTTTTTGAAGTCGGTTAATAAACCTACAATTTTATTCAATAAAGACTAAAGTTTTTTTACAAGTTTTGATTAAATTATTAAACATTTGGCGTTACGAGATTAAAAAAAATAGTTTAGAAACCTGAAAATAGGATTTAAGGATTAAAGACCATTTATTGGACAACAGACATTAAATAATTCAAAATGAGGATATGAAAGGAATAGAAACTAGAGGTAGGGTACTAGTGAGTCAAAACTGAGGCAGACCAAACTGGTTAATTGTCTTAGTTCCATTTATTAAATTAGGAAGTGTACATACATAAATATATAATGTAAGTAAGTACAAAATTTTGCATGTATGCGCTCATTGAAGTAGCTAAATTTTGATCATTTTTTGCGGTGATTCTGTAGGCACTTAACATCTATAGCTGAAAATCTTTGCTCGAATCAGTTTGATTGGCGGAAAATCTTATCAACTTGTTAATTAGTTTAAAAAGTGTAATTTAAGTACTTTCATACTAACGTACTTGTTTGTAGATTGGAATGATAAATATGAATTTAATAAAGAAAGAATTACACAACGATTAAATTGATAAAAAAAATTATTATGAATTTGCTTGAATGCATAAATATTATAGTTTACAAGTCTATTTATATACAGGAACTATATATGAAAAGTGTAAAAAGGAAAGTCGAATCGGAGATATACTATATGTCCCACCTTTTCGAAAGTGATGTGATAGTTTTATTTTATCATATCAGCATCAATCTACAAAATAGCTTATCAAATTCGTCATGAGATGAATAAATTCTTTATTCATCTCATGACAAACGCAAGATGGCCGCCAAACCCCAATCACGCATCCAATAAAAATGTAACTAGATTCTCTATAATCCACCATTCCGGTTAGTGATAGCAGCATTATCTGTATGCCTTTGGCTATCTTGGTGTACCTTTATTTTGCAAACATTAATTTGACACGATAAAGTACCCGCTAATCGCTGTTATAAACGATATCTATTAGGAAGTAGGAAGGGCGCGCCATGTCTGCAGTTTGTGAGGATTATTTCTTTACTTTATCATTATTGTCTACAGCTATTGTTTGCTCAGTGTTTTTTGTAATCTTAATATCTCAAACCATAGATAACTAACTTTTGTTATGTATATGAGGTTCCTAATATAGGTTTTGTTATATTTATGTGTAAAAATAGCAGTTTTGGTTACCTTACCTTAATCAAAAGTCCCAAAAAAAGAAATTTGTAATATTTTTTGTTAATGCATTTTAAAATTGTCCAGTGGTTTTAAACCTTTTAGAATTCAACTGCTATATAAAGATTTCAGTTGTTGAGTATAGTCATGTGATATTTAAAATTACTTGTTCATTTTATAATTTTAGTTTTTTGGTTTGGCAGCAAGGAGAGTACTTTGAATGTAATGAAAGAGAACGTTCTAGAACTCTCGAAAAGATTGGGCAGCATCCAAAAGTATCCATTTGTTTTGACGATTATAGATTATATCAGCTTTAGTGGGTTGCTCTTTATTAAAATTGTTTCTCTTTTCATTTGTTTGTTTATATTGGCATACGCTCTTGTCCCATGAATTGTAGGTCGTGCTCTATCTCGATTCTTGACTTTATGTAAAACTAACGCGCTCAACATTGTTTTCACAGATTTTAGTTTGTAACGTAACTCTGTTTCCACTGAATTTGGATTTTGTTTTCTCTAACTTACACTAGGTGTTTAGGTTTCAAACTAAATAGTGTAAGTGCTTACATTTTTTAGATTACTTGCAATTTTTATTGTATTTTGATAGGTATTAATTTTTTGTTACGGTACCTTCTATAAAATCTAAGACCTCAACTAATTTATGTCACTGCAAGTTAAGTTTGCGTCTTGGAAATATTAAAAAGGTAGATAAGGATAATATTAGAAGGTAGATAACATTTTCATTCTCGTAAAAACTTCATATACATTAGGACGATGATATTGATCTACCTACTAATGATCTTGAAGTATATATTAAGACATTATATTATATTGATTTCATTACTTCAGCTAGAGTTACAAAATTTAAAAGAGTTAAAAAATGACCTGATATGATGATGGAATGATAATAAAGTAGGTACATTTAGCGCTGTCCGAAATGGGATCAACGTAACTTCACATATTTATGGACGTGTTTTACTGCAGAGTGCAAAGTATTTATTTTACGACGCTTGCAACAAGGCTAAGTAGCGTGTCGTATTGGCCACGATTCACAATGTTGCATTAAAATTTACATTATTTTTGCTGCAAACTATTTTACTGATACTGTAGCTGTTTCACCCGCTTAGATCCCGATCCTGTGAGGATATCGGAAAAATAATAATAAACTAGCTTATGTGGTATTTCTACAATAATTATATTCTTTAATCCATTTAGCCGTTCTGGTAGAGTTTAGCAACAAACATTTATCTAACCTTTAGCATTCGTGTTATTAGTCAGATTTGATTTTGTGGTCAAAATATTTATTCCAACATTATTTTTTTGTGAAATATCAGATGCTGATAAATATAGGTACTTATATTTTTATAGGATTATTAGATAATCTAGTCGATCGGAGTTTCGGAACGGGAAAAATACCTTATCAGTATAACCGCAATGAAGTGGCGATTACACAAATGTTTTCGTCAAAGTAATAGCCTTCCCGGAGGTGAGATTGCAATCGAGGCAGACAGACAGACGGCCTCGGCTTGTTGTGCTTGGCCAGACTAAACGCCACTGCTCTAATTATTATGATAACAATTCAAACAACGCACAAAATAAAGCACTAAATCTTCATATAAATCAGCGATCTCTTTGAACTTCGCTATGGGATGACTCTCATTTCTCTCAAATGCCAAAATATATTTTCTTCATCTTACTTACTCAGGAAAGTTAATTT
Source organism: Bicyclus anynana (assembly GCF_947172395.1). Taxonomy (NCBI): domain Eukaryota; kingdom Metazoa; phylum Arthropoda; class Insecta; order Lepidoptera; family Nymphalidae; genus Bicyclus; species Bicyclus anynana. The sequence continues at coordinate 18,479,035 of NC_069083.1, forward strand.
TTTTCCTGCAAAATCAGCAAGCAAAGCTTATTTTACTAAATTGTTAATTTCATTGGATGTTAAGTGAAGATGCAGGTATAGCGGGCAAAAGAATAATATAGAAGGTCCTAAATTGATTTAATTGATTCCCAGCGTTACTTTGCCAGTATTGCAAAGCAAACATTTCTATCTAAGTTACTGTGGTCTTCGTTATTAGTATTCATACTCGTAGAAGCAGATTAATACAAAAATGTTAGTTTCAAATTAAGCTAGCAATTAAGTGATAAAAATCTGACCACTGGATAGCGGATATAATTTGCTTCGAGCACAAGGTCGTACTTTTGCGGTCGTACTCTTTTTACTTAACCCTTTCTATTTTACTTTTTTACAGTAGCCTTCCAATTGTTTAAGATGACATCGTATTAAATTGTTATGTAATGTTAAAGTTCTTTTGCACACGCTACATATATCTCAAAAGTAAACAGTGTAGGAAGTACAGATTAGACACTAGTATAGGGTAATGTGTTATGAGCGAAATTATCACAAACATAAGGTGTTAATTACACAATTCTGTTTGACTCTTTGTTAACTCTATCTAATTTCTCAAGAATTTTGTCCAACAATGGTCCATTCCATCAAAACTAACAACCTGTTGTTCTTAAGACAATATCTTAAAATACATTTGTTAAGTCTTGGTTAAAATGCGGTTGATGAATTAGCTAATGACAAAGATGCTTGGAATGGACGAAAAAATTCAAAGATAGTGACGCAGTTACAAGTTGGATTAGAGCGTAAAATATCTTCAAATGAAAACACGTGAAACTAAGGAAACCAATATAATCATCATCAACATCGTCTAGCGTTAGACGTCACGCGGCAACGTCACATTTCACAGTTCACAAGTCAGCTGAATAAACAGGTGACGCGGGACCAAGTCACACGAGGAACATGATCGGAGCTGCATTATATTACACGCGACTGGCTATTGCTAGCTGACACGGTGACACCTTCTTTCACGCTATATTTGTAGGGTCAACATATTATTACGAATTGAGGAAATCTATGCATAAATGCAATATAAGTCTCTGTATTGAAGCAACGTAAGTGATTGATGTGAGAGGGTGAAATACTTTAATAATACATTTGGAAATGTCAGATTTGGTTTTTAATGTGATATGCACCGTTGAATAGTAAGACAATCTATTAAAAAAAAATGTAAGAAAAATAGCAGATAAATAAGACAACAATATAAATCCAATAATCTGTTGCGAGAAATGGTTGGTCTAAGTTTCTAAAATAAGATAATGCAGATAAATATGTACCTACTAGATACGAGAAGCTACTTCGATTTCTTATTATCTCAAACGAAATCGGTTGCAATTGTATAGTATTGAATGAAAAGTTTTATATGTAAGAAAAAAGACCAAATTTGCCACTAACTAATAATTTTATTAGTGTTTGTGGCATAATTTATCTTACTTAATATATCAATTCTAAACACAAGCATTGACATTAGAAATTGTATTCGTTAAATGGAATCTCCGTCATAATCACAATTTATCGTTCCCGTGCAGTAAAAAAAATCCATTTACTCGTGTAAAAAATCTTGAAAAAATAGTGTAAAATTAAGTAATTACTTACGCATAAGCTTTCGTTTCTTGCAGGCGAGCTAGACCCTGCTTGAACACATCGAAGGCTAACTTGGAGAACTGAGTGGACAACGCCAGAAGGTCGGGCTGGTATTCCACCGCTTTCTGCTTCTCCTCATCAGTGGGGTCGGTGACGATGTTGTGCTTCTTCTTCAGCCTTTCCAACGCCTTGTTGGGCTTGACAGGGGCGGGCGCCGGCGCCACAACTTCCCTAGTACATACGTTACACATTTTCACGAAATATTATCTAGATTTTTATACGCGGTACGCGTTCGTTCGACGCACGGTTACGTTTGAGACTGTTCGAGCCGAGATCGTGTATATAAGTGGAGTAAATCGTGTCCCCACTCTTATAGATAAGCAGGCGCCTGCGCCTGTGTGCAACGGATTTGCGCGATTGTTTGGTGCTGGGGTTTGAGCAAGGGTTGACGGATGATAAAGGGTTGCTGATATACTTCTTCTCATTGTTTCATCAATTGTCATGATTCTATTTTGAATGGGTCATTACAGGGCATACATTTTCTTTCTTTTTTAAAAGCTGCAGCATTTAGTTGCTCTCGTATGGGTTTACAGGCGGTGATAATGTAAGGATGACTCTATTATCAGATTTTAATGATAGCCCTTACTTAGTAATACGGATTAAGTACCTACTTTTATTAGATTGATAGATATCAGATACATCTAGCACGGTGATCTATCGATAATCTATCTCTCTATCTATCTATCGATCATCAAGACACGATAAATCATTGAAATTGCAAACTGCATGGACGCAGGAACTCCTCTATCATGTTTCTCCTTCTCCTTTCTATCACAGAATAGGAGCCGAGAACGGTGGCATCCTTATGTTGTGGATATCTCGTACTAAACTATTTCCAAACACGTTTCAAATACAGCAAAAGTTTGGAATGCCCTTCTGGCGTCTCTGACCACCTTCAAAACAAGAGCGAACAGACACAAGACCACGTTAATCCTTTCCTTCAGGCGTAAGTGTACCTAGTCGAGCGCGAGCATATCTTTCTTATAAAGATCCTAACTAATTCAATTGTACTAAATTGGCTTTATCTGTTTTACATCATATAACACTGTATGAAGCAGTATTTGGCGATTAAAAGTTGAGAGGGAAATTGAGCGAATTTTAATACTTGTGGGTTTTTGATCTTATGTGGATCATCGGTTTTTTTTATTTCACAACTTTATTTACATTCATAAATTACAATTTATTTCTATTATATTTTATGGATAATAATTACATCCATAATCCATATTCCATATTGTTAACATTATAAATGCAAAAATAGGTCTTTAATATTTCCTTTTTTCCTAGATGAATTAGGCAATGAGATAAATTGTAGCTTGGATGTACATAATATGTATTCTATGTCTGGAGCAAAATATAGGTTTTGTACGAGAAAATTGTCTTCTGAGAGCCGTGATAGCCCAGTGGATATGACCTCTGCCTCCGATTCTGGAGGGCGTAGGTTCAAATCCGGTCCAGGGCATGCACCTCCAACTTTTCAGTTGTGTGCATTTTAAGAAATTAAATATCACGTGTCTCAAACGGTGAAGGAAAAACATCGTGAGGAAACCTGCATACCAGAGATTTTTTTTAATTGTCTGCGTGTGTGAAGTCTGAATCCGCATTGGACCACCGTGGTGGACTATTGGCCTAACCCCTCTCATTCTGAGAGGAGACTCGAGCTCAGCAGTGAGCCGAATATGGGTTGATAATGATGATGATGATGAAATTGTCTTTATCTGTTTTACATCATTTATCACTGTCTGAAGCAGTATTGAAGTTTAATTTATTAACTCAGAATGCCAATAAATTTTGACGATTAAAAAATTAAGAAGGAAATTGAGCGTGTTTTAATACTTGTGGGTTTTTTGATATTATGTGGATCATCGTTTTTTTCTTATTTCACAATGTTACATTCATAAATTATAATTTAATTCTATTATATTAAATCGATAAATGCAAAAATATATCTTTCCGATTTCCTATTCACGGCAAGATGAATTAGGTAATGAGATAAATTGTAGCTTGGATGTACATAATATGTATTCTATGTTTGGAGCAAAATACTGTTTTTAAGTAGTAAACACTAAATTGTACACTTGTGCGCTCAGAGGAGTAGTACGAGTCGGTACAGAGTAATGGGAGTAGATAAATTCGGATCACTTTTTGCGGTGCTTTGCAGGCACGTAACATATCTACAGTATAAAATATCGTTGCGACAAAAGCTTATGCATGGTTACTGCGGGATTTGTGAATTGTGTACTTGAGGCGAACCGAGTCACGGGCGCTTGCTAGTTGTTTTTTTTTTAAATAAATATTCTTAATAGTATTCAATGCTATCGATGACTAGCTACCACGTAATAATGATAATGCATACAAATCCATGGGAAATATTACAGTTGGTAGTGTTGTGAGGTCCTTCTCAACAGAGAGGGCCTGGGTTCGATTCCCAGCCCGGTTCAGATTTTATAATTTCTAAACTGGCTCAGGTCTGGTCTGGTGGTAGGCATCAGCCGTGGCTAGTTACCACCCTATCGGCTAAGACAAGCTGCCAAGCGATTTAGCGTTCCGGTACGATGCCGCGTAGATGCCATCAGAGACATAGGTAGAGTAAACTTGTACCTTTTCCAAGTAAATCTGCTTCCATCTTAGACTGCATTATCACTTATTATCAGGTGAGATCACACTAATATTATAAAGACGAAAGTTTGTGTGTGTGTAAGTGTGAAAGTGTGTAAGTATGTTTGGTTACGCTGGGGCTACTGAAGCGAAATAGATTTTACATTTTACAGAAAAATACATGGTTCCCGCGGAAATTGTGAAAAACTGAATTCCACGTCACTTGAAAGTCACTAGTTAAATTTAAAAAAGGTTTTCGGAGATTGAATGAAAATGAATATGTCAAAAAATCATAACGAAATCTACCTGAGCTACGCAATCAATATGATTTGGTTTATTTCCTGAATCAGAGGGTATTTCTATTGACGTCAGTTTATCTTCCATCTTTTTATGATTTCTCTATAAAGTAATTTCGCCGTCGTCTGCGGTTTGAGTTAGATGTTTGATATCAAACAACCAACAAACCGCGAGAAAACGTGTAAACTTACTGAATATCTACGGATTTAACCAAAAAAGAAATATTTTAAAAGTGTTCGTCGTTATCAACCTATATTCTGCTCACTGCTGAGCTCGAGTCTCCTTTCAGAGTGAAAGGGATTAGGCCAATAGTCCACCACGTTGGCCGAATGAATTGGCATACTTCGCACATGTAGAATTAAGAAGATTCTCTGGTGTGCGGGTTTCCTCACGATGTTTTTCCTTCACCGTTTGAGACACATGATATTTAATTTCCATAACTGAAAAGTTGGAGGTGCATGATATTTAATTTCTTGAAATGCACCCAACTGAAAAGTTGGAGGTACATGTCCCGGACTGGTTTCCAACCCACACCCTCCGGAATCGGAGGCAGAGGTCATATCCACTGGGCTATCACGACACTCATTAAATTATTAAATATTTTTAATATTAAATAAAATATTGTTATAAAACAATGAAGTGTTATTGATAGAGAGCAGCGTAATCATGTAATTAGTTTTTTGTTCTTAGAGACATTTATTGTAAAACCAATATTAAAACGTACACAGTCCAGAGACTCCAAAACTCAGAGTAAACACAACTCAGAATAAACTATTTGCTCTAAAAGCAGATGATATAATTGCATTTAGAAATCCGCAACTTCATACGGAACCGTATAAACATTTAGTTTTAACGATATCAATTTTCTCTATCATAAACTATCATAACAATATTATAAAGCTGAAGAGTTTGTTTGGTTGAACGAGCTAATCTCAGGAACTACTGGTCCGATTTGGAAAATTCTTTCAGTGTTAGATAGCCCATTTATCAATATATTATCCCCGTATTCCTACGGGAACGGGAACCACGCGGGTGAAACCGCATGGCGTCAGCTAGTTTTAGATAAAAATATGGAACTACGAATATATGAAGTTGATAAACGAATAATGTGGGCTGCGAACGAAGTAAACATAATTACAACTGAACACAGAACATCCTCCTTTTTGGAAGTCGGTTAAGAAAAGATAAACTCTTGTGGACTATTCAAATAGGCTGAAGATGACGTTTAAGGGCATATTTAATCATTAGTTTACGTAAAAAGATCTAAGAAATATGTTCAACATTCCTACTTTAAGTCTTTGTGGAATTAGGTTGTTTTTCAGGTTTAATGAAGGCTTCGAGTACAACGCATGACATACGGAAAAAGTTAGGTAGTTTCCGAGATTTGCGTGAAAATTGTCTTTTTTGTCTGAACGTCTGAAAAATTGTCAGATAATCGTAATCCAGATAAATTTTTATCTATTTCAAAATATAAAAATAATATTGAAATTTAAAATTTTCTGATCTCATTGAATGTGGAAATACCTGTCTACTTGAAACTATACGGACGTGACTTGAAGAGCAAATGCACTGTTAGCGAGGGACTTGTAAAGATTCAGGATTTTCTTAGTACAATGACCGCATACTGGACTCCGTATTTGTTTACTGCTGAATATCCTTGTTTTAAAATAGCAATGGGCAGGGCACATAGTTCGAAGAACCGATGGACTGTGGGGCCCCAAGGTACTGGAAATGGCGACCCCGTATCCGAAAGCGCAGTGTTGATCAACCCCCCACTATGTGGACTGAGGACATCAAGCGGGTTGCAGAGAATCGCTGGATGCTGGATCGAAACTGTTTCGTTTTGAAGTCCATGCAAGAGGGCTATGTCCAGCTGTTTACGTTTATCAGCTGTTAATAATGATGATGATGACTAAACAGTGTCTCGTAGGTCCATTGGTTATCGTATGAGACTTTGGATCGAGAGATTCGCAGTTCAGAACTAACTTGACAGAAAAAGCCTAATATCTCAATATTGAGCTCGAGATATAAAATAATATCAAGAATTTCTCAATATCGCAGCCTGGAGTTGAGAAATGGCATGAATGTTAAGTTCATTTAGATTCATATTATCCATTGTTATGCTTAACATATTCTTTAACATTTACATCGTCAGATAAAATATGTCACACAATGCAGTTGGAAAAAATATTTTTTTGTCAATTATTTATTTTAAATCTTCAAATAGAAAGGTAACGGTAAAGATTTTTTATTTTTTTTTAATCTTAGATTCAGTACTTTCGGAGAAAGTTTTCATAAAATGAGGTATGTCTAGCTATCGCAGACTCTCAGTACATTGCAGTCACATACACTATACACATATTAAGATGACCCACTATAGTCGGTGTTCTGCGAATTGAGAGCTAGGCGTAAACGGTGCTGTCCCTGTGCTGCCGGAATTTAGATGTGGTGACGATTTATTTATTTGTATTTGGAGCTGTTCTATACGCATTAATTACTGAGAAATATTGCTTCTTAGTACAATATTTGCCATGACCGATTAAGCGAAATTCATCGAGTAGGTACAAAAGAAAAAAATATTGGTAGGTGTACCTACATACCTGCAAAATACGCATTCTGTGCTTAAGCGTTTTATGTTCTGTGGTATGTACCTACTTAGCGACTAGCGTTATGCATGTTAATACGTAAACCGAAAACTTTGAACACTTAGAATAATGCGCGATTAAACGTGGAGAAGAAGTGCATATAAAGTAATTTCTTTTATCACAATATTAACACAAAGTAACCACTCTGGTTTCTTTACAAAAACAAACGTCACGCGTCTCCTTGACAACCGCTTATACAAACTTTAACATTAAACTTTAACACTAAAACCACCAAAGCGTAAATTAATATAATAATCAATAATTACCAATATAAAATACTCAATCTTATTTCTTTAGTTTTTGTGTTTTTAAAATATTTAAAAACATAAGACGCCATTTTTCTTTCTTGAATAATGTTGAGAACAACGACATTACATTGTACCTAATTACGATTCGTGTCGTACTGATTCGAGAATGTTATTTTTTTTAATTTCGTATTTGGAGCGGCTACGACACTCGTGTTCCGTCCGGTATATCTGTATATTATTTATTAATCTGTGAATATTAATAACAAAATCTATAATTACCTATACAGCTGTGTTATCTTTGACAATGTATAGATAATATAATCTTCATGAAAGTTTAAATTATAGTCGAATTCACTTGACGACATTAAAAAAAATTGAAGCAAGATAGAAAAAAATTAAAAATCCAAAAAAAAATTGTCCTGGTCACTTAGGGTTTTTTTTTCAAAAATAATCAAATTAGTTTTAGACAAATAATAGGTGTATCTATCATTTGCATCCTATCCACTAATTGCGGGAAACCCTGTACCAGTTATGGCAATTTATAAACACAAAATTTCCCTAGCATTTAGCACTGAAATACCACCAGGGATAAGAAACAGGGATAAACCCATATCCGCCATAAAGTAGGTTCTAAAACCAAACTTACTAAGCTTTCCAAACTTGATCTTGTTTCTCCATACCTACAGGTTATACAGTGATTCACAGGTCTCAAGGCCGTAGCAGACACGACATTGCACTTAACATCAACTTCGAAAGCTCAGCTTTAAGTCGAAAGCCCAAACTTCTGAAAACTGTTTCTAAACCTTTGTTTCTATAGTGTTTTTCAGATAGCCTACCTATGATGACAGTTCGTATCAGTCTTGAAAGTTTTGTGCTATTCACCATTAACGTCATAATGCAACTATCATGCTATCTCAAAAACACTTTAGTTGAAGTAACAAAGTGACCTACTAATTTTAATACAAATCGAATAATGCCTTCTTCACTTTGCAACGTACAAAAATCTTAGACCAATAGAAGGGGCATTTGACATAAATTTTGACGTGATTTTCACAAAGTGAAATCTGACAACTTTGTGAAAAACACAACAAGGTGACTCGATGTTCGGTGATAGTCTCGTTTCTTTACAGATTCCATGCACAAGGTCTTCTTCTGAAAGAGTGCGACTGATGCTATCGTCTATTACATTCTCTGTTTACGACTTTGCCTGATTAATTCTATCAAACAACTTGAATACCAATAATTCATCCATAATAATCAGTGCACAATTTATAGGAACATGGAAAAAGTATCGATAGAACGCGATTTCCTTTTATCAACTGAAGAAAGTTGTCAATTTGCGATAGACTATAAATGCAGTAAAATGGCTGATCGATGACTCTAACAATATCGTGTCTGTATTTGCTTGTTCCTATAGTCTTTTCAGACAATGGTGTTATAGCGAAAAGTTTTGACCAACACCATAAGAAGCTTTCGCTTAACTGCAGTTTCAAGGGTCGGTTACAGAACTTCTTCTGTCGGATACAAATTCTTGAGACAGCGCGTATTTTGATTTGAGGAGGTTCCTCACCCTGGAACCTTGACCACCGGTTTGCTTGGGCACTCAAATGTCCCGCAGCGAATGGGTTGAGTATTTTTTAATAGTAATTTGTATTATATTTTGTATTTTATTAACATTAACAAAAAAATAAATGAGAAAAGAAATCGTGTCATGTATGTTATGGTCTTTACCGCATGGAGTCAAAGGAAAAAACGCGCTTTTTTACGTTTTGCTCGCGGTTCGTCTCTCGGGTAAAGGACAATGACCTGTGACATTGAATTTTGAATGGGACGAGAGTAATTTGACGTACGCAGGTAATTACCAAATAACTGTAATTAGCCGGGGAACCTGTAATTACTAATTACGAGTAGTTATGCGGGAAGGATGGACAGGACAGAATGGGTTATTTTATATTTATAATTCTGAGATATAGATCTCGAAACGCATTTTTAAACTACTCACTGTTTCGGTGTTTTGTAGATAATGTACGAGTAGAATGCATGAAATCGCAGTCACACGCTATAACGAAATAAACCATAAAAAAAATCAAAACACAGACCGACCAAAGTTTTTATATACCATATGTACATCATGTGTGCCTTGTTGGTCCAGGGGTTTGCCTCTGTCCGAAATGTGCACTTCCTCCTGTAATTGATGATTCAGTCTAAGATAGAAGCGGGCTATCTTATTAGAAGGAGGAGAAAAATCCACACCCCTTTCGGTTTCTACACGGCATCGTTCCGGAACGTAAATTCGCTTGGCGGTACGTCTTTGCCGGTAGGGTGGTAACTAGCCACGGCCGAAGCCTCCCACCAACCAGACCTGGACCAATTAAGAAAATCTCAATCAGCCCAGCCGGGGATCGAACCCAGGACCTACGTTTTATAAATCCACCGCGCATACCACTGCGCCACGGAGGACGTCAAAAATTTACATTTACATCCCAATAGGCTTTAGTGGGTATTTTGGCAGTGACGGACCAAGCTCTTCGGGGGCCCGGAGCGGCAGAGTTGAATGGGGCCCCCCCGTTGTTTTTCTAGTTCTTTTTAACAGAACTAAGAACTTGTAAACATTTTATTTTATTTTATTTTATTTTATTCGATTAATAGCCTTTTAACTAATAAAAATGTTTTATTATATACACTATTAACTAGTAGACATAAAAAAAACTAAATTTTCGGCGATTTGAAATTATAAAAATATTTGAATTTTGTTACTATCTTAATTTGGTGTATGGACTTAAAAAAATCCTATTTAACTAAATTATAAACTGTATAGCTTGTTCATTTAGCTTCAATTGCTAAATATTTTTTGACAGGTTTTCAGAAAATCCACACACAGCCAACATTAATATTACTCAAAGCGTGGATATTGCATGATCGGATTTGCGCTTTTACGTAAGAAAATTTATATTGAATTTTTTCTTTATTACTTCAAACGCTTTCCGCACGTGCTCAATCGTCGTTACGACTGGTGCGATATCAAAAGAGTGGAGCAGAAGTGTTACGGTTTCCTTAGGTTAAATTAGCAATTTACACCGTTATTTAATGCAAAAATTACCGATAACGATACCCCACATCATAGGATAGACGATGAAAACTCCTCCTTACTTTGCATGTAGGAAGGAGCCCAAAAATATTTTTTTTTATTTTCTTTTTACCACTTTATGGACGTAATTAATATACATACCCATGTCAAATTTCAGCTTTCTAGTTCTAACATACACTGAGTTACCATTTTGACCACTTTATCTAATTAATTGATAGACAGGCGGACATGGCGAAACAATAAGCATTTCTCTTATTGACAAATGACCAATGCTTATTGAAAACATACAGAACCATCTCACTTCTAAGCCACATCTATAAGCTGTTTTCGAGGGCGATTACCAATCGCCTCTTCCGAAGATTCGACTATTTTCAACGTCTAGTACAAGCTGGGTTTTAAAAAAGGATATTAACACAGATTGTACTGGAAACCCAGGAATACAATGTTCCTCTCTGCTTCGCGTTTTTGGACTACGAAAAAGTTTTTGACTCTATCGAAACCAGGGTCGTTAATTCATTGCTTCGATGCCAGGTCGATTGGCGCTATATACAAGTGTTGAAATGTTTGTACGATCCTTTATATTTTGTGCTCTCGAAGATGTGTTCAAGGTTTTGGACAGGAAATGTCGGAGTGTCAACATAAACGCCGAATACATTTAACTCTTGGATTTTGCAGTTCTTGAGGAAATGCATACCGACCTTAGTGCTAATTAAGCAATTAAATTAATTAATTATGACCTCCGACCCTGGCTTTGGCTGGACATTTTACCCAAGTACAAAAAAAGCGTGGCCTCCGGCCGTGCACGTTATTGTGCAACGGCCTTCGACCGGGGGTTTGTGATAGGCCCTCTAAACGTAGCTACGGCTGGGCATTTCACTCAAGCACAAAAAACGAGCAATTTATTGTACACCGGCCTTTGACCGGGGGTTTGTGGTGGGGTTTCCGACCGTGGCTACGGCTGGGTATTTACCCAAGCACAAAAAACGCGCACTTTATTGTACACCGGGGGGTTGTAATTTTGTATTTATTATATATAAAACATACGAAAATATAAATAGAAGGGGCGAAGGGGTCAAAGTGTACATCGATTTTCACGCGGATGAAATCGCGGGCATCGGCTAGTCTCCTGAATAATTGCTCCTGAAAAATAGGTACTTATTGTTGTACCTGTAAGTAATTTTATAACCACATCTTCTGTTTTTGTATTGGTTTCTTTTAATCTATTTCAGTAACTACCCCCTTTATATTTGTTTACTAGCCATCAATACTTCTGTACAGGATCCATTAGGTGATTCCACTCTAACAGTGTAAACAATAAACATCCTTCGTCGAGTAAACTTAATAGACTGGCAAAATGATAAAAGCACTTCAGATAATCTTAAAAGGTTTCTAATTTTTACCGGAAGTTTTGTTGTTGTAGTTTTCAAGTCCTAGTTTTAATTTAATTTTGTATACAAAATTTGGTAAAATTTATTTAATTCACTTAGGTATACCAACCAAACTATAAATTAATGTATGTATTATAATCTTATTAATGGTCTAAGATTATAATCAATAATTAATTTAGACTAAAAGTAAAAAAGTGTTCAACTTTCGAAAAAAGATTTGTTTAGTTAAATTACTTACATATTATGAAATGTGATCACGATTTTCTTCTTCATGAGCCTACGATATACACAAGGCATAGTTTAATTAATTAGTATATAAATTAAAATTTAACTGAGCAAGTTACTTAGTCGCGATCCACGAATCTATAAGCGCCGAAATCTAGCACTCTTCGGTTTTGTACACGTATTCCTGCTTTATCAAGTCACATATCCGTCAGAGGCGTAGCTACCGCCGTATCTGCCCTATCAATGATATGGGCCCCCCGGACTACATGGGCCCCTTACCCAATGATGGTCCATTTCAGGTCCACTGTTGTACCCCGTATCATTAAAATTTAAAAAATACAAGGATTTTATTAAAATTTATTAAAGTGAATAAATCTAACTAAATAAAAAGAAATAAATAAAATAAAAACCCAACGTTTTGACTTATATCAAGATGGCGCCCATAGAGCAAATATGACTGACAATTGACAGTAAACGTCAAATCGATTGATGCATTGAAAACGTCATCTATCCGCCAATAATACCCTTATTAATGTTGCATTTCTTGGGAGATAATGAATATTAAATAACGAGTAGGACATGGATCCCTGAATTGAAAAATAATGAGATCACACCCACAATACTTTTTGGAGACTTATCAAAAAGCTAAATGGAACTTGGACTAGATATAATATAGAAAAAGCCACAGAATATGCAGAATATTTAAAAGGTGTCTTTACACCCCATCAAAGTTTGGATCATGTTCATGAAAGCGAAGTACATACATATCTACAAACTCCATTCCAAATGTGCCTCCCGCTGAATAGCTGTTCTCCAAAAGGAGTTACTCGAGCCATTAAACATATCAAAGGCAAAAAGCTTTAGGATACGACCAAATAGATGACATGTTGTTAAAAAAATTGCCTCACAAAGGAGTCATGCTCCTAGTTAATATTTATAATGCCTGTATTCGATTAGGTCATTTCCCTAGCTGTGGAAAATCGCCCAAGTGGTCTTACATGGTAACAAACAGTGGCGGATGCAGTATTTTGGTTTGGTGGGGGCTTGACCCTGATAGGGTAGTTTTTTCAAGGAATAAAAGTAAAAAATCCCGGTCATGTGTTATGTGCATGTCGGGCCACGCGCATCTCACCTGACGTAGAGGGAAGTACAACCGCCATAGTTTATCTGTGTTTCGGTCTGATCAAATGTAAGAATACGTAAGAAATTATTTTTAAAATTAAAAATTTAGTTTATTTCGTTTTAATTTTTTAGTTATGTAACTTTCTGATAAGTGAATAATTAACTAACTTTAGTTGATTCTCCTATCATATTCCAAAGGGTAGACTTAGTTCCATTACACATTTCATAAAACAAAAAACTATGGCAGTTACAAAAATTATGGTAAGACAGATATTTAGAGAATGAAATGGGGATTTTAACAACATTAGATCTAGATACTACTAAAAAATTAGGTTAATTTTCAAGATATCATATCATATTATAATAGACTACTCATTAAGCATGCCAAACAAGGTATAACTAGTGTACTTTGCTTTATTTTATAAAAAAAAAATGAAATTATTCATCATTGTCCATCACTGTCTCGCTGTATTTGTTGGGCAAAGTATCAGACTCCTGACAAAACATATTTATTTACATTTTTAAAAGTACATTTAAATGTATCAACGGTTTTTGGTCTCGTAATACTGTGCATCCAATACGCATAATAATCAAATTAATCAATTGAGATAAGGGACGACACACACTTTTCCGTTGCCATAACGTTACGTTTTCTGTTTGGTAATGTTGGATTTATTTTCTTATTTCACTTGAATGAAGATTTAAAATTAGTCTATTCAAGTTTAATGTATCAATATTTGAACTACTGTGAATTCATTATGTAGCTGTTATTTTAAGTTTAATATGAAGTAGATATGAAATTTTTTAATTATGTTTAGTTTGTTGTATACAAATAAAAGCAAAAATACTTTAAATATTTTAAAACACCACTATTTAAATAATTTACCCCAAATATTATCCTTAAACCCGGCAAATCGCATTAAAGTAGCGTGGTCTGTCTAAGCACGACATTTCCCCTCGCATGAGTCCTGCCTCTGTACTGGGCCGTTTAAACAGGCTGATCATGATAATGTACACTATCTCGATTATCATCTGCTTTGCTGGATTGTTATTTAAGCTCCACGGAGAATTAACAATTACGAAATTCGACGTACAAGTGTGGATATTGTGCGTTCAACCACTTATCTGATTTAATAACTCAACGGAATTGTACCGCAAGCTATCACCAGATTAAGCATTTACATAATGTTCGTATTAAATGATTATAGAATGTATTGCAGGCATTGTGTTGGTCCCATGGGGAGTTATCGTGCGCCCACGAAGGCTAATCCGTTACGGCTGCAGTACCTTTAAGAACCGTGACATTGTGACGGTATTCACCGAGTTTGAGAATGGAGGTTTTGATCTATAGTTTACACTATCCGATGGACGTCTACTGCCGATCATAGGCAGCCGGTACTTCTTCCTCAGAAAAGTTTATCACAAATATCTTTAGTTACTGATCTTAAACGGTAAAGAAAGCTTTCGAAGCCAAGTAAAATGGCATTGGCATTAGTCACTACATTTGTTTATTTCTTTTAATGCAATAAAACAGGTTAACTAAAACGCGTTTGCTATTTGCTTGGAAAGTGCTTAAAAGCATTACCAAAATCCAAGACATTCATTCCAAACAATGACTATTTTCTAAAATAAAATTAGGGTGGTATATTAAAAGAAACTTGTACAATAGCGTCTCAGTACGATTTCTTTAATTACAAGTGCCGAACTCTTCCAATACTGTGCATTCAGACGCGCTGTCGCTATTCCAGCACGACGACATAACGACCGACAACACTTCCTAGGTAACACAAGATACACAGCGTCGCAGGCGAAGAAGAGGTCCCCGATTTTAAAGTCATCCGGACGAGGGCTCTATCCACTGTCACGGGGCGTTAGGACTAATACACTCAGACCTTCCCAAATGGCACACTAAGCCCAAGTCCGAGACGATCATAGAGACTCGTTCCGCCCTCTGCCTTTGGGCACCATCAGGCGATGCTTCTGTGCTCACCCAAAACGTTCAATAATCCCGAGGTCCCAATAAAGAGCCTAAGACACCTACACAATCAGAAAAAATTAGATTGTATGACAATTGCCATAGTCAGCGTCAGCGACCAAGTCATTAGTGGCAACACGCAGGTGACGCCGCTGAGGTCCCATAAGGAGCCTACGGCACTTACACAATCAGAAAAAAAAAGCATACAGCGGGCCATTAAAAGTGAGTTACTCGTAGTCATACAAGTTCCCAGATCATGTTGTTTATTTTAATTGTGCGCCCTCGTGACGTCGCACGTGACCACCGCACGTCGGCTCGTCACTCAAACGAACACAATCTATTTTAAAATAATCCCACTACAATTACAACGCATCAAAGGCGACCGCGGTAGCCTTTTCACGAGTTTTCACGATTCGACCAATAAACAACAATATGATCGCAGATTACCGTGTAACATTTAGAGCTCGATAAACTCTAACCATATCATATTTTAACGTACGGAATTATTTTTATTGTACTTTTATTAGGTTTAGTAACAGTTTTATCTTGTTGCTGGTTCCGGAGCCGAAAATTATCGTGACATGATTTAGGACGGTAATTTCCGGTTTACCTACAATAACCAGATGGATAAGATGACCTGCTTTTGTTGTATTTTATCATAGAAACGCTTGAGGGTTTGGTTATCATTGTGAATACCTATGATGTATTTATAACACCATAGGTATTCACCACTCCCAATTCTGTGCCAGGAAATTGTGGTAGGTACAATTTACAACGTCTTCCTGGACGAACTGCGATGAGCTCTTTTATAGACATCGAGATATTATTCAAAATGGAGACACAATTACATAGAAAACTTCACTTGAAAACTGTCCTTTTCAACTGAAAAGTTCCTTGGCCTAAAGTTCAATATTCAAGTTTCCAATTTACCCCCAAATTCAGAGCAAAATCGAAACGTTATAAACCTAAATAGATATTATATATAGGTTGATATCAAAACAGCTGATTGCCATCGCATAGACGCTTTCGAGATGTGGTGCTGGAAAAGAATCCGTATTCCGTGGACAGCACATAGAACCAATGTATCGGTGCTAAAACAGCTTAACATCTCGAAGAGGCTGTCCGCCACCTGCCTTCAGAGGATCCTCGAGTACTTCGGCCACATCGCCAGGAGAGAAGGAGATAACTTAGAGAAACTAGTGATCACTGGCAAGGCGAAAGGGAAGATACCTCGAGGTACTCAACCCGGAGTTGGGCAGTTGGTGGTGTTACCCCCCTGTGTTTCAAATAGCACGTTATACCGTCGGTCCCAGTCTTATTAACATCGGATAGTGGTCAACAGTGGCGTGCATAAGGTGAAGGAAAACATCGGGAGGTAATCTGCATACCAGAGAATTTTCTTAATTCTCTGCGTGTGTGAAGTCTGCCAATTCACATTGGGCCAGCGTGGTGGATTATTGGCCTAACCCCTTTCATTCCGAGAGGAGACTCGACGTCAGCAGTGAGCAGAATATGGGTTGATAATGACGATTCTATTATAAGGAAGAAGACCTGAGCCTATTGAAATAGTTGATGATGATGTAAAAATACTCTGAAAATTTATTACAGAACTTCTTCTTCTGTGAGTCTGAGACTTCATAGAAACGATACATCGCCTTACATTGTAGACTTGAAAAGCTTTTA
This sequence comes from Bicyclus anynana, assembly GCF_947172395.1. Lineage (NCBI taxonomy): Eukaryota > Metazoa > Arthropoda > Insecta > Lepidoptera > Nymphalidae > Bicyclus > Bicyclus anynana. Next base: position 18,495,972 of record NC_069083.1, read on the forward strand.
GAATTCATGGAATACAAATTTCAAAATTCATTTATTTCAAGTAGAATCAGTTTACAAGCACTTTTAAAACGTGAGTTGACTATTTGTAAAGATTCTACCACCGGTTCGGAAGGCAGGTTCTGCTGAGAAGAACCGGCGAGAAACTCAACACTTGCTTATCAGTTGCTCAAATTATATTATGTACTACCTAATAGACTACAAGCTCTTGGAAAAAATTCACCTGTGAAATGAACCAACGTGAATAACGCTTAGAAGGCTGTTACTGTATCAAAAAATAACTCTGACCCTCCTGCGCTGGAAATATGTACGGAGCTTACGGGTAAAGTATCTGTGTATCTATACTAATATTATAAAGCTTAAGTGTTTGTTTGTTTGATTGAACGCGCTAATCTCAGAAACTACTGGTCCGATTTGAAAAATTCTTTTAGTGTTAGATAGCCCATTTATCGAGGAAGGCTATAGGCTATATATTATCCCCACATTCCTACGGGAACGGGAACCACGCGGGTGAAACCGCGCGGCGTCATGTGTAATAAAGGAATTACACAAATGCCGTATAGTAAATAAATGACCTATATTGCTTCTACAATTATCGGCGAATTACAAATTTGCACAGGCTTCCGGCACCACCATTTTAGTACGGCACTAGGTTTTTCGACATTTATTTCAATCATCATAATCATCTATAACACTTCATGAAAGCCGTATATTAATAATCATTAGTCGTAATTCTTCATTTGTACCTGAGATATTCCATTTAGTCACGTTGTCACCTGTACCGCTCAGAAATGACGGCATAGTGCTCAGAGTTATTTTCTTATATAGTCCTCGTAACAGCCTTTTAGGCGTTTTTCACTTTGGTTCATTTCACAGGTAAATTTTTTCCAAGGGCTTGTAGACAATAATCATCGATCTCCTTTATTAAAGGTCTGATGTCTAAAACGTTTTGTTAAACTATGAGTTACGTACTGCAATTTGCGCAGTATCAAAATTTTGGCCATAAATTAGTTAAGATGTTTTTGATCTTGAGCCAGATGCTGTTTCAAGACATCTGAAGTTATCGCAAATTCATCACCTTTATTGATTGATGATAAATAAATTTGTTTATCGGAAACGCGCTACGCAAATATTGCTGACGTCACTTTAATTGGATCCATCTGCTGCTACTTTTATAGGTATGTGTTTGTTTCTTTAACGATTTTAGTTTTTGTTTCTCTAGCGTAGTTGACGTCAAAGTCGCCAATTGGATTATCACTACTTTTTACTTTAATCATTACTAAAAATTAATTAGCGTTTTAAACTGTCTTTTTTTACAAGTTAACCCTTGACTGCAATCTCACCTGATGGTAAGAGATGATGCAATCTAAGATGGAAGCGGGCTAACTTATTTCGGTTTCTACACGACGTCGTACCGGAACGCTAAAACGCTTAGCTGGGCATCTTTGCACTGTCCTGACCTGGGCCAATTCAGAAAACCTCAATCGGCTCAGCCGGGGATCAAACCCCGGACCTCCGTCTTGTAAATTCACCGCGCATACCTACATACACATACATGGAGGTCGTCCAAATGACTACATATCTGGCACGACTGGCAAAATATCTGACCACTACTATTGTAGTTATAGATATAGGATTAAGTTGACTTTTGCCTGGTCTTTTGAAAGTGCCTTTTTGGGTCTATATCATCCAAAGTGCATGTCACAGCACAAATGCACATTAAAAGGAGGCTCCAAAAATTTCTCGTTATTAAATTGAAAATTAAAGGAGCCACGTACGCTTTGCATGTTACTTTCGAGTTGTCTCGGGCAACATAAAAGCGAAAAGACATAATGTGGGAAAAGATAGCCACTTAGTGCCGGCAGCGAGTTTTCGACGTATTCCGCTAGTAATTTGGTCGAACAGCCCGTCGAATTATCGCTTCTCAGTATCGGAAGTTGCCAAGTACGAAACTGTACCAAATGAGTATGGATTCCGTACAAAATAATTATTTCTTTTTGTAATCATCGAATAGAATCAAATTCGTTTAATACAGTATACAGTATAGGTACAATACTTTCATCACGGCCATTTGACGGCCGCGTGGCGCAGTGGGTAGTGACCCTGCTTTCTGCATCCACGGCCGCGGGTTCGATTCCCACAACTGGAAAATATTTGTGTGATGAGCATGAGTGTTTTCCAGTGTCTGTGTGTATTTATACATTATATAAGTATAAGTATTTATATGTAGTATATAATTGTATATTAATATTATAATTATAATATCAACTATCTTAGCACCCATAACACAAGCTACTCTGTATGCTTACTTTGGGGCTAGATAGTGATGTGTATTGTTTAAGTATATTTATTTATTTATATATTTATCAATTTCATAGTTTAACAATGTAGATTTAACATTAGTAGCTTCGATGTATTCAAATAAATCAAATGTAGCTTGCGCAGCGGCTTAGTCGCCTTCAAGAGGTAACAGGCAGTCAGTCAGTCAGACATACTTACATACTTACTTATATAATTTTAGTATGAATACATAACACTATGTTCTATGACCTTACTTTATGTACTGTGTTAATGTAAAATAGTAATAGTATTCATTTGCTGACAAATTATCTTAAGCATGCTGACAAATTAATCTTACTGCTCGGATAACATGAGTTTCTAGCGTTTATCGCTTCCCGGAAATCTATGTTTAGCCGACTTCACCAAACCCACTTGTCAAAATATAATTGAGTCACATAAACAAAAATAATACGTACGCAACGCTTATCAGTGGCGCAGTGATAAGACTCACTGCGAATTACACGTAAACCAACTAATAACACATGCAGAGAATCATAATTTTGATAAACATTCATCATCAGAGGGTGCGGTCTTTGTTTATTTACATGGGGATGATGCAATATCTAGATGACGTCTTTTTAAGGAGTTCTAAATTGGGAAGTCTTGGGGTTTGTTGTTGTTTACCCACTTAAACATCGACAATGGCGACCCTGTTTACTTGTAGGTATCTTATGTATTCTGTGCCTTAAGTTGACTGTTAAAAGGATTATACAAAAAGCGCATCAGTACACCATGATCTTATTCTATTATGCTCAATAAGGAAGAAACCGATGATCGAAAGATCGATGTCCGGTTTAAGTTAGTTAGGAATTTAATAATTAATAAAGGTAAAGAGATAGTCTTGTAGCGTGCGATGGATCGACCTTTGCGAGATCTGATTAATGTATATCTGCAAGTTTCCTTCAAAAGTCCTAGGTCCAGCAGTATATCGGCTGTAGTGATGATATTTTGTTGCAATAAAGATATTTTAAACTGGCGGCTCGAGATCGTTGTGCTTGGAGGTCCATGCAAGAAGCCTATGTCCAGCAGTGGACGTCTATCGGCTGATAAGGTAAGGTAAGGTAAGGTAAAGATATTTAAATAAATAAAATAAATTAATTAGTAAAGATGTTCTTGCTATTCCACGTGGGCATTTTATATATATACTATAAGAATAAGTTAGCTTAAGTTTCCTTGGTATTCTTTCAATCAGTAAGGGGATTTGGATTTTTGTTTATTGAACCCTAAAGAGGGTCGGACGCACTCTACAAATTGCTTCGTGCAAACAAACCAGTTTATAAAAAAAATATGTTACGTAACAGAAGTAAAGTATTTATAGCATGTTGCATGTCCGTGAAACGTGAAACAGTCCTTTATATTCGGTCCCAGTGTTATTCATGTCGTTGCAATTTGTAATTTGACAAATTTATTTATAAAGCTTAAAATATTTCGTAAGCAGATGGTACACTTGATCTTTAGGGGAACCCCTATAGTTCCCTTAACTTAGCTAGTTAGGTGCTAGGTGCATGTAATTAGCCCCTCAGACGGGAATACAACGGAGCTGTTTGGTGTTAGAAATTATCTTTCTGGACTCTATCTCTGAACTCTCCCACAAAAAAGTTCCATTATCATATTTTCTCATGGAAGAAGTTGCGGATATCCGCTTTTCATCTGTAAGTAAACATCATCCTCATTTCATATCGACTATTTCAGTAGCAACACGTCCTATAAATTGTTTAAGTATATTTATATTTAGCCCTCTAGCTTCTTTTACTTAATGTGCCACTTCTATCAAACGTCGACCATAATTTAGGCTTTGGATTTTAGACACCTCTGCCTAGCTGACAAGAAGCATATGCCCATCAGTGGATGCATTATAAATATAATGTCTATAGATGATGATGATGGAGATTGTCGTCTGATCGTAGGCCTCGGCTAAATACACAGGCAATCAGTTTTTAGTTCTGGCTTGTGCTATTAGGTACGTAATTTGTGTAACTGGTAAGATGCCGTCAGTCAGATTAGAAGTAAATAAACTATAATTTTTCCAAGTTTGCCCACGATACCATCGTGGGTTCATTGTCACTTAACATCAGGTGCGAATTGTGATAGCAGTCACGATAACTTGTCTTTGGAACTTTAATTTTAAGAAACCTGACGTTTCGAAAGTGCTTGTAAACTAAGCCTTATTGAAATAAATGCATATTGACTATTGACTATATCTATGAGCCTACAAAAGAATATGAGTAAAAAAAATCCTGCAAGTTAAAGGTATATCCTCGCCTGTTGGACTATTGTCGTACCCTTAGTCTTTACGAAGGAAAATAACATTTTGGACATGTTTCAAAAAACTATTATGGGCTATTTGTAATTTGTAAATGTGCTTTTTATTAAGGTTTTTCCTGTTTATATCAAAATTTAAGTACTAAGAAACCTATGAAGTATGTACTTACTCACTAGAGTGGTGAAACAGCGAAGCAATTGATATATTTTCCCAGGTTTCAATGAAAATCGTTTGATGATTCATGCATTTATTTATATACTCGGCTTTTACCAGTTTTTCCTACAAGTATACACATATATAATTGAAATCTTTCCATTTACGGAGAGCATTCTCAACATAGAAACGTGAAGTGCAGGTTGTAGGAGGTAATCTACTAAACCTAAAATAAATTAAATTGCATTTAATTTCATTTCATAAGAAGTTATCACTTCAATAACTGCAGAGTTTGCCCTTCAGAAATCATCATCTCCTTACCCTTATCCCATTTAAGGGACGGAAAAATATGTCAATCTTATCCATTCGTCTCTATTACTCGTCAACTCATCATCCAGTTTGCCCTTCAGAAATGACAAAAATAAAAAAAAAACAATCTTTTGTTTTCTTGGGTTAAACGTGCACCCAAAAGTTGGAAACATATAGTTAAGTCACTGTCATATTTAATCTAAGCGAGCATATTTATATATTTAACCCTTCATTTGGGTGCTCAATAAATTTTGATACAGGGCTCAAAGGCACGCTAAACCATTGATTGGTGTATAAAACTGTAGAACTTTCAGTTATACACACAAAACCAAATGGACTTTCTGGAATTAGAATGACTATAGTAGAGAAATGAATTCACATAGTGTTACCTAGGTACAGTACCTACTATCTAATCTATTCCTATATACCGTGCCTACGTGATCTCTGGGAGAGGTTACTGCACTCATTGCAAATATCAAATCTGCGCTACATTGCAATTACTACAACTAGCACCTTAGCTTTAATTGTAAAACACACCTTACTTCAATCAAAATAAAGTAGGTTTTTATACACACGATTGCTAGATTTACGATCTTTTGTATGGGTGACAGATTTTCGCATTCCTGTAATTGGTGCCTTCCCGCGTGTCCCCTCTCGTTTGTCATTTGATCCTGCAGTGTATTGTTTATACGTACAGCCTTGATTGCAACGATGACACAGCGTTGAAATTATTAAAGTATCTACGTCGTTGCATACTAGGTTCAGGAAGACATTTTGAACACCATTTCAATACCAAACCATCTTAAAGTAAGCCGTAGGACAAGATCATGATCTCAAACATCTGATAGTGGTTGTTAATAAATAATTTAAGCTCTTCACCTTAAGCCCGCAAACGATCATTACCATCTTTATCATCATTATCATCATTATCATTATCATCATCCATTATCATTATCATCATTAGATGAATTTCTGTCATCATCATCATTAAGAACCCATATTTGGCATCTGTAGAGCACGAGTCTCCGCACAGGATGACAGGGGTTAGGCCTTAGTCCACCACGCTGGCCCAATGCGGATTGGAAGACTTCACACTCCTAGAGAATTAAGGGAATTCTCAGGTATGCAGGTTTCCTCACGATGTTTTTCCTTAAAATGCACACAAATGTAGTCTAAGTTTAATGAAAGAGTACGAGCTATATTCTTTTATTCTAAGTAATTTCTTAGAATAAAGGAACCTGGTTTTTACAAAATGAGGTTTTGACAGCGAAGTCAACGACGAAGACAACGTTGCAGAGAATAGCCCCCGCGGCACTTTTAACAGTATTGCGGCCATTTTGTACGTGACAGTACCAGAATATGTTGATGAAAATATGATACTAATGCAGTTGGCGCCGCTCGCCGGCCTGCGGTCGACTGTTCATTGAAATTTGTTAACGGCTGTGGTAGCCCTTTCATCTCAGCACTGATAACTTGCAATTGGACACAGAAATACAAGTGTCCATTTGCAAATCAAATGGACCAAGAACCTGCGAAGGGTAAAATTTCGGTACATAATCTTACCTTAGGTACCTACATACGGTAGCCATATGTAGATTTTGGTTTGTAGTGGATTAGGAAGGTTTTATGGTCCAGAGCTTCAACCATAATATGAGTCATGTCCCCAGGAAAATTCACTTAGCGTTGAAGAGCTTTTAAAATTAAACTTTAATGGTCCCTAGCGAAGGGTTGTCCTGAAGCTTTAAAATTCACTTACCTAACTGAAAAGTTAGAGGTACATGCTCTAGACCGGATTCAAATCTATGCACTCCGAATCAAAGGCTGAGGTCATATTATTAGCTACTGGGCTATCACACGATATTATAGATCGAGAGATATATTGTTACTGAATAGTGGTATTCTTGTTCTTAAAGGCAATATTTTGGACAATCTGTATTCTTGAATCCAATTACCCCAAAGTTACCACGTCCAGTCTCGAAAGTTGCCTATATGTAGTACCTATGGTAATGTTGATATTTGGTGAAATCTATCTGAAGAGTTTGTTTGCTTGACCGCGCTAATCTCCGGAACTACTCGTCTGATTAGAAAAATTATTTCAGTGTTAGATAGCCCATTTATCGAGGAATGCTAAAGGCTATATGTTATTACGCTAAGACTAATAGGAACGGAGAACCAATGAAGAATGTTTCAAAATCGGGGGATTTCTTCCTATTGAGAGCTTACGCTACGTGTGTTGCGTAAACGGTTAAAGTTTCGCAAAAATCATGTATGAGAATTCTGTCATACATGATTTTTGCGAAACTTAAAAAATAAAAAGCCCGGGACAATGTGTCTATCTTTTAAGGTTAGCTCATATAACCTTTTTCATGCTAAATGAAAGAAAGTCGTATTAGTTACACTATATTTTATAACACAAGAACGGCTTGACCGATTTGGCTGAAAATTGGTGGAGGAGCTTAGAACCAAGAAACAGACATAGGGTACTTAGGGCTTCACGCGAACGGAGTCATGGGCGTTCACTAGTATTACATTAAAACAGAATTGTTGCATCAGAAACATTGTCAACATAGTAAATAGCCTTTCCACTTGAACAGGATGACATAGAATTTATAATAGCACTTACTGCGGACATTGTCAGATTGTTTATTTTATTATTAATAAAAAAGATGATAAAAATAAATAAGAAAATAAAATAAATAGGTAATAAAACACTTTAACACTTGGTTTGTAATACTTTGTTGGTGCACACTTTGGTGCATTGCGATTTGCGATGCAACAACCGTAATCTTCTTTTTTTTGTAAGTATATTTTAGAATGGAGCGAAATCCAAATATGGAGCCTCTTCTGTTTGCTCTATAATATATACCTTTACCAATTCTGAGTACGAAGTTGGTATGTATGGAACGCGAAGATCTGGACCATACTTTGGATTTCTGGAGTGACCAATTGAAAATCAGGCCTGCGCTTGCGCTCTCTATTCGCGCCTCTCAATCATCTCTTCCTTAAATATATAGATAGAAAAAAAACTTTTATTTTTCTTTTCCATTTAGGCGCCCTTTAGGATATCGCGTCTGGAGCGATTGATCCGTTCGCCGTATGGACGGACCGGCCCTGCGTATTTATGTTACATTTTATTCTCCTCTTTTAGCTTGAGCGTTTTCAATGTTCGGTGCTTGGGATGGATTTGATGGGATTCATCATATTTGTTACATCATACCTACTGTTTAAATTATATAATTATAAGTTACCTGTATCCAACGACATACATGGTACCTATACGTTACATAGACTCGATGAATACAGTCATTCGAACGGCTCACGGAACTGACAGAAACTTATATGAAAACCTGTCAAATAATTGCTCTCCGCTTAGCATTGGGAAAAACTTTTATTGAAACCGTTTTCATGAAACCGCCGTTTTCAGTCTATACACTATAATGTCGTTGCCTGTATCTATACATATTTTAAAAACATTTCTGTTGTTAAGTCCTCCACCGCGTCTGTCATTCTGTTCGCGTGAAACTGGAAGACTACCGTATAGTTTTTCATGTGGTTTTCACCAATACTCTGTTAATCGTAATGTAATATAATGATTTTCCTCAAAGTAGCAGCCCCTCCTACTTATATTCTAACAACACAAAATCACAAAAAACTTCTCCAGTTTGTAACCTCGTTCATTAATTGAAAAGAGGTCAAAGAAACTTTGTGTACGTGCATTTGTCAATGTAGCCCCTTATCGATTGATTGCTCCCAAATTAGGACGAGGAATCTGTTGCTCGATTAGCCGCATTTTCAATACAGTACATTCAGTTTTTGTCCGCAAAAATTATTAACGTTAAGGAAAATAGCAAGATAATTAATAAATAACAAGCATAACCACTGTAGTATCTTTGCTTTAGTCGCTAGCTTATTTAAATATGCTAGCAATTATGCTAGCAAGAATTTTTTTCTTGCTAGCATAATTGCTAGCAGATTCATATTTTACTTTAGAATTCCCGAATGGCTGTCTGAAAATTAGTCAGTCTTTCGGCAATTTACATTGATATGTAATTCAGTTAGAGATATAAACAAACATTCATCATCATCATCATCATTATCGCCGATGAACGTCCACATTTTTCTGTCACGCAGAGAAACACCAATTTGTAGATCATAATTAGCGACCAAGTCTCAGATCCGTAGGTCATCACTGGCACCACGCATTGTTCGAAGACTTCAGGCACTGAGGAATTTTGGACGCAAAGATGTCGCGGAGTTTCTTTCATGGATAATTGGATACAGCCAAAAAACAAACATTGAAGTGTAGTAAATCTAGAGATGCATTACAGTATAATATTTTTTTTATTCCTTACAAGTTATCCCTTGACTATACTCTCAGTTGATAAGTGATGATGCAATCTAAGGTAGAAGCGGGCTTACTTGTTAGGAATAGGATGAAAATCCACACCCTTTTCGGTTTCTATTCAACATCGTACCGGATCGCTAAATCGCTTAGCGGTACATATTTTCCGGTAAGGTGGTAACTAGTTACGGCTGAAGCCGCCCACCAGTCAGACCTGGATCAATTAAGAAAAGCTCAATCGGCCCAGCCGGGGATCGAACCCAGGACCTCCGTCTTTTAAATCCACCGCGCATACCACTTCGCCACGGAGACCGTCAAATGTGTAAGCTTCCTCTGAGAACTCATTACGAACCTGTACCTATTGGTAAACGACTTTTCCATTTTAGAATTTGAACGTATAATGCCTACCGTGATTAATAATCTTATGCACACCACCTGCTTTATGCATTTTAGTTTCGTAATTAGGTTACCACATCCTGTAATCCATAAGCGGGTGAAGGTGGAGTGACCAATCATTTCACATTTTCAAATAGTCCTTACTCTAATTACCTCTGTAAACAGAGCTGAAATGAACCAGAGGTGTCGTGTGAAATACTGAATAAATAGATAATGTTTATTTAGTTTAGATTTGTAAGGTTAAATTGCAAGTTAATCAAACGGTATCTATACAACTATGTGTAGGATTTAGCATTGGTCTTGTACATACGATCTTGTTCTTGGAAACCTGAAACACTAAACGTGTATGTACTACAAATTTTTATTCTTTACAAGTTAGCCCTTGACTACAATCTCACCTGATGGATGGTAAGTAATGATCCAATCTGAGATGGAAGCGGGCTAACTTTTTTAGGAGGAGGATGAAATCCACCCTCCTATCGGTTTCTACACGACGTCGTACCGAAACGATAAATCGCTTGGCGGTACGTCTTTGCCGGTAGGGTGGTAACTTACCACGGCTGAAGCCTCTCACCAACCAGACCTGGACTAATTAAGAAATCTCAATCGGCTCAGCCTGGGATCGAACCCAGGACCTCCGTTTTGTAAATCCACCGCGCATACCACTGCGCCACGGAGGTCGTCAAACTACTTGAGGTATCACTCGCGCGCCAAGGAGATTACGCGGTCCGTGGCTCCGGGTGGGGGACTGTGTTGTCATACTTTGAGTATGTAGATCAGTTGTTGTAGAAGTCAGGTTGATAGTAGTCAAGTCCGATGATTCTCACTTTAAAGCCGTTGCCCGGAAATGTCGTCTTGGAGACAAGAGAATGTCTCTCGGGAGAGCCAAGTAGTCAAGAGAACGGGCTATACCAGAGCGCCATGTCCTGAATGTGCATAGTGCATAGATGCAGATTGCCTGCTGTTATATTACCGTGACTAGCTCCTCAATACGTAGGTCTCGTACGGTGAACACATTCGTGATGCGTCGTAGGGCGACAGATTGTTGGTCCCTGAGCGTCTTCCTTGTGCTCCCTTTGCTAAGGCGGAATACCGGAGGGGCATAGGTGAGGATGGAATGTATAATTAATGATGTGTAATGACACCACCTAGTGGCGGTCAATCATTAATGCGCTATCCGATGCGGGGTCACCATTCCCGAACCAAAAAATATATATATTCAACACTATAAAAATATAGACACATCAATCAACAAACTAACAATGTTAGCGCCTGACGTAACACACGAGCGATCAGTTTGATAACATAATAACTTGATAATTAGCTGATAACTGATAACATGCTAACGGCGAGGCAACAAACGCCATTCACATAATCTCAAGAGATTAATAAATTAACGTCAAACGAGTACAAGTGTGTAGTAAAATAAACATTTACTGTGTAAGCAACGCATTGCGAACTATTGCAAAATAATTTGCACTAGTTTTTTAAATATTTAATTATTTAGTCAAAGGGTTGATTTTTGACAACCCTTAGCTTTACCTTACTGATACCACAAGCGTGCCTAAGTTAGGATTAGCGGGACTGCCGCGGACTAAAGGCTGTTATGTCATTATGAAGAGTAGGTAACGCAAGAGAATGACCACGTTGGGCACGCATTTTGGTAACTTGATCAGTTCACAGTGGGAAGTTCGAAATCAGTAGTCTCATTCCAATAGATGCCTAAATAACTTTGAGATAAAGTATAAATTCGGCGATTGTCTCTTTCAGAGGCAATCAGAATGACTATTGAGAAGAGCGCAATTAACGTAAGGCAATATTTTGCTAACCAGCTACCCATATGTTCAGTGTTTACAGTGAGTACCTATATGAGAAGCTGAAGTGGCAATGGGCGAAGCACATAGTTCAAAGAGCCGATGGACATTGCTAGAATGGCGACCCCCCACCAGTTTGGGCAGTGTTGTTCGATCCCCACAAGGTGGACCGACTTCATCACCTGGATTGCAGGGAGCTGCTAGATGCTGGCGGCGCGAGAATCTGGTGTTTGTCCTAGGCCTATGTCCGAAAGTCTCGTGTTCTCTGTACATAGTAATGTTGTATCGCATCTTATTAAATGTAGGTCAGGAAAGCAATATGTTTACAAATAGCCTACCCGTAGGTCAATGATGTTTACGCACTGCTATTTAAGTGCAATTATTTTTAGTAACAATACCTATTTATTATATCTGCACTGTTGCAAGTGGGTTTCGGCTTGGCGCCAACAAACTTCAACTGATGGTACAACTGTCATTGAGGAACCTTGATGCCCTCAGCAATCTTCCCCTGTGGGCTCCGAACTACATAGAACTAATTAAAAAAAAAAATCTAGTGCTCGTGCGCTGTAGCATAGTGCGGGTGATAGTTGTCTTATGACGTTCATAATAGGTACGACTATTACCGTGAATCTCGTCAAACCTTCATGAGTAAATTGAAATGTCACCCGCACCATGCTACAGCGCACGTACTGTAATTACATACCTACATTAGATAGAATATGTATCAATCAAGGTCAATTTAAAATGCGCGGTTTTTGATATTGCTTCAACATATTTATGTGCTATTTTTTTTTCTCGATTGTCTCTGGTGCCCTCTTGACGGGATGCCCTTAGAAATTGTTTAAGTAGCTTAAAGGCTAATCCAGGACTCAGGCTGTAGCCAACGAGGGACCAACACTGATATCGCATCTGACATTGGCAGGGTATCGCCCGTGACATATTATATTCATGGCTCGGAAACCATCGACACAGTCCAATGAAATGGATTGATTGTCAAAAATGTTTACGACACCAATGTAGCAGTCCAAATGTAGTTTTTACCCTAGTGGCGTGGCGAATGGGGGATTTCCAGAGCGTATTCTTTGGCACAGTCAACCAAGCTGACTTCAACCTAAAAGGTGTCATAAAATTGCAAGTACGAATACTAGGAAAACCTATAATTTCTTAGCAACCGGGCTTTGCGTTATAATTAAAAGAAAAATATAACTTTTATTGATTCCTACCTAAAGGTTAACGTCAAATAAACACGCTTGTCTTTGAACGCGTGGCCAATTAGCTTTATACAACTGCAAGCAAAAAGTGTATCATAAAAGTGTAAGCTTCAGCGCTTTGCGGCCGCTCACAATGCTATTAACAAGAAGTGGCATTTGCTTATATATCCGCTTGCAACAAAACGTGGTCGGGTCGTCACTCGCCCTGAATGGCAACCGGCTCGATTCGCATAGCAGATAGTGTGTTTCCATTGTGCGATGGAAATTCGCAAATGACGGTACGTCTTTTAAATCGGCCAATAAGAATAAGACGACACAGCCGTAGCAATTAACACTCCAGAGCTTAGCTATTTATGGTTCTGATCTAGATGTCCTGGAACCGAGTCTTGGGTGAAATATGAAGCTTCTCTTTCTTCCAAGAATTTTTTACTAAAAGGGAATTTGGTGTAATACTCGTACATCCTGTCTTTCAGATGACATGTTAAACCGTCGCTCCCGTTACCGTGTTTTATCATTACCATTTGATACAACAATACTACAACGTTAAGCCAGCTTACTTATGGTTTACGTTGACCCTTTTATGCACACCCATAAATGCGGCATAACTTTAGCACTAAGCTAATAGTAATATAATAATTAAGCTTGGCGGTACTGTTTTTTTCCAGACAAGCAACGTTAAGAATCGAACACAAAACTACCGAAGACAGAATTCCTAAATAAAGTCTACTTAAAACTGTAATTCATTATAGTCATAATGAGCATCACCTTCGAAGTATCGCTTTTTACTTACGTATAAATGTAGAAGCGTTACTTATAAGCTTAGAAAATATAAAATTTAACGATTGGGTAATGGCAAAATAAATCACGTTTTGTAATTCAAATTTTACAATCATCACTTGTATTACCTAACGTATGTTTTTCTCATTAATCACACAGTTTAATTTGAACCTACATAACCCAAAGCATAATACGGCTTCTATATGTTTGATATCCGATTGTCTGACAATGTGTGTCTAACAGCCAGTTTCTTCATGTAAAGCTAAAGTAACAGTAAAAGTAGCAAGTAGTAAAGAAGACTTTATTTTTTAGTGAATAAGACCGTCACTTTTGATTTATGACGTTACTTTGACTGTTACTTGCGATGAAGACACTGGCCGTAAGTTATTTATTTCTTCAATATAAGGATCCGTTTCAAATCCCACTTCAGTTGGGTATAATGTCTGGTGTAATGTCTAAGAATATTGTGCAATCACTAATTAGCAAACATCCAAATGTCCTAACGAGTATTTGCACTTTCTAACCGTGCCGTGTTTGGCAATGGAGCCGCGGCCGCCCAGTGGCGTACGTGCGCCGGCGCACGTCTAGCACCAGGTTCAATTCCCGGCTAGCGATTTATTAAGACTCTTATCATTTGCAATTAATATTTTATTGCCAAGACGTTTATAGTGCAAATAGAGTCGAGTTGCATTGATCGGCGCACGCCTTGCATCGCTCCGCCGCGTGAACTCGACGCGCGAGCTCTTAAGCCTATGCTTGAGATGTGCAGCTGCAGTGATTATGGTTATCATTTGAATTGATTTGCTTTATCATGCTGTGTACTACATTTTATAGGTACTATTACCAGCAGGCTAATTCACTAACTTACCAGACCAGACATATGCTAGTTAACATATTATTCGATACTAGCAGACGTCGCGTGGTTCTCGTTCCCGAAGAAATACGGGGCTAATATATAGCCCATTGGCCTTCCTCAATAAATGGGCTATCTAACAATTTTAATAAGAATTTTTCAAATCGGGCTCACACGCTCTCCTAGGTTCGAGTCCTGGGTCAGGCTATCCAATACTGAGCTTTTCTTTCTTCTAACAACTTCAGGAAAATTTCTCAGCCTGGAGTTCTGTAGCTGCGTCAGGAGAAGATACGACAATAGTCCAGCGGGCGGGTATCGAACCCATGGCCTGGCTCATGGTCATGTTGACCCTGGCCACTATACCGTGAAGCTATAAAGGAGGTCATGAGAATGGTATGACCGTAAGTGTACCCATGGTAATGACCCTGGACTCGACGCAGACGTATCGGGGTCACAGTTATGACGTAGCGATTACGTAGTAACGCGGTATAGTATGCTCCAAACATCGAGTCCGCTCTGACATTGCAACATTCCGATTATATAGTTGCGTTACCAATGTGAGTTGTGAAAATCCATAAAAAAATTAAAGTGATAAAATTCGTCATTTTTAGGGTTCCGTAGTACTTTGAGGAACCCTTATAGCTTCGCCATGTCCTTCTGTCTGTCCGTCCGTCTGTCCGCGGTATAGTGCAGAGACTAGGTATATTTTCTACTAGAAACTGTAATTTAACATAAGTAAGTTTTACATTAAAAATGTAAATAAAGTCGTACCTTGTAATCCTGACAAAAACGGTTCCAGCTAAACGGTTGTATATGGATACATAAAAATTTCACAAAAGTGGGATATGTAAAGAAATTTTATGGAAAACTGTAACAACTAGGTAGTAATAGGTGTCAAAGATTTAAAGAGTAATAGTTGTCTACTAAACACGCACTTCGCCGATTTTTATTTTTAATTTTTGAATAGATCTGGTAAAAACCATTTTAATTTGTTTTTAAACGTCTAACGTCAATCAACAGTAATAGAAAATATCTGTCATTATTGATTATGTAAGAATGTAAAAAATATGTATTTAATGTTTAAATTCAAATTTTTGAATGAATTACGAGCAAGCCACTGCATTATATTTTGTACATTTTGTACAGATATGTCAGGGAACACAAGAAGGTCATCGTGGAGCGAAAGTTCTACCAACCATATCAAAGCAGATGTGATCATACTAGGCTGCAGTCTTCCAGGATTTGTAACAGCACATAAACTGAAAAAGAAATTCGGTGATACAATGGATATCGTGGTACTTGACCTAACTGGTAAAGAAGTAGGTGGCTCCAAGTGCAACGTAGCCTTTGTGGATGAAGATGAGGAAGAAGATAAAGAGAATGCGTATAAGAACACTGCTCAGAAAGTTTTAGACACTGTTGGAAGGCGCTATATAACTGTTTATGCCAAAGAATTTAAAATTCCTCTTCCTAAAGCGATAATGACTCCAGATAAAGTTAAATCACCCTTGAACAAACTATTCGAATACAGTACTGGTGGTATCGTTGATTGTACACAGGATTTCCATGATTTTGACTATCTCAACATTTTCGAAAGCTTTGAATTGAATCGATATCAAACGCTATTGGATCAAAGTATGAGAAATCTTTTTCAATCATATAGTATCGACAACGTGTCTGAACGAAAGCAGCTGATATATTTCGATCAAACAACGATGGAGAAGCATATATGCAACGAGTTAATATTCTCAAATTCTAAAGATATTATGAGGAATATGGTGCGTTTAGTATGTGGTGCTCCTGCCAATGTAGTATCTGTCCTTTTCTACTTACATCAATGTTATAGAACAAGCAGTACAAGAAATCATTTGGACGGCGATAATATTAAGATGCGGGAAAAACTCCTGGGGCATTGCAGAAAACGTATCGCTAACAAACTACAGAAGAGCTTGGCTAATATTACAATGCCAGCTAAATCAATAAGTAAAATAAGCACATACTCAAATGAACAAGTTATATTGAAAACTTTGAAAGGAGATCAAAATTACGTTTGCAATCTGTTGGCAATGGCGATCAAGCCCGATGAACTTCGTAATATCGAGGTTGAAGCTCGACTGCTTTATAATAACGAAATTGCCATAACTTCAGAAATGAAAAAGGGCAAAAGCAAAAAGTTTCTAATACAATACGAAGAAAGTTTTTGGAAGCGGTTTGGTTACAGCGGCGATATTTTGAGTGTGCGAGGACCTATACTTTGGGCGACAGAGCGTCCAGACCTATCTTTGACTGGTAGCCTCGAAAAGTATGCAGCATTGATAGGTTTTTTGAGAGTCAAAGAGAACGACGATGATGATTCAAAAGAGGCTGTTATAAAGCAGTTGGTAAGACTATTTGGTGAAGATGCCGCAACACCAGTCAGCTACAGAGAAACCGAAATAGCCGATGTGTACATACCCAGATGTGGAGATTACATTGGTTTACGGCTTTTAACCGGTAAAACTAAACCCAGTTTTCTCGAGTGGGGTGCTTTGGACGTGTTTGCTGACGGGGACTTGGCAGCTGCATTGGAAGCTGGTCACACGACTTATCTCCACCTGATGAGATGCTTACGTCCCCAAGCTCAAACGTATGAGGACGTCAGTATAGCGGACTGGCCCACGATGTTGAATGGCAATCCATTTAAAATATGGTTTGCACAAGTTACATTAAAACGCAGTGTTAATTTAATGTTCTATACTGCTGCAGCATATATTGGTATGCGAGTAATACAAAATTACATGCGGAAATAAGGTTTTAAAAGATAAAAAAATGTTCTAATAATGTTCGATAATAATTAGGTATGTTGTAAAGTTTTTGCGATACTTTCTTTACTCCCTGTTGAATAGTACCTGCAATCCTTCGTGTCCAAAAATATACCAGAATTTGCTGAAGTCTGGTTGGGTCGAAGCGGAAGCCTATTAATAAAAAACTATTTAATTTAAATCGGTTTAGTCACAGCACAAAACATTAAATACCCTAACTGTCTGTACTATTGCAATTCAAAGATGCGTAGATTATTTTTGCGATATTTAAAAATAGTCCCCTATTTTTTTATTTTACTTTATTTCTGTTAATTTAATTGAATGATCATGTTAAAATTATCTGTTAATAGAATAATAATGTTGAATATATAAAAACATTAATTATATTTATTAGAAAAAATATTTTGATTAAAAATAAAAATAAAACTCATTTCAGAATTGTATTGATAATTGACTTTAAAATAAATAAATTATGCAGTCAAGTGTCGTATCGACAACGCTGGGACAGCCATGAACGTGCCCTATTATAGGATAGTTATACATGCAGAGCGAAGACGACCTTTAGGTGGACCAAGGATATCAATTGGGTCAAGTTCAATCACTCTATAAGTTGATAGCTACGAGGAAGGCATTCATGGAGTTTACAAGTCAATGAATACTTCTACATGATCGACTAAATGACTATAAATCAGTCAATTTTGTTATAAGCATCTAACTTAAAGATTTAAAAAGGTATGTATAAATATTTAATATCTATTGAAGTACACTTCTATGGACCTCACATATTTATAAAAATCAATATAGACCAATTTAATATAGCCACAGAAAACATATGTACAAGATTTATCTTCGAATAAATAATCAGGTTGTAATGATGCGATTAATTGCCTTATACGTTAGTTAAGCTATTTGTGTCAACAAGTACGATTGCTATTTTATTTTGTAAGGCGCTGCATTATAGTTGTAAAAGGTAAGGATAAGTTACGAGAAAGGTATACGTAGTCTTGTACTTCTGTTTCCTGTGACGTAGTTTACTTACCTAAATGTATCTGGCATCGGAATAGCATGGTGGAATAAAGTTCCATATCCCCGTCTTTTATTGGTGTGAAAATCTCCTTTGATATGGTTGGCTAAAAAAATCATCATTATCAGCCGATGGACTCCAAAAGCCATCCAGGTCACTGGATGCGGTTTGCTCGTATAGTGTTATCGGTCGAGAGGGGGTCCGCCAGCACTGCGCTTTCAGGGTCACCATTCCAGCACCTAGGGACTCTAGGGACACCAACAACCGGCTCTACGAACCTTCATCATCATCATTAACATTAACATTAACAGCCGATGGAAGTCCACAGCTGGATATAGGCTGTTTGCATGGCGGGCATTCCAAACAAAGCGGTCTCGAACCGCCAGCATAAAGCGACTCCCTGCAACCCGCTTGATATCCTCAGTCCATCTAGTGGGGAGTCAACAGACACTGTGCTTTTCGGTGCGAGGTCGTCATTCCAGGATCTTGAGATCCTAACGTCTATCGGCTCAGTACAACCCTTAGTGAACCTTACTTATAAAGAATTTTAGTATACATAATAGTAGAACTAAAAGTGTCCAGCCAATTCATCGGTACGTTAAATCATGCAGATGATCTATCTTGCTTTTTTGCTATGACCGAATCAATTTTATTTGAATGGTCCAACTGGAAACTATGGTAGAAATGTACCTATAACCTTCGAACGCCGGAACTATAGTTTTTGGGTAAAAAACGAAGTAATCGTGAATGAGGAAGAGGAAACTTATTGTTTTCTATCACTGCGCACCGCTGCGCTCGCCGGGCAAAAACACGTTATTATTTACTTGGATGAGTTTACTCGACTGTCGCAGATTATCCGGACATACTCACATGTTTCCGGGTATATTTTTTTGGAAATTTTCCAAAAAGGCGATCGCATACTCGATAATCATCATCATCATCATCATCATCAGCCGATAGAGGTATATTGCTGAACATTAAGCTAAGCCTCTCTTAAAGACTTTCAAACAACCCCGTTTCGAGTCGCCTAAATCTAACAGCTACCGCTTGATATCTTCAGTCCATCTCCATTATCATCATATAACTTAGAGTAACACGAAAATTTGAATCATAATATCAATAGGTCAAACATTGACTTACAAATTATTCATGAACTTATTAGAAACATGGCTCGTGGGAGGCTTCGGCCGTGGTTAGTTACTGTCCTACTGGCAAAGACGATTTAGCGTTTCGGTAGATGTCGTGTAGATACCGTAAGGGATGTGAGTTTTCATTCTACTCCTAACAGGTTAACCTGCTTCCATCTTAGATTGTATCATCACTTATCATCAGCTGAGATTGTAGTCAAAGGCTAACTTGTATATGTATAAAAAAAAATATTTTTGAACTGCTCCTAGCCTATGTCGCTACGGATTTCGAGGTCCTAGGTATGAGTCAGAACAGGACCTAGAGAAAGAAAAAGAATTTCCAAGGAGTTGGTGACGCTATATATCCTTTACCTTGGAGAGTAGTTATGTTAAGCCACCGGCGCCGGTCATAATCATATCATCAACATTTACACCCTACCACCTCTCTGCTATTTAAGGTTTCTAATGGTAGATATAGGAGATGTATTTTCCACCACGTTGCCATCTGCAGGGTCAATCAACCGGTACCTAGTACCTAATAAACATGAATAGGTAACAAACCCAGTCACATTTGGCTATTAACAACTTTTATGTCTTTTTGAAACTAACAGAAAAAAAATTAACTGGTGCGTAAATTAACACTGTGTTGATACGCCTATTATATATACAATATACACAAAAAGAAACCTTCAGCGTGTCTGTCTGTCTGTTCGCGATAAACCCGAAAATACTGAGCGGAAAATCCGTGAGAAAACCACAATTTTCCTAAAAAAGGTATTTCCCAAAGAAAGATTCAGGTATATAATTATTAATAATAAATATAATTATATTAAAGTTAGTTAAGTTAAGCGTCGAAAAATTCAAGCTGCCTGGTAGCTTTATCAAAAACGCTAATTGCTTCCTAAATGATGAATTTTTCTATTTTATCGATCTACAAAATATAGATAGGTATCCTTTCAGGATAATCTTTATACTCCAGAGGCAAAAACTTCGTTTGTCAACAGCTTTTTGTGATTGGTTGCTTGCGTGACTATCTAAGCGAAGATTGACTGGGTCTGCTAGTTTACTACGTTCTAATATCTGAAAAGAAATGGCCACGTACAATAAAACTTTAGTAATTCGCGGACGAAGTCACGGGCGTGCGCTAGTTATTATTAATGACATCGATCACGCCAGCGTGCGGTAACGATGAAAATATTATCACACAAAATGTAAATGGTTTTGTGGGTCACACTCACTGCCCACTGTATGGCCGCAGCATAAGAATGGCGGGTTGCGTAATATATCGCTTTCCTTCGCTCCACTTGTGTTGATTGTATTGTTTAATGAAACGAAGCCAAGAACTCAATAGCTATTGAGGCTCTGTTAGCATAAGTACATATTAAAAAAATAATTACTTACATATTTTTAGGGCAACTAAATATATAATAAATAAAGAAAGAAAGAAAATAAATTTATTCAAATTTAAAAGTTACAAACAGTATCCTTTTCTAAAGACAGCATGACTGTCTGTAACCCTTAAAAAAGAAAGGGTGTACAGCTCAGCATATGCCGTGTACTATATACAAGCATACACACGCGCTGATTTTCAGCTGAGACCCGTGTAAATAAGTAAATTAACTCTATACAAATATTTTTAGCGGAAGCTTCTAAAGTGGATTTAAAAAATAAGCAAACCAATGTTGAACAAAGGTTTTGATTCTTCACTGAAGGCGACCGTACGACGAGCGCTTTATATCGCAAGTCGCTACCACCAACCGATCACTACCCCTCTCTAACTCCCTACTCTTTATGGAAACAAGTCGCGCCACCTAGCGTCGGCACGAGCCAACACGAGATCGAGCGGCGTCATATCCGTCTCAGACTACTATTTCCTACAATACGAGTATTACAAGTTGGACGTCGCGCCGTTTCAATTGTTGGTGATCTGGTCGGAACTGGGCGCCCCCAACGATCCTGGGGATCTTCCAGAGCCTTCCAACGGCTCCAATGTTTGATGTCTTCGGTCCATCTAGTGGGGGTCGAACAACACTGTGCTTCCATTGCGGTGTTACCATTTTAACACCTTGGTACCCCAACGCCCGTTGGTTCAATGCTCATCGAACTATATGTTCCGTCTATTGCCACTTCAGCTTTGCGATGTCGGTAACAATACTTCGAGCAATGCTGGTCCGCGCGCTGAGTGACTCCATAATTATCCTAGTCCTAGAGTCGCAGACTTCGGTGAAACCAGGAAATTGCAGCGGAAAAACGGTCCAGGGCCTGTAGCCATGTGGCACGGCGATTCTTTTTCTAAAAACGCTAACGCTTAGAAAATTAAGAAATGTATAGAATGACATATTGTGATCATATTGTGATCAAGTTATCAATCGGATCTGTCATTCCTTATGAACCGTTTACGTTTACCTTCCATTCCGTTGTACTTATGAATTAATGGATATCAATAGCTAAGAAGCGTACATAATATGTAAAAATTGTGAAAGTTGTGAAAATCTTTTAATAACTAAACATTAACCAAATTTATCAATGTTATTAAATGTAAGCATGAATTTAATGTATTAGCGATTGATTTTCCTTAATAAATAAATTCCCATACATTTCGTTTGTTTTCGTAGCGTTAGCGTATGTAGAAAGAGAATCGACGTCAAGGCCAACGATTTACGTAAACTGAGTAAAGTTACAAATCGAATCTATTCTAAGGTGAACCAAATGCAACAAAACATGGCAAATAGTTACGAGTAGCTATCTGCAGGCTATAATGGTTGATAAAAGGCATGCGATTATTATGTGCATTGTATTTTAATATAATTTTCCGTGACACCATTGTTATGTGGGATCGGTTTTCTGATAGCTGACAACGACACGGGTACGATACGATTTGTTTTAAAAATACTTCTCGCTTGGTTTAGACAGGTGAAGAAAGGTGATTGTAAATGTGATCTTTATAGTTAATCGCAAAATGTTTGGAATTGTCGTAAGCGGTCGTGAGATGAAAATGCATTTTTGTTGTTTTGAAAAAAGCTACATATATCTTTAAACCATACAAGGAATGTGCATAATAGAAGTGAGACTACTAATTAATACAAATTTTAACTAGTTTTCTATAGTTTTTTTGGAAAATGGTGAACGAAGGTTGTATTGTTCCGACGGCACTTTTGAAAATTGCTACGGAGACCGGCAAGCACATCTGCGGTGACATGTCTGGGTATGTGACATTTTCATGGACATATCTAAGTCAAAAAGCTTTTGACGGTCTCCATAGGTATCTATATATATAAAAGAAAGTCGTGTTAGTTACTCCACTTATAACTCAAGAACGGCTGAACCGATTTAGCTGAAAATTGGCAGGGAGGTAGTTTGGCACCAGGAGAAGGACATAGGATACTTTTAATAAAATAAATAATAAATAAATAAATAAATAAAATAAAATAAAAGTCGGGTTTTCCTTCCTGACGCTATAACTTCAGAACGCACGAACCGATTTCCACGGTTTTGCATTCGTTGAAAAGGTCTCGGGCTCCGTGAGGTTTATAGCAAAGAAAATTCAGGAAAGATTTCAACGTAGGGTAGGGGTAGGGTAGGGGTAGGGTCAGGGGAGGGTAGGGGTAGGGTAGGGTAGGGGTAGGGTAGGGGTAGGGTAGGGGTAGGGTAGGGGTAGGGTAGGGGTAGGGTAGGGGTAGGGTAGGGGTAGGGTAGAGGTATGGTAGGGGTAGGTTAGGGTAGAGGTAGGGTAGGGTAGGGGTAGGGTAGGAGTAGGGTAGGAGTAGGGTAGGGGTAGGGTAGGGGTAGGGTAGGGGTAGGGTAGGGGTAGGGTAGGGGTAGGGTAGGGGTAGGGTAGGGGTAGGGTAGGGGTAGGGTAGGGGTAGGGTAGAGGTAGGATAGGCGTAGGGTAGGGGTAGGGTAGGAGTAGGGTAGGGGTAGGGTAGAGGTAGTTGAAAGTTTACATCGAGTTTCACGCGGACGAAGTCGCGGGCGTCCGCTAGTTTATTATAAAAATCAAATCAATTGAGAAATGTCATCTACCTATCCACCAGTAGGCACCGGATGACATTTATGTTACATAGAATCTCAATTTCGTACATGTCACCTAGCAGACATCAAAGATCGTGAATTAGTCTGCTGGTGGATATCATACAGTAGGTAGATGACATTTCTCAATTGATTTGATGTTTATTTTTAACCGACTTCCAAAAAGAGGAGGTTCTACGGTCGGCTGTATGTATGTTTTTTTTTAAGAATATCCAGCGATATTTCCACCGCCTTCAAACTGATCAGAAGGTAGCACATAGGTACGATGTTATTTTTTGCTTTTTAGTTTTGGTTAATTTTATGTTGGTTAAATTTTTTTATTTAAATATTTTAATAGGTTGATAACATAGACCAAAAAAGTGAATAGGCCGGCTGCTCTGTAGAATTGCCTTTGAGCAGTGAGTGGATCTCTTCAAATGATTGTCACGGTGCTTTAGTAATTTCCAGTTAAACACAATCTATTTAATGCTTCATTAGGTCACTAACTACAGCATTTAAATTTAAAATAAAAGGCAAGTTTCAATGGTTGAGACTTCGCTATTTTCAATGGCAATATGGAATAATGCTTTGTTATATCGACTTCAAATAAATAAAACCTTTTTAAAAACAAACTTTTATTTGAATGCACTAAAATGAAAAAAAACATTTTTAGACTTAATACTGATGTACCAACAACGCTGATATTCTGCCAGATCCTATTAAGGGAAGAACAGAACATAGAAACTTAGAAGAAGCTTATTATAAACTTAATATGAAAGAAAATAGAGAAGGCAGTGTTAAATAACTCGTATTTTTTTTAATGAATGTTTGCCATAGTTTTTATAATATGACCAATATTCCCACTCCCCTCCACAACTAATCAAGAAAGACTGTGCTAGGTAATCAAGAAAGACTGTGCTTGGAGTGGGTACGACAATAGACCAACGGGGTGAAGATTAAACCACCACCCCTCGGTGATAAGTCCAAAGGCTCTTACCGTTGAGCTATTGAGGCTTATTACATTGTAGACAATATTCAGGTAGTGTTTAAACTTTCGTTATTTACTAAGCAACTACATGAAATTAAGACAATTATGCACATTTGTTCACCTCAGTATTGATCCGCTAATGCCCTGTCTCTAGTAAAAAATATCGTTGTCTAATAAGGTACGTCAATACTACAGGTGTTTCTGTTACTGGGTATCTTAAATCAGAGCACGTCGTCTAAAGGTTAGATGCCCACCAGCCACGGTCACTGTATGCCGGACATTACAATGTTCTAGGTAGAAGTCTATCTAGAGTAATATTATTATAAAGAGGAATGATTTGATTGTTTGTTTTCATTGATATCTGAAACTACTGGACCAATTTGAAAAAATCTATCACCAATGGAAAGTTATAGTAGGGGAGCTGAAGACGGGATTTTTGCAGTTAGTCGAGCGCTGCAGTTCAAAATAAGAAACTATCTCTTGCACGGTGTTGAGTACCTCCACCAAGTATGAGCTCAAAAGGGTGGGTACGTTTAGGCAACCAAAAAACAGTCCATAGATTGATCATCACTTACCATCAGGTGAGATTGTGTCAAGGGCTAACTTGTAAAGAATAAAAAAAAATACGTCTATGTCTCAAGGATAAGGAGTACACTCCATAACTCGTATGTAAACCCAGTGATTTCACGGAGTGATACAATCGTGACGAGAGTTAAATTATAAACAATGCTTTAAAAATAAACAGATTATTTAGGAGAACTAAAATAAGTAGCCTCGTTTAAGCCTAACTTCCTTTGTTTTTAACGTTTTGCGTTACCATCGGCCCATCGCGCGCTCCCGACGAGCATCGTTCTGCTTGTTACACAGTGTTTTTACTTATCACCTTCACCTCGACATTGAAACGATTGGATGTTAGAACTCTTCAAACGGACACGACTTAGTTATCATACAGTTCAGGAACTGCGATTCCTTCCTTTTACAGTAAGACGAACAAGTTGATAGATATTTTTCTATAGATGATATTGGTTGACTTTATCTTAGCAAATGGATCATTTGCTAACAGCATGACATCCTAAGATTACATCTTACATGTTATCCTGCGCCCGTCATCGTGAGGCATAAATGTTGAGCCTGATGACCGAAATATTTATATGTCATTCTCAACTATACCTTAACTTGATTAATAAATTTACTTGGTTTTTTTATTTAATTGGCTTGATTAATTTGTATTGATCAGAACTTTTCACCTGGATGACTGCATTAGGGGTCTAGTGATGAAGTCGAAGGACAGTTAAGGGAAATCCTCGACGGTTCGCAGTAGCTACCTTGTGTTTGGACTTGATTTTGTATTGATGAGAACTTTCCACCTAGATTGTTTGTGAGCTGCATTAAGGACCTGTTGATGTAGACGAGAGACAGTTAAGGGAACTCCTCATCGGTTATGATATATTCCACGTTTTTTTTTGATATTCATATTTTGTGTGGATAAAGCAGGAGTCAAATTTTGTATGCGAGTTAAGGTAATATTTTCTAAATTAGGTTTGTGGGATCTTGGTAGTAATCAGAAGAATAATGTATGAGCTAATTGCTTAATAATATTTGTATACATTCAGAATGCTAACACTTAAAATGGATAAATGAGAATTTTAATCAAAAAAAATTCAACAGACTTCCATAACAAAAAGAAACCTACATTTTTAATTAAAAATCGAAAATAACATCGTATGTGCTACCTTCTGATTAGTTTGTAGGCGGTGCCAATCCAGTGTCGTGTTTGTATGAAATTTTGTAATTTAGATGGCTTGAATTAATACAACACTGGCTTGGTACTGCATTCAAACTGATCAGAAAGTAGCACATACGGATGTTGTATTTCGATTTTTAGTTTAATATGTAGGCAAATTTTTGTGTTGGAAATCGGTTGATTTTTTTTATTAACATTATTAATTTCATGGTAGATAAAAACCGTTCGCTGCGATGCATGATATGATGCCTACACACTCAGCTTAGTAAATCGGCATAGTGGAAAACAACGTACTTCAAAAGACTAATATAAAATTTTCAATGATAAATAACCATTATCATAATGCAAAGAGCAAACAGAATTTTTGTATAGGTAAATAAAAAAGGGAATTTTGATCAGATGCTGCTGACATGAAACCGAAGTCTAGTAAAAAAGGAAAAAACTTTTCCAAGTTCATCGTCTACCATATACACCATCGTCGCACTATAAGTACGTTGCATTAAAAATTCAAATCCAGTTGAAACTTGAACTTTTGACGCTCTGAACTGTATGATCACTCCGCTGTGACATACGAACGAACTATATTTTTTAGCCATGGCTGTCACAAACTGCCGGTTAACTACTACTCGGCCAGAAGAAATGCTGTATATATTATACAATAGCCGATGAATGGCATTGTTATTGTTACTTTGTCCGCGTTTTGTGCGGCTGCTGGCGGCATCATAACGTTCGCGCGCCGCGGTCAGTCATCATTCGATCATACCAACTCGCGAGTTCGACAGTTCCGTACCGTCAGTGCTTAGTTCCTAATTGGCTCGCGCGCGGCGCTGTCACCGCGATGTCATCGAAAATAGTAAATGAGGGCCAGAATGATGGCAATGGCAAATTGAACGGTTTCAGTGCAGCATTAGCGGACAGAGGACTGACTCCGTTGAACGGACGGTACCGCTCCAAAAGTTTGTCAAGTGATAAGTTAAATAAAACAAATGCCGACAGGGCCGCCATACTAGAGGATGTTGAGGCCCACTACATTACAGAGAGATCGGAGACACCTGGTTGTTTAGTTATAAAGAAGATTATGGATCAAAGCGGGAACGCGCTTGGCGGGTATGTTTAAAAACTTGTTAATTTTTGTCTAGGTACCTACATTTTCGTGGATTTTGTATGATTTAGTTTTAATGCGTGTTTTCTTATTTTATTTGGAAGTCAGCTGTTTGAGGTGGATATACAATGTACGTATTTTCAAATGTACTTAAAATTTTAAAACTTCTTTACTAATTGTTTTGTTATTTACTCACTTTTACGTGCATTTTGTTTTCTATCTTACTATCTTTAGTGCGAGATTATCTAAAAGTTTTTTTTTATATTATGTCGGTGACTGAGGTATTGTAATGATTTGCCTGCAAATAATTTCATTCAATAATTTAAAATTTAAGTTTTCTTGACAATGATAGTGTGATATTTTTATTTTTTACGGAAGTCAAGACAGTTTCATGTTTCAGACGTAATATCTACCAAAATAGACATAGAATAGGTATGTTTGTAGCTTACAGTTTGGGTTAAATACATAATGCGTTATTTATTTGGCATATAAAATTAGGACACTTTTGTTAATTTACTTTATCAACAGAACGTGTAGTCATAGTTGGGTGTTTAGCTAAATGTTTAATATAGGTTATATATACTCACATATGTTTTTTATTTAAGTAAATTTGAATTTGAAAGATTGGAACTTTGATTGATAAGCCTAGAACAATTAGATATGGTTAATATACTTTATATAACATATTATAAACAAACCATACGTATAATTTTAAATAAATAAGTTATGAAATGACATGCGTTTTCTACCTTCATTTCTAATTTCTTTCTTGGTAAACAGAACATCAAGATAGGCTGTAGAATAGTTGGGATTGGCAGATAGGCCTAACTTTATAAACGAGTTTTAGCTAGGTTATGAGATATTAAAATACTATTAAAATTTAAAAAAAAATTTAGGGCATGAATTATGTAATTAAATTTTATTTATAAATGAAAACACAAAACTTAGAAAGTTTATTTAAGTAATCTATCTAAGTAAGTATTTTAATATTTTTCACATAAATTATTGAATTATTTATTTTGACCAAATATTGCTATAGTCCAAGATTAATGAATAATCTATTAGCTATGTAGGTAAATAGAGAATTTGTTGTTTTAGAAAGCAAATAGAAATCGCAAATATTTCTTCGTAAAAGCGCTACCTACTAGAATAAGGCTGTGTTAGCCAGACATACTTCATTTTGCCCATACCTCCGTGGCGCAATGGTATGCGCGATAGAATTACAAGATGAAGGTTCTGGGTTCGATCCCCGGCTGGGCCGATTGAGGTTTTCTTAATTGGTCCAGGTCTGACTGGTGAGAGACTTCGGCCGTGGCTGCGATGCCGTGTAGAAACCGAAATAGGTGTAGATTTTATCCTACGCCTAACAAGGTAGGAACAAGTAGAGAAGACTGGATATCATAAATAAATAAATAAATAAATATACTTAAACAATACACATCACTATCTAGCCCCAAAGTAAGCATACAGAGTAGCTTGTGTTATGGGCGCTAAGATAGTTGATATTATAATATTCATATACATTTATATACTACATATAAATACTTATATAATGTATAAATACACACAGACACTGGAAAAAACCCATGCTCATCACACAAATATTTTCCAGTTGTGGGATTCGAACCCACGGCCGTGGATGCAGAAAGCAGGGTCACGACCCACTGCGCCACGCAAATCATGAGGAATCATTTCTCCAGTCTCTATACTCCTAACACTTAGCTTAGTGGCAACGAGCCAGCCAGATTTTAAACGGTGTTTCTCGAAGTTTTGTCAAGAATGTGTATCAAGTATTTGTAATTAATACAAGTAATTGAGAATTAGGGACATGGGATATGATTCCTCATATTATGCCGAGAATAACATAAGATTAAAAATTTTGAAAAATCCCGATATTATCTAGAATAAAGACGTATTCTCATCAAACGAAGCTTAGAACACTCTCAATTATCTTTCAGTGCGCTTCCATTTGAGATCCCATTCGAGTATATTTGCAGATATTCGGTTATTCTTCCCAATTTCAGCCCCTACAAGTTTTAAAAACGGCTCAATCATGTCTAAGAACACTCGCCCATAATTCACCTTTAATACAAAAAACTAAATTGAAATTGCTTCATCCGTTGGGCAGTTATGGTACCACAGACAGACTGACAGAGAGTCATTCAGACACACAAATAGACCTTTCTTTTTGCGTCGGGGGTTAAAAAGAATAAATAAAATACTTTTATACTTGAATTGTAGAGGATCTAGAACCTTAAAACCGGCCACAACCCAAAGCCACAATATTCCAAACTTCACAGTAATTGGCTACTGTAATTGCCTATGGCAGGAAAATGAGTGGCGATATTTTGAGCCTTTAAAAATTAATAGACTACAAGCCCATGGACAAAATTAAACTGTAAATATGAATAACCCGTAAATGCCGTACATACACTGAAAAACATAACCTACTTAAATGAGCTACTTACGTAAGGAGCTAGCACATCACTATTTACTACAGGTGCAGGATACGTACAATAGATGCCGTATATATACTTAGTAATGACGCAGCTTATTGTACCGTTTAGAACAACACCATGAAGCTTGTATACAACATAGTGCCAGTTATAAGCGTAATAGTGTCTGGTTTGCTACGTATTTTAAGTATGGCGCACCAGGATTTTTTTCCCAGTGTATTTTCAGCGCACGGGTGTAAACCCAATGGTAGCAACCTTATCCCTACTATACACCCAATTGATATAAGGCCATTGTAAAATGTGCGGCATCTTGTTCAAAATATTATATAACACAGACAATAATGATATTTTTTTGAGATAAATTCATAATTAGCAAAGTAATTAGCTTAAGTACCCACCTATTGAGTGACTTGAAATGAGGTTAATGGAAGATACACGATATTATACATTAAGTATCTATCTATACCTAGGTATCTATACTGTATAACGAGTACAATTTGATTATATACATACTTAATATTCAATTTAATTTAGGGATGATGACAGTTTTTTAAATTGTATATAAATTAAGAGTATACTAATAGTAAAGCAATTTTGTAAAAGTAACTGGATATCTGCGATCATTACCTACTTTCGGAGCTACAGGGTCAGGTTTGCAGCGCTGCCACGGATCCCTGAAAAACACCGCATACAAAATGGTACGAATTAATGACGTCTAGGTACATAATGAACGTTAGATTTGTATGGGCTTTGAAACAAAATTACTTACTAATATTTTTATTATTTGAGCGTTTATATTTATACTCATAGTTCATTTATTAATAAATGTTACATTTAATTTAAGAAAGCTAAAACTGTATGAATTTTCATCTAATTACTATAAAAGATTTTCAATAGATTTTGAAATTTTATAATCTTATTTATTTTGCAAATATCCAGAGAATCTTTGCTTTTTATTATTAATAAGTTAATATTGACCTTATTTATCCGAATGTATCATAAAAATCAATATATTCAAATCATCCCCATTACCCGCGTTTTCGTCCGCACGTAAAACCTCTATCCCATAAAGTTTAAAGAACATAAGTACTTTAATACAACATTTCTCCACATATCCCCTATACTTATCACAATATCATTTATAAATAAGTCTGTATACGAGGTTTCCTAATTTTGAACAAAAAAAAAATATTTACAATCCGAATGGTTGTTCAAGAGATTAGCGTGTTTAAAAATACATTTTAAAAATATATTGCAAATTAATTTAAAGTATGTTAAAATTTACGTTTGAAGTTGTATGCCCGACTAGTTTCGAACCCATACGGGGCCCTTAGTTATGAGCTGGTTCTTGCAACGCGGCACGATCCATATACTCCGACGTTGTATCACGTGAGTTTTAGCCGTGCTTCATAAGCAATTAATATGAATAACACTTATATTTTTAATATAGTTTAAATTCTAAAATTATAAGAATCCATTTAAAAGTAAATTATAACGTTAACAATATAAAACATAATAAATTAGCTGCCAGTTACTTGAAAATTAGATAACGCCCATAAAATAGTCAAGTAAATCAAAGTAACAGAAAATTAAATAGCAATGTGTATTTTATAACTATTTTCTATGACAAACAAATTCTTTAAGGCGTTAGTTTGTGTGTTTGATGTGTTTTCCAAAATAGCAGAAAATCAATAAAATCATGGCGCAAATAAAAGATTTTAGACACAAGTGGTGTAAGTTTCATAATGGTTTTGAATATATTTGACCTTAACATGTTCTACATATCCTTATTTTAACAATTTCTGAATTAAACCATAAAAAAACAGATAAAGCAAACCTCATTACCCATAATAGGATTTGTTACTTTTCACAATATTTATTTAGGTTTATCTATCTTTTTATTTATCCTTCAAGGCCTCCGTGGCGCAATGGCATGCGCAGTGGATTTACAAGACGGTCCTGGGTTCGATCCCCGGCTGGGCCGATTGAGGTTTTCTTAATTCGTCCAAGTGTGCTTCGTCCATGGCTTGTTACCATCCTACCGGCAAATATGTACCGCCAAGCAATTTAGCGTTCCGGTACGATGTCGTGTAGAAACCGAAAGGGGTGTGAATTTACATCCTCCTACTAACAAATTAGCCCGCTTCCTTCTTAGATTGCACCATCACTTACCATCAGGTGAGATTGTATTCGTAGTTAGTCAAGTGGTGTTTTCAATCATTTAGTAAATAAAATTATATTTTTTTACACTATTGCCAATAATACAATAATAAACTATGGTCTGGCAATGGCATGGATAACACTTCCATGATATGCGGGCGACAGGGGGAAAGACTGCGCGGGTGTGAAATCGTGCGTGCGTGTGACGTGCAACAGTCGTTTTTTATTCATCGCTACATGCCCCCCGGCCCGCGCGGAACTTCTGGAGTGTTACGAACGAAGTAGCCTAAGCTATACTAAAGTACACTAGTGATAAAGTGTCTACTTTAGTACTAGTGAATTTGGCTCACTGCTGGCGCGAGCCTCTTGTCAGAATGAGAGGGGTTAGGCCAATAGTCCAACACGTTGGCCCAATGTGGATTGGCAGACTTCACACACGCAGATAATTAAGGAAATTCTCTGGTATGCAGGTTTCCTCACGATGTTTTTCCTTCACCGTTTGAGACACGTGATATTTAATTTCTTAAAATACACACAACTGAATAGTTGGAGGTCCATGCCCCGGACCGACCCTCCGGAATCGGAGGCAGAGGTCATATCCACTGGGCTATCACGGCTCATGGTAGGCACCTATACAATGATGTTATTATTTGTTGTAGTATCCAAATAAAAATATTGTCACTTCTCACTTCTACATTTTTAAACTAGATAACTGCAATTTGTTGTTAAATAGTATGCGCGACCTTCGTCAGTATCTGGGCGTAAATACATTACGGATTGCATCTGCACATGGACGTCATCATAACAAGGCACTAGTGGTTTGCTCTAGCATTGTATTATTGGCTATTGTAAAAAAGATATATTTTAAACTAGCTGACGCCGCGCGATTTCACCCGCGTGGTTCCCGTTTCCGTAAGAATACGTGGATAATATATAGCCTATAGTTTTCCTCGATAAATGGGCTATCTAACACTGAAAGAATTTTTCAAATCGGACCAGTAGTTCCTGAGATTAGCGCAATCAATCGATCAAACAAACAAACGAACTCTTCAGCTTTATAATATTAGTATAGATTTATTATTGGGCTTAGGGTTAGATTTTTTTTTTATTCTTTACAAGTTAGCCTTTGACTACAATCTCACCTGGTAAGTGATGATGCAATCTAAGATGGAAATGGGCTAACATGTTAGGAGGAGGATGAAAATCCAAACCCCTTTTCGGTTTCTACACGACATCGTACCGGAATGCTTAATCGCTTGGCGGTACGTCTTTGTCGGTAGGTTGGTAACTAGCCACGGCCGAAGCCAGCCAGACCTGGGCCAATTAAGAAAATCTCAATCGAACCCAGGACCTCCGTTTTGTAAATCCACCGCGCATACCACTGCGCCACGGAGGCCGGCCGTCCGTCGACGGTTTATAACACATAAAAATAACTTAGGTAACTACATTTCGATCGTGCTGACTTTATCAGTATAAATGTGCTACGACTTTTTATAACTTTAAAGTTGGTAAACAAACGCAAAGGTATAAAAAAATCCCACACAAATTGCTTAGATCTCCATATTCGTTCAGATGACACCTAATCTACTAAACGCGGTAATGGTATAATTTTTCACACACTGTGACTTCGTGGAAGGTGGCATTTGCAAACTAAATTACTTATAAGTAGGTATAATCAATGGACTACTTTAAAAGCGTTCGATTAAATAGCGCATTATAACTAGGTACCTATTACAATGCAAGTAAAAACTATGTATACCTACATAAATATAAAATGAAAGTAAACACAAAATGTTCATGTGTCTGCTGTATGGAGCAGCTAAATTCAAATATTTCTACTCTAGACAGGGTTATCGCCGCGTTAGTAGCTTTTAAATTTACTTGTTGTTAATAAATAGTGTAGGAAATAGTAGTCTGTGACAGATATGACGTCGCCCGATCTCGTGTTGGCTTCAGTGTGCTCGTGGCGTTCGAGATACACTGTAATCTTTGTTCGAGCCGTCCACATCTCTTGTTGTGTAATTCTTAATCGGTTACTTAGGATAGGCGGGGAGAGTGACTTGAGTGGAAAAGGGGAGTGTTTGTATACAGTCAAAGGTACCTTTAACCCTACACACATCGTTCACAAGTACGGGACTCCACTCAAGGTCATTCTCTGCCATTCTAGGGTCTTATTTTGGTTACAGTTTGATTTGTTAATTAAGTTGTCCTGACAAGTGTTGTGAACCTTTGTTCTCCATTAGTTTTCTTATATTTGAAATCACCTTTGAGTCCTTATATTTTAATAACAATATTTTGGTATTATTTGTATAAATAACTTTATGAAATTAAGACAATGGGGATGATGACTAGGTTTGAATATTTTGGTTTTTATGAGACATTCAGGTAAATAATGTCAATATTAACTAATTAATATGTTAAAACAAAGATCGACTGGATGTTTGCAAAATAAATAAGATTATAAAATTTCAAAATCTACCAAGATTATAAAATCTAATTATTTTATCGTAAGTATTATTGTAAGATGAAAATTCAAACATCTTTAACTTCTTTACATTAAACATGTATTTTTTTAATATAAACATAAACGCACAAATAACAAAGATATTTGGAAATTTGTTTGATCGCCCATACAAATCTAACGATCAGCGATTCAACGACGTCATTAATTCGTACCATTTTGTATGGGGCGTTTTTCAGGGAGCCGTGGCAGTGCTCCAAATCTGACCTTTTAAATCCCTGTAGCTCCGAAAGTAATGATCGCAGATACCCTTTTACTTTTAGAAAATTGCTTTACTATTAGCATACACCTAATTTATATATAATTAAAAAAAACTGTCATCATCCCTATTAGTCGCCTTTGTCTGCCTGTCCGCCTCATTTTCGACGCGCTAGTAAAATATCAAATAGAATAAAATCTTTAATGATAATCATAAAGATGTGTTGCATGCGAGAATAATAATAACAGAATAGAACCCCACATTTATCACGTTACACTATTTGCACAGAGTTCGCCCTTATCATCGAATAATGTAAAGTTAAGGAGCGCCACAGACGATAGTCAATGCTTCAGGAGATAACGCCGAAGCAATAAACCATTACCAGTGCGTTTCGAGTGATGCTTGCGGATAATTGATTTCCTATCGCTCTGACATTTGACCAGACATTTCTTTGACTGTATTCCTAGTATATTATGGGATTAGGGCGAAAATTAAACTATCAAGTAGTTTAATTAGTTGTGATTTGTGACCATGAGTGAGGACAAGAAACCGTTACTACTGTAAGTTTTGTTTTAATGTTTTATATTGTTTTGATTTATTGAATTATCGGTTCGACTAGATGTTTCATTTATTTAGTTTTAGTGATTTAGACATTTTCTCTTTTGTTTAGATGATGTTATTCGAAGCCGTTTGCATGACCACGTGTTTATATGAGCAAACTCAGCAATCATATCTTCTTTTTACAAACATTGTTCCTTAATTTTAAATGTTTGCTTTAGGAGAACTTAATCTGTTAATATTATAATTGTTACATTTCACTTATTAAGTCACATAAGCTTATTATTAATTTAATCACAAAGTTACATTACATTACATTGGGGCGGTAAATTTTAAACTAATATGATGCAACTATGTAATCTTTGTAAAGTATGTAAACGCTTGTATTTCTATACAACACAATTCTTGAATTTAAAAATTACATTTATTAACATAGACCTAACTTCCCAAAATAGGTGTTCTGGAAGTTTCTTGAAATTCGCAAAATTATATTTACAGAGAACTTATAAGGAATACGAGATAATTGCGCATGTCAATCTATCAAGAACTAGTTGACAATGATGCTTACACGGACATCAAGCACAAAAGTGACGCGACAGATGGACAAGTACACAAAAACACGTGTTAGTTCTCATATCTTCCGACTGCCAAAACTTGTAGCTACCGATTGTGTATTAATTACCCACCTATTGTAATTTGTAATACGTTACCTATTGTGACACATGTTGTTTCTAGAAAACTGCGTAGTTGTTTGCTACTCACTTTTAAAGATTTTCAGAGTTAGCAAAATCACTGTCAGCATTAATATACCTATTGCTAATCGCCTTAGTGTTTTTTTAAACACGTGTCTCTGAATTCATACATGCTAATCAACGAAATACCTTTGTGATTGTACGATTTGTGAACGTACTCGATGTTCCAATTATTCTATGCGATTCTGGGTTCTTTCATGGGATGTTTTAAGGTTTTCTGGCTTCCGATAAATTATATTTAGCAGCTTTTGTTATACCCACAGTGTCTTGAAGACTATCCTGTTGCATTAAGTTTCACATCTCGCTTCTATAACAGACACAGTAGTAAACCTTCCAGTGAGGCCTATGATGATGTGGTATGGTTGGATCCAGCGTAAATAGCAAAGATTCAATGGTAACAAGAGATTTAACATTTCTGTCTACCTACCTACTTAGTATGTGGCAAAATGTCTATCGTTTTATATTTTTCCGGCATCTGGTATTCGATTTCGAACTCTAAAGATTTCAACAAATTGTTTTAATTAAACTAAAGTTGCAAGTTATAACAATTGCTTAGATAACCAATTTCTTTATTTTCATTTCGTTTCGTGATTTAACAACATATTTTGGATTGTTTATAATTGTCTTATTTAGGTATTGGTCAACATCTTTATTCTTTTCAACTATTTTATACACGGTTAAGTCAATGGTTATAGTAAAATTATTCAAACATCACCACTGTCTGAATCTTGCATAATTTTATCTTTATATTAGGTACTGCTGTGGCGATTTTCAAGTCACCATAAGTACAGGATGTAAGGCCCCAAAGAAGGTCAGCTTTAAGGTCAATAAACCTATCCGCTGCCGGTATCTGGTAATTTGAAGCTCCTGTAATATTTCGACGATAAGTATTGGCCTGATAACACTTACCTGTTAGAGATAAGATGGCACCGCAAAGGTACTTATTAAAATATTGGTCATTGTGACATGTATTGCTTGCAAGTGTTATTAACAAGATTCCTTCCGCATTTCACTTGAAATCATTCATTTGAAAATTAAATCTACTTCTGGTATATAGATTATGTTTATTAGTTAGTATATTAATCGTTCATGACATAGTACGTATTAACATAAAATTGAAAATTTTGAAAAACCCCCGAAGGTCATGAAATTAATAAATTACACTCTCGATCAAGTCATATCAGCCATACCTACTCAAGTATATTTGACAGATAGACACGTCAAACTTATAACACCCGTTTACCTTCCTGCTTCCTGCCATTTGTATGGTTAAAGATAAAGTGGATGTTTTCATTAAAATTTTTGATAACATTATTCAGACTATTATTCGCATTCTACTTCTTTATTCTATTATTTTATAAGTATTCCTTTATTTTCCTTTTCTATTATAGCATCAGATTATTGTGAGGTGATAAAGTATCCTCAATAACACAATACCAAGCAGTAGCTGGCTTACATTAAACAAATCAGATTCTGCAAAAATACCAAGAAGTGAGTGTATCGAAAACAATTCATTGTTAGGAATACCGATTACTTCCGCGTACAGACGTCATAGCCCATGTATTTAATGAATCGTGTTTTATTATAGATCTTATACATTCTCATCATCATTTTCCCTCCTTGTAGGAGAGGGTTATGGAGCTTCGACTCACCACGCTACAATGCGGGTTCGTTGGTTTAGGGTTATGCTAAATTCATCAATGACCACTATTTGATGCTTTTGATAATTACCGGGATCGATGGCTATCGACGGTCGTAACAAATACCTTCAAACTTCGGGCTGAGAATTTTAACTATATTTTACCAACGAAAATCGCAGTATCTTATAGCCAACGATATTTTGTACTATAGATATGTTGTATGCCTACAAAGTCACCGCAAAAAGAGATCCGAATCAGCTACACCACTGAGCGCCACATGCACAATTTTGACTTTAATTCCATTTTATATTTATGTATATATAGTTTTTACACTTCCTGAACACAGAACTGGACAATGTAGACGATATTTATGTATTATTTGTTTAAATATTATATAATTATAATTATATATAATAACTAGCGGATGCCCGCGACTTCGTCCGCGTGAAACTCGATGTAAACTTTCAACTACCGCTACCCTACCCCTACCCTACCCCTACCCTACCCCTACCCTACCCCTACCCTACCCCTACCCTACCTCTACCCTACCCCTACCCTACCCCTACCCTACCCCTACCCCTACCCTACCCCTACCCTACCCCTACCATACCCCTACCCTACCCCTACCCTACCCCTACCCTACCCCTACCCTACCCCTACCCTACCTCTACCTCTACCCTACTCCTACCCTACCCTACCCCTACCCTACCCTACCCCTACCCTACCCCTACCCTACCCCTACCCCGTTTTCTAATTATTATTAATATGAACTTTATACAATAACAATAAAGCTCAAATTGACTACGTTTTAGTTACAAATCATTTGTATGTATAGTTTTTAATTAACTAATAAAATATAAGGGTTGATCGTAGAGGGGTGAAAATTTAGGGTTGTATGTATTTTTGTATGCTGTGTCATAAAAAAATAAAAACAAAAAATTTTGCCTAAAAAATAAAAAAAAAAATTTAGGGTTGGACTACCCTTAACATTTAGGGGTTTGAAAAATAGATGTTGGCCGATTCTCATACCTACTAAATATGCACAAAAAATTTCATCAAAATCGGTCGAGCCGTTTCGGAGGAGTTCAATGTCGAACACCGCGACACGAGAATTTTATATATTAGATATAATTGTACGTTCGTTGTGTAATAAGCGACTAAATGAAATTAAGTCAGATTTCCACATTTGTCCGCCTCAGTTTTGATGCGCTATATATTTGACTCAATGATATTTTATACTAGAGATGTGTGCCAACCGATTAACTTAAAATATATTAAAGAAAAACTGCAAATAGGCAGATTATTGTTCAAGGTTGGTATTAGTGTAGCCTGAATTGGTATAGTTTATTTCTCATATTGGTATGACAGGCAGACATAATTAATTGTTATATACTTAATAATATGTCAGATAAAATGTTTATTTACTATTTGACACGGCCGCGGCACACATAGGCTGAAACAATATTGATAAGATTGCAGTTATTACATTATTACAGAATAGAGATGTTTCCTCTAGAGTTCCCTTCTATACTAATATTTTAAATGCGAAAGTAAGTCTGTTAGCTTTTCACGGCTAAACCACTAAACCGATTTGAATGAAATTTGGTATACCTAAATGTAAACTGAATCTTGGAGCAGAATATAGGCTACTTTTTAGCGGAACAATCCAAGGGTTAAAAAAAATCAGTTATATAGTCCGCTATTATACATGTAATCCATAGTTTGTTTATCTTGATCAATAATTTGTTTATATTCCGATGGGAATCGGTGGTTGTGAGTATCTCTATTTTTGCACTTTTAACCGATTAAATAAATACGTAGCAGTCGTCTCGCAGTTTCATCCGCGTAGTTACCGTCCGTGGGATACAGGGATAATGTAAGATAGGTAGGCGTCCACAGAGCTGCATCAAACGGATTTTATCTACCGTAAACCTAAAAATCCGTTAAACGCAATGTGTCTGATACGTACGATGCGGATAAGTGGACGCCTACGGTAACGGTGAAAGAATTTTTCAAATCTGGCAATCT
The DNA here is from genome assembly GCF_947172395.1 of Bicyclus anynana. Classification (NCBI taxonomy): domain Eukaryota; kingdom Metazoa; phylum Arthropoda; class Insecta; order Lepidoptera; family Nymphalidae; genus Bicyclus; species Bicyclus anynana. The sequence goes on from NC_069083.1 coordinate 18,535,535, forward strand.
TTCAGGCTTAATCTGATGTAGTCAAGTCGAATTTTCTTTAAAAAAAATATACTCTTAAATTAAGTAAAGATTTTTCTAGCTATTTATTTGTCTAGCTACATATTTTATAAAAACTAAAATACGCATTTTCAAATATCTTGCAATCTTCTATTCAAAATATAGAAGCTTGTTATAGAATAAAACAAGAAAAATACATAATTCGATCATTTCTGGAGATATAATAACTCTATGGTTAGCACTATATAATTATAATTGTTATACTAATTAGATAGCGACATTGGCTCGTGACCCTGACTTTGCTCGTGTTCATGACACATCGGGTGCAATATCAATTTGTATACTGATAAAATATATAATTATCATGTTTTACAAACGCCTTATATTGACAAAACTAGCGGACGCCCGCGACATCGTCCGCGTGAAATTCAAATTTTTACAAATCCCGCGGGAACCATGGATTTTTCCGGGATGAAAAGTAGCCTATGTTAATCCAAAGTAAAATCTATTTCCATTCCAAATTTCAGCCAAATCGCTTAAGTAGCCGCAGCGTAAAAAAGAAACAAACATACTTACACACTTTCACACTTACACACAAAATTTCGCCCTCATTAGCGTGATAGTGTGATATATAATTACCACTATTGGACCGGTACCACTTCGTGCCCGTATCGGAGGTGACTTCCGGTTGCTGGGGCACGCGAGGGAGTTCTTGGTGGACATAGATCGGCGCCTTAGACCATTAAAAAAAAGGACCTGCCTCGTAAACCGTTACCCCTCTGTCAAAGATCAAGAATCAATGATCTAACGCGTTTATAAAAACTGTTGCTATAGAATCGATGTTTCATTGTTGTAATCGTTTTTGTCGTGTAAAGAGCTCCCTAAAAATGCCGGTTTGTGTAGTTGAATGGCATAAAAAACGGCCAATACTTGTAGTTTAGTACGTACGTTTTATTTGTAAGTTTTTAACGTTTTATTTCTACCATAATTTTATCAAATTTGTAATAAAAACGATTTCTAAAAAGAAACGATTCTTTTGACGGAACAGCAAAAAATCGATCAAGTAATCGAACATTCTATATATATTCTGTGAATAGTCTAAGCGATGTGTTGGTTAGTCTGTGTAAAAATTACGCGTGTGTGTATTGCGAGTCAATTATATAGTTGTGTGTAGTGTATGGACACAGAATATACTTAATGGTGTTAAACGTTTTCGATGTGTGAGTTTACCTCGTCCCCCTCAAAAAACGACACTTTTTGTTGGTGAATTTGGATGCGAAACAGGTCCATTCTTTTTAATGGTCTAAGGTCGGTGAACAAGGGATAGGGGCCACGATGTGCGGCGCTGGCGAGTACATGGCTCAAAGGTTGTCAATTGCTATACAAAGAGGCAACGCCGCTAGCCTAATGGGCACTTTTGGCCCAAGTGCTTTTAGAGGCGGGTTTTTTAACGAAGCCATATCTTTGCCTCTGAATATTACTGATATTCAATCAAATACATACATATTAATAATATATTATTATTAATATGTATGTATTTCATTGAATAAATAATATTTTATTTTCTTCTAAATATATCATTTAACCAATTTCCAAAATAATTGATTCTTTATTCGCCCCTCTACTATTACTTTTTATCCCAAAAAAGTCGATGGTACTCGCGGGATTTGTGAAAAACTAAATTTCACTTTGGCGAAGTCGCGGGCATCCTCAAGTAATAATTATGAAACTACATATTTTGACCTAGATTGTTCTACAAGAAGTAGGTAAGCAGGTAACTGGACTATCTATCGAAGCCTATTAATTTGTAGCCCATTATGCTGATCTTATCAAATATAGAACGTTATCGTACAATAAAATACCGCTTTACGAAAGATTAACTTCGGTAGAAATGTGATAAAACTAACAAGATTTTAAATACCAACTATTGTCTTAGATAAACATTTAATCGTCATTTAGAATGTTATTAGATTAATTAAAATTGAAAAAAAATATATGTAAATTTACTTATGAGCATTAAGTAAATTTACATATATATTTTTTTCAATTTTGAACTGCTATGCTGCATATATTTTTGGATTTATGAAAGGGCGACGGCATGAAAATTGTATGAGGAGCGTAAATTCATTCGAAAATTAACAAAAATGGTTAGATACATTTTTCTGTGTAGATAAAGTATCCTTACCTGCCTTTATCTGCCCTTATGTTCATTTGCCGCGCTCTGTATAGTAAATCCCCAAAATCCTCTATTTATTATTCTTGAGGTTTCTTATGGAAAAGTAAAACTTAGAAGGCGATTTGTAGTCTCTGTTACCAGTTCAGACCCATAACATTATTTTACTTGCATCCAATATTACGCCGTGGGAAAATCACTCGGACTGACAATGCAGTAAAATTGCAGTAAACGCCTGGACGATTGTTGAACTTGTTCTTGAATCAACAATCATAAATCATAATCAGCAGAACAATCATAGTAAACGCCTATTGGCTTTAGTAACGTCACCTATTTTTTTACGATTCAGAACTGTTTATTACTATACCAAGAATTAGATTTTGTATTTTTTTTATTTTTTCTATCAGTAATCAGTCGGTAACTTAAGCACAGTGGTTAGATTGCTTGGAACTGAAATCTTAGCCCCATCGTTGTGATCACTTAGCCTGAAGAGTATAGATAGGGCTAAAACATTTTTAACGTCACAGTGAGCTTAATTTGCGATCAAAGCTAGGCTGTTCTCAGTGCAACCTAAGCTTTTTAGTCTTAGTCAATGAGGGTACAGTCAATTTATACTAATATTATAAAGCTGAAGAATTGTTTGTTTGTTTGATTGAAAGAACGCGCTAATCTCAGGATCAGAATCAAAAATTTGTTTCAGTGTTAGATAGCCCATTTATCGAGGAAGGCTATAGGTTACGTTTGGTTAGGTTAATAAATAATTTAATAATTTAATCATTAAATACTTAATAAATAATTTGCATGCCTAATTGGCAAGATACATTTACCATCTACATCTACCGACCACCTGTATAAATAATGCATGTATCTGCAAAGAAATAAATTGATTGATTGATTGGTTATATATTATCCCCGTATTCTTACAGAAACGGGAATCACGGGGGTGAAACCGCGCGGCGTCGTCTAGTATTTTACTAAAGTCGTAGTTAAAGACACTAATGTTGCAATTGTCTGCAGGTTCAAAGATGGCAAGGCGACGTACGGGTCGGATGCACCGGCGCGCGGCCGAAGGGTTATCTTCTGCGTGCACGGCAACCCTTCGACTGGCTGCTGCCAGGTCACCGAGACCACGGCGGACGCGGACGATGGAGACATCAGAAACGGCAGCATCAGTGAAGCAGCGAGTAAGAACAACAAATATTGTTTAAACTCGGCCTCCGTGGCGTAGTGGTATGCGAGGTGTATTTACAGTCCTGGGTTCGATCCCCGGTTGGGCTGATTGAGATTTTCTTATTTGGTCCAGGTCTGAATTAGGAAAGTTAGCCCGCTTCCATCTAAGACTGCATCATCACTTACCATCAGGTGGAATTATAGTCAAGGGCTAACTTGTAAACCATAAAAAAACTAAAGCTACTGAAGTTCCTTACATATCCAGCTTGCTTAATGGCTCTAAGAGTACGAAATGTCGAAACATTATGGAATTGCTACGGGCTTAAGAGCTTTTGATTAAGCCCCAGACCTGAGAAGTTTAACACAGCAAATTCTCGCATTCATCTATATATAGGTCAATAGTCCACCACGCTGGCCCAATGCGGTTTGGCAGACTTCACACACGCAGAAAATTAGGAAAATTCTCCGGTATGCAGGTTTCTTCACGATGTTTTTCTTCACCATTTGAGACACGTGATATTTAATTTCTTAAAATGCACACAACTGAAAAGTTGGAGGTGCATGCCCCGGATCGGATTCGAACCTCGGGAATCGGAGGCAGAGGTCATATCCACTGGAATATCACGGCACTTAGAAATTAAATAGGTAGATTTTAATGTGTAGCGTATTTATGTGAAAATAACTATTCTTATATGACGTTTTAACATTATAATGTATTCATTTCAGGACACTGTCACAGATCAAGAAATGAAGAAATAGATAAGCGAGCGAGGAGAAAACTTATTATAGCTAGCATACTATGTGTTATATTTATGATAGGAGAAATCGTAGGTGAGTTTAAATTGGTTACTAATACACGTCATCTTGTAATTTTTAATTTTTTTAAGGGTTCCGAAATTAAAAAAGAACCCTTATAGGTTCACCATGTCCGTCAGTCCGCGGCTTAGCACAAAGATTACTGAAAGCTGTAATTTTGCATGAGTATGAAAATTAATAAAAATGTCAACAAAATCGTAATAAAATTTCGAAAAATATAAATAAATTAGTGATGATACACTTCCTAGAATATACAAAAGTGTGGGGTACCGTTTGATAGGTCTCTCAAAATATTGTGTGTCTGCAACAATATTGTTAATTTTTGTTAGAGTCAAGTGTCTCCCCCTCTGCCAAAGCCACCACGATCCAAATTCATAGATGCTATACTCAATAATGGTAGGAACTGGAATGACTGTTTTTTAGGTCTGACTATACAGGGGCTTTAGCCATGTGGCACGTGATTCTCTTTCTACAATCGCAAACGCCATGAGAATTTAAAAAATTTGGGTTTAACATTTGTTATCGACAGGTCACGTGACCAAGTTACCGATCGGATATGTCATTTCTATACATTGTTGCCATGCCAGATGGCTATAGGCCCAGGCCCTCCGTCTATTTCTTCATAAATAACTTCTAATTATATTTTCAGGTGGAATCTTGTCAAACAGTCTGGCTATAGCCACAGATGCGGCGCATCTACTAACAGACTTTGCCAGCTTTATGATATCGCTGTTCTCCCTCTGGGTGGCCAGCAGACCAGCAACAAGAAAGTAAGGGAAAACATTTTCTTAATACGTCTGATTTGATACTATAAAAATATATATATACGGCCGAATTGAGAAACCTCCTCCTTTTTTTGAAGTCGGTTAAGAAACTGCTTAAAATTAGTATAATTCTTCTGTTCCATCCAAAAAGTCTTCTTTAAGTAAGAAACTTGTGACTTTTATATTATAGCCCACTAGACTTCGTCCGCGTGGAAATTAAAGTAAACTTTCAACCCCTATTTCACCACTTGAATTTTAAAAATCCTTGAATAACATTATATGTAGTATTTTTTTTATGATTTATGAACAAAACTGTAACTCTAAAAATGAAGGACTTTCCATACAAACTTTCAACCCCTATTTTACCCCCTTCTATTAAATTTTAGGGTCAAAAATTACTCTATGTTTTGTTCCAAGGTCCCATTTACCATTATACCAAAATTCATTTTAATTAGTTCAGCCGTTTAGCCGTGAAAAGGTAGCAGACAGACAGGCAGAAAAACAGACAGACCGACTTACTTTCGCATTTATAATATTAGTGTAGATTAGTATACATTTTTATGTGCAACATATAAATTTTCATGTACAACATGAACCGTCGGAAAACTTTGACTTATGACTGTTTTTTTTCTTTAGAATGTCCTTTGGGTGGTACCGGGCCGAAGTGATCGGTGCGCTGACGTCAGTGCTGCTGATCTGGGTGGTCACGGCGATACTGGTGTACATGGCGGTGCAGCGAGTCATCTACAAGGAGTTCGAGATAGACGCCACCGTCATGCTCATCACCTCCGCCGTGGGGGTCGCAGTCAATCTCATGTAAGTTTTCTGACGAGACAACGTCTTATAATTCGATGGATCCGGCTGCACACTCAAAAAAAAGATGACGTCATGCGTCGTTCCCTCGCTCTAGGGTTGCCAACTTTTTTACAAGAAATAAAGTATATTCTGGTCTATGAAGATTATTAAACAGTATTTTAGAAAAACGAATATTTTCTTTTTAAAAATGCGACCATTCATCAGTATATTTTTATGACGTTGTCACGATCAACTATTGTCAGTAAACCGTCTTTACAGACAACCGATTTTTTTATATTGTTAGGTCGCGCTTGACCACGATCTCACTTGATGGTAAGTGCAGATGTGGCCTAAGGTAGATAGAACGCGTTGCCTAGAAGATGCCTATTCACTCTCTTCTTATGTTGTTGTAAGTGGACTCTATTGTCTTTCGACTATGCAGCTTCAGGTCGTAAGGAACTGGGTTCAAACCCGTAAAGCTATGTGATACTGAGCTTTTCTTTTTTTCAAGAAATTCTCAGTATCAGCTTGGGGTAGGGTTATTAAGCTGTCGCTACGAAACGGGAAGATAGTGGTATTACATCTCCGTTCCTCTGAGACAACGTTAAGCCATCGATCCCCATACGTTGTCATCATCATTATCATCATTAACAGCCGATGGACGTCCACTGCTGGACATAGGCCTCTTGTATGGACTTCCAAACACAACGCTCTCGAGTCGCCAGCATCCAGCGGCTCCCTGCAACCCATTCGATGTCCTCGGTTCACCTAGTAGGGGGTCGACCAACACTGCGCTTTCGGTACGAGGTTGCCATTCCAGCACCTTGGGACCCCAACGTCCATCGGCTCTTCGAACTATGTGGCCTGCACATAGCCACTTCAATTAAATGAGGAGGTACCTAGTCGTCTCGACTATTTTTAACATTGCCAAACTAATCTATACTAATATTATAAAGCTGAAGAGTTTGTTTGTTTGATTGAACGCGCTAATCTCAGGAACTACTGGACCGATTTGAAAAATTCTTTAAGTGTTAGATAGCCCATTTATCGAGGAAGGCTATAGGCTATATATTATCCCTGTATTCTCACGGGAACAGGAACCATGCGGGTGAATTATAAATAAATAAATATCAGTCCAGTGGAGGCCGTGTAAAATCCATACAGGTGTATAAGTAAGATAAGTGCAAGTAAGATCTGTCTACTAATTTTTCACTGAATAAAAACAGGAATATTTTGAAATTTTCAGTATGGGCCTAACGTTACACCAGCACGGCCACAGTCACGGCGGCGGCAGTCACGGCCACTCTCACGGCGGGACCAATCCTGTCCTCAACAATAAGGTAACACGTCTCTTTCAGAATCTTCTTCTTCTCTTCAGAAGAAATTCTAGCCATGTCAAGTAACGATTCTAACTCTTAAAGTAAATTAAAATTTCAGAGAGACATATCCGATATCTATACTAATATTATAAAGCTGAAGAGTTTGTTTCATTGAACGCGCTAATCTCAGGAACTACTGGTCCGATTTGTAAAATTCTTTTAGTGTTAGATAGCCCATTTATGGAGGAAGGCTATAGGCTTTATATTATCCCCGTATTCCTACGGGGACGAGAACCACGCGGGTGAAACCGCGCGGCGTCAGCTTGTATTTGTATAATGGACATGCCAAGTGCAAACAAATGCAGCACTTATACATTAAAAATACAAAAGCTTAACAATCAGTCCAAAAGTCCACTATTACAACCGTCTTTTACTGGCATACCTACAACTGACAATATAGATTTTTTTAATTGTACTTTGAGTGAACTCACAAAGGCTGCCCAGTGGGCTATTTGTTATAGTACCTAGGTAAAATAAGTTTTTTGATTTTTTATTGTTTTAGTTTTTTGTTACTTGTAAATTGTGTATGGCTACACTAGTGAATTGGGGATGATCTGTAATGCTAGTGTAAGTTTGTAAATAAATAAATAAAAAAAAACTCTAGATTGCTGCGTAAGTAAAATTAAAGTATACTTAAATCTAAGAAAAAGTCGAAATAATGATAGATTGATCAGTATTCTGAGGGTTGATCACGAACTTCTATACTATACCATACATTTTTAATTTTAATTTTCGAAGCGTTTGGTTGTTGAGAGAGAATAGTTAATTATGTAACATGGCTAGAGCGGCTTCCACAGTCCAGGAACTTTTCAGGCTTCCATAGTCCACAAGGAACCCTTATAGTTTCGCCATGTCCGTCTGTCTGTCTGTCCGTCCGTCCGTCTGTCCACAAAGCTGTATATTTAGCATGAGTATGTACATAAAAAATGTAAACAAAGGCGTTAAATAAAATCTTGGATTTTTTTTTTAGGGTATACGTGAAGTGGGATTTTTTTTTTCACTCGTTTATTTATAGAGTGGGGTATCATTGGATAGGTCTTTGAAAGATATATGGGGTCTTCTACCAATATTTCTCGGTGTAGGGATCCATTTTTAAATATTAAGCTTTGAATAGCTAATTTTTGTTAAATTCAAGTGACCCCAACCTCTGCTGACTAAAAGTGCTAACTTAATCTACGTCACTCCACTTACACTGCGCGTGGCCCGATACACACTTGGCCGGCTTTTCATTTTCTTTAAATACTCTCATTATTAATTAAATTATGAAGACGTAATACTATGAAGTAGATAATTGATTATCTACCAATAATAACAATACTAATAGATAATAATCAAGTACCAATTCAATAACTAATCAATCATCATATTTAATGTACTTGTATCAAAGAAGATACGAAAACGAAAAGATAAAATGATATCTAATTAGTACCTATTTATGTTTTAATAAGATACAAGTCATGATATAATATAAGATAACTCTAGTCAGTTCTCGAACCCAGGACCTTGTGATCTAAAGCCATATAGGCTAACCACTGGACTAACAAAACTGGAGACAATTTTATATTTATTTTATTTATTGGAAAAAGAAACAACAGCTCATTACCAAACACTAATTTAAAAGAAACAATATTACCTTAAGAGCGCGCAGCGCGTCGGTACGATATGGATAAAATTTGAAGCGCAAACGAGACGCCGAATTATGACGGACGGATATAAAAGCACAGAGCGATTGACGCGCGACGCAAATTTTATGACGTGAGCGCCAAAACCATATTTACCTAATTGCAAGTAAATTAAACAACATAACGAAAAACAAAATGGCCATGTTCAAGATATATACCTAATTTCAAAAATGTGCGCAAAATATGTATTTTTTAAAAAATAAACTATCGACAAAAGTTTTACAAATTTTGTATTTTGTATAGTCATAACGAAGCTAACACTTTGAAATATCATTTACCCAAATATCAGGCTCCTAACTTTTCCAGAACCTGAGATCCAGAACCATTTGTAACCACCAAATTACATATTACACACTCTTAAACTGTGGAAAACTACAAATTTTTCGTAAACAAAATTATAATCAAACCACAATCCTGAAACTACGATAAATCAAAAAAAAACGAGTCAGTTTTGTGCACGATGGGTCCCGTAGCATTATCTATATAAACGGCAAAAACTCATGGCAGTTGTATGGGAAATATTGAAATATTTATTTTATTCTGTTTTTAATTATATAATATCTATTTATAGCGCCAACAGAAATATCTACATCATCTGTGAAAATTGTAACTTGTCTATCACGGTTCATGGACAGACGGACATTGAAATCTTAGTAATAGGTCATTTTCTATTCTTTGGGTACGAAGCCTTAAAAATAGAATGGGGATGATGACTAGGTTTGAATACCTATATTGATACATTCAGGTAAATAAGGTCAATGTTAACTAATTTACACATAAAAAGCAAAGATTGTCTGGATATTTGCAAAATAAATAAGATTATAAAATTTCAAAATCTATTAAAAATCTTTTATCGTAATTAGATGAAAATTCATACAGTTTTAGCTTCCTTACATTAAATGTGACATTTTTCAATAAATGAACTATAAACATAAGTACGCACAAATAAAAAAGATATTAGTAATTTTGTTTGAACGCCCATACAAACCTAACGATCAACGAGCCAACGACGTCACTAAATCGTGCCATTTTGTATGGAGCGTTTTTCAGGGATCCGCGGCAGTTCCGCAAATCTGACCCTTTAAATCCCTGTAGCTCCGAAAGTAATGATCGCAGATACCCTGTTACTTTTACAAAATTGCTTTGCTATTAGTATACTCTTAATTTATATACAATTTAAAAAACTGTCATCATCCCTATTAAAGCATTTGTGTTTATGTGTGATGGTGTGTATGTCATGTGTGTGTTGCAACTTATTGTATTGCAGCAGAAGGAGCGGACGGACTCGGACGCGGAGAGCTCGTCGTCCCACCAGCACGAGCACGGGGAGAACATCAACGTGCGCGCCGCCTTCATCCACGTGCTCGGCGACTTCCTGCAGAGCTTCGGCGTGCTCGTCGCCGCTGTGGTCATCTACTTTAAGGTACATCACTATCACAGTGGAGATGAATATCTTGGCACACGTTTTCTCAAACTTATAGCTTTACTTACTCCATTAAACCCTATGTGATGATTTCGCTTTAAATAAATGTGAAATCACATTGTTGTAACAAAGGACTAAAGGAAATTCAACCACGCGTTCCTAGATGCAAATTCTGAGTCAGGTCATGGAACACTTACTAAGGTTTTCTTCTAAGATATTTTCACTAAAAGCCCTCAGGGAAAGTAGTGTGTTTTTTGGCATCTATGAAGTGGACACCATAGGTTACACCCCGTGCCTTGGATAGTCTTCAGGAATTTGCTCGACCTCAGTTATTATCGTAACATCTAGTAGTGGGCGTTAACATCAAAGTTAGTTCCGCCAACATTGTAGAAGCGTGTTTTCTACCCTGTCTCCTTTAAGGAGGGAGGCCTGGCCCTATAATGGATGGTTAAAAGAAGCTGATTATGATTAGTGTTGTAATGACAGAAGTACGTCCTTTACAGCCGGAATGGAACCTCGTGGACCCCATCTGCACGTTCCTGTTCTCGGTGCTGGTGCTAATCACGACATTCAACATTATAAAGGACACCTTGCTCGTACTGATGGAAGGATCCCCTAGAGATGTCGATTTCCAGGTATGTCTTGCATAAATCGACTTTACCTTTTATCGTAATATCCCAATAAATTCGTCCGAAAAATTGGTATGGGTTTTACCTGTAAAGTTTTCCGGGAGTTTTGAAAATGGGTAAATTTATAGATTTTGAGGTGATTTTTATGCCACCTCGTATTTTTGTCGCTCGTGGCACTACTGGCACTAAATGGCGTATGAAACCAGTCTAAATATTTTAGTATCGAAATATAAAAGCATATTGGCCTTGTAGCTTGGCTGGAGAACTAACGATCATTTATTCGTTTCGCAGGAAGTAGCAAACACCTTCATGTCTTTGCCCGGCGTCGTCAGAATACACAACCTGCGCATGTGGGCGCTGTCGCTGGACAAAACCGCCCTCTCCGCACATCTTGCTATACGTAAGTGATGAACTAGTAATTCAAAAATACTATAGTTGAGTCGCACAGCGGGCGATGGAACGAGCTATGCTCGGAGTGTCTCTGCGTGATCGAATCAGAAATGAGGAGATCCGCGGAAAAACCAAAGTCACCGACATAGCTCAGCGAGTTGCGAAGATGAAGTGGGATGAAATGGGCGGGCCGCATAGTTTGAAGAGCCGATGGAGGTTGGGGTCCCAAAGTGCTGGCATGGCGACCCTGCACTAGTAAGCGCAGTGTTGGTCTACCGAACATTCGCTGGATGCAGGTGGCTCAATATCGTGATGTTTGGAAGTCCATACAAAAGGCCTATGTCCTGCAGTGGACATCCACCGGCTGATGAGCTGATCATGATGATGATGATAGTTATAGAAATCATGTGGAATGGTGGCAAAAATACTGGCTGCATTTCCGCATTGGTCATCCAGGCTGATCTTGTCCGCACAAAATAATCAGCCCTTCTGTTTATGGTAGAAAAAAAGCTTGGAAATGGCACTATATAACTGGCTACTTAGTTTTAAGCAATATTGTAAAATTATGATGAATAAAACCCCTGGCTGAGTTTGTTGTGGGCTCTTTATTGAATGCTCTGCGACATATTATACACTGCGACTCAAAAGTTCATATAGTTCAAACCAAAAGTTCAGGGTTCGTAGCCAAAAATACATCAAATCTCTCTCTACAAACGCTTACGCTTCGAAAACTAAAAAAAACGTATCGTAGACTTTACCTGGTAAATTGGTCACGCAACTTATCGATGACGGATGTCATACCGATACATTTGTTAGCTTTCGATGCCTATTTAGTTGTAATTTGAATACAGGTCCAGTTATGTGGGGTGGCTAAAGAAAAGTTTGTAATGAAAAAATATTCTGAGGAATTGAGAATCTTTTTTGAAATACCATTCTATTAATCGTCCATTTTCTTAATTTGTTATTAATATGAATTTCAACAGGCACCGGTGCGAGCCCACAGAAGGTATTGGAGCAAGCAACTCGGCTGGTCCACGAGAAGTACAACTTCTTCGAGATGACGCTCCAGATCGAGGAATTCAATGATGGCATGGAGGCGTGCAGCCAGTGCAAGATGCCGCAGTCCTGATCCTGTGTTGTGTGGAAACTCTTGAGGCTGATAGTTGTATACCAAGGAAACAAGCACCATGTACTGAATAAGGACCAATCTTTTGTTACATATCTTATATGAATAACTTGCTGCCGCCGCGCGGTTTCACCCGCGTGGTTCCCGTTCCCGTAAGAATACGGGTATAATATATAGCCTATAGCCTTCCTCGATAAATGGGCTATCTAACACTGAAAGAATTTTTCAAATCGGATCAGTAGTTCCTGAGATTCGCGCGTTCAATCAAACAAACAAACTCTTCAGCTTTATAATTTTATTATAGACAGTAAAAATCATACCTGAATGCTTCAACAAAATTCTCTTTGAATATACGAGTAGCTTAGTTGTTTAGGGCTGAATATCAAGGAGAACGATGGCTTTCAGTGTCTAAAAGAAAGTATTGTTACCAAGTTAGCTACTAAAAATATAATCTATACTTACTAATAGTTTAAAGAGGGAAAGTTGATGACTTTCAGGATTTTATATATGTATATCTAGCTGGAATGTCCCAAGCATTATTTATTGTAATAAAGACAGAGCGTTTGTTACATAACCCAAATGAATAATAAAAAACATCATTCCTAAATGTTGCAATTTGCTGCAAATTCTGAAATATATTGAGGGTATATGATAAGAAGACTTTGGGATTTTATAAAGATAGAAAGTGTGTCAACTCAAGCTCCTAGTTTTAGGTATATATGGTACATTTTGGGTCATGTTAGCTTTGTGAGGTAGCAGTTTTCAAGGATCTTAGCCGTGTAGTACGTCGATTCTATTTCTCGCTTCGAAAACTAACAAAATATATGGCAATCACAGATCCGATCGACAACTTAATCACATGATCTGTCGATGGTGAACGTCATTCCTACATACTTTAATTTCCAAACAGCTTACATCATCTCTTACCATCAACTGAGATTGTAGTCAAGGGCTTACTTGTAGAGAATGAAAAAAAAAACAAAACAAAAAGCAATCTTGATCCAAACTCTATAATTTGCTACCGTAGGCACCTAGTAGGAGTGATGAACTTTCAATTTTCAGCTTTATCAAAATGAAGGTTCACAATGTATATGATGGTAAAATTAATTTAGATATACCTAGCTAAATGCAGACTAATGCGATATTAATATAAATCTGTGGCCTTATTACAAGCTCTTAAAGTATTGATAGCTCGCTCCATCGCCCGCTGAGTGACTTTGAGCCTTATAGCCCTAGTTACCACCAACTACCAAGTGTGCGATCCGTAGTACATCACTGGCAACACGCACTGTTCGAAGACTTTCGTCTTCAGGCACTGAGGAATTTGCTTAGAGTTTCTCTGCGTGATCGAATCAGAAATGAGGAGATCCACAGACGAACCAAGGTCACTGACATAGCTCAGCGAGTCGTGAAGTTGAAGTGGCAGTGGGCAATAGTTCGAAAAGCTGATTTACGTTTGGGTTGGGACCCCAACGTAAATCAGCTCTTCGAACTAGGTGCTGGGATGGCGACCTCGCACCGGAAAGCGCAGTGTTGGTAGACCGAGGATATCAAGCGGGTTGCAGGGAGCCACTGGATGCTGGTGGCTCAGGATCGTTGTGCTTGGAGGTCCATGCAAGAGGCCTATATCCAGCAGTGGACGTCCATCTGCTGATAATGATGAAAGTATTGATTCCATAATGTTTCAACATTTCGTAGCTACTAATTTTATCGCAGGATTGTTTCCTATAGCGATTTTGAACGTCATCGATCATTTCATTCACTCATTTCGTACCACGTACAGGTGACATTACTTACGCTCTTAAATAAGATGGGCAGACATCTTGATGGTCTTGCAAAAGGTTGTGGTAAGGCCCCTGGTGTAAACATTGAAAGTCGAGGCAATATTTTTCTATCTGATATTTCCTAATAAATCTGTAAGTAAGAAGAAATATTGTGAATACTAAATTATACAAATATTATGTGCTGTTAATCAATGAATAATAAAAATATTAATTGTTTTTAAGTTAATGTTATTGTTAACTCTAAGTTCATCATAGTCATATTTTACATGAAGAATAATATAATTGGTTTTAAAAAAATGACATAAAATGTATGGTGAACATTTACCTACTTAGGTATACTCCAGAAACGAATTGTTCAATTTAAACGTATAAACAAAAAAAAAATTTGTTTCGTCTGTTTGTGCCTACTTTGATATAATGGTATATGCACGCCAAGAAAAATAATATATTTACCAAATGTATTTAATATGCAGAAAAATATGCATGCTATTCAGCATAAAAGCCAAAACTTAATGTTTAAAATGTATTAGAATGTTAGAATTATGTAAATCCAATGAAATGAAGGAATTTGAATTATTTTATTTATTAGGACTATAAAACTACGTATTTTAAGTAAGTGTCATTAGGAAGTAAAGTCTTCCAAAACTATGAGAAGAACTAAAGATTCCTGTATCAATTTTTTAATAAAAAATTTTAAATTTATGACTGGAGATTTTTATTTTACCCAAGGTAAAGGAAGAGCCGTGATAGTCCAGTGGATATGACCTCTGCCTCCGATTCCGGAGGGTGTGGGTTCGAATCCGGTCCGGGGCCTCCAACTTTTCAGTTGTGGGCATTTTAAGAAATTAAATATCACGTGTCTCAAACTGTAAAGAAAAAACATCGTGAGGCATTGTGATTTGCATACTTCAGAATTTCTGCCAATCCGCATAGGGCCAGCGTGGTGGACTATTGACCTAACACCTCTCATTCTGAGATGAGACTCGAGCTCAGCAGTGAGCCGAGTCTCATCTCAGAATGAGAGGTGTATGGATTAATGATGAGGAATAAAGGATTTTAATTAAACATGCATAATATCTTTGGTATTGTATTTACTTATTTTATGAGAACATATTTTAACTAATAGTTTTATTAATAATAATTATTCTACAATTTCCCCTCAAAGTAGATCTTTTTCTTTTAAAGATTCTAACATTATTCTTCTAGTTCTACACCTTGAAAAGCGACCAGTCATACAGGAGATTAAGCCTTATGTTCATAGAACTAGGTCGTATAATTCCATGCAGGTATGCAGCGGGTTTGTGCCAGTTCCTTGAAGTAGTGCGCAGAGGACCTCGGCGTGCGGGTCTTGTTCGGAGACTCGTAGTCCACGTCGTAGAGACCAAAACGCTCTCTGCAAGATCCAATTGGTTATGTTATTATAGCTTGGCAAATTCGTTCGTAACACTCCCGATGGTCCGCAAGGGCCGGGCACGACTTTACCCATCCCCCGAAGCCTGCATGTCCTTCCCCCCCCCCGTTGCCTGCAAGTCCTTCCCCCCTTCCCCGTTGCCTGCAAGTCCTTCCCCCCTCCCCCCGTTGCCTGCAAGTCCTTCCCCCCTCCCCCCGTTGCCTGCAAGTCCTTGCCCCCTGCCCCCGTTGCCTGCAAATCCTTCCCCCCCTCCCCATAGTTTCTGCCTCGTTGATCCAATGGAGAGCCTACGAGTATGTGGTTTCGGATCACTAGGGTCACCTAGGTTCGAATCTTGGGTTGCGTCGATTCAGTTAAAATTCCCTCAGCAGCGTTTCTCAACAGGTGGGCCTGAAAATGAACATGGGCAAAACAAAAATAATGTGTAATGCTCATGTATCGCTCCACCCAGTTATAGTTGAGAACGCTGCACTCGAAATTGTAGACGAATACATATACCTAGGACATATGATCCAGTTAGGTAGGTCCAATTTCGAGAAAGAGGTGAACCGTCGAATCCAACTCAGCTGGGCTGCATTCGGGAAGCTTCGCGACATCTTTTCGTCCGAAATTCCTCAGTGCCTGAAGACAAAAGTCTTCGAACAGTGCGTGTTGCCAGTGATGACCTATGGTTCCGAGACTTGGTCGCTAACTATGGGCCTCATAAGAAGGCTTAGAGTCACACAGAGGGCGATGGAACGAGCTATGTTAGGAGTATCTCTGCGTGATCGAATCAGAAATGAGGAGATCCGCAGAAGAACCAAAGTCACCGACATAGCTCAACGAGTTGCGAAGCTGAAGTGGCAATGGGCGGGGCACATAGTTCGAAGAGCCGATGGACGTTGGGGTCCCAAAGTGCTGGAATGGCGACCCCGCACTAGTAAGCGCAGTGTTGGCCGACCCCCCACCAGGTGGACTGACGACATCAAGCGAGTCGCAGGGATTCGCTGGATGCAGGCGGCTCAGTATCGTGATGTTTGGAAGTCCCTACAAAAGGCCTATGTCCTGCAGTGGACGTCCATCGGCTGATATGATGATGATGATGATGAGTTAAAATTCTCGATGTTTGTGTTATACGTTAAGCCCTCTTCTCTTCTTAGTCTTTGTGGTTGGTACAAGATTAAACATTATCACACCAAGTCCGTCAACCCACATCGGTGCAGCGTATTGGGTTTAAATTCCATATCCCGTATCCTCTACGAAGAGAGATCTGGGCCAGTAGCTAACTTACATAAAATTTATCTTTCTACAAACGCTAAAACACTCCCAAAGCTAAAAATATACTCAAAGGCACAATGATCTTGTGGCGGATAATTATTATTATTCATTGATATGACACGTAATGAACGTCATGGGATGTCATACATTTAATAGATTTCGAAGCGTTAGCGTTTGTACAGAGAGAATTAATGTGTTACTTCGCTATAGATCGCTATGAGCGAATAGTCTACATCAAATTGTTGTCCGTATGTCTGTCTCTCAATAGATGTTGGTTAGTTTTACCTTCGGGACAGTTCATCATCGAACACGATCTCATGATACCTACCCAAAGTATTAATATAAATTTAACTTACGAAAATCCTCTGGTCCATTCAAAGTTGTCTAACAAACTCCAATACGTGTATCCGTACACTCGACACTTGTCTTTAGCCATCGCCATCAACAACGACTTGAGGTACCCGTCCAAGTAGTTGATGCGCCGACTGTCCTTCAGCCCCCTCTCCAACGACATCCCGTTCTCAGTTATAAACACTTTGGGGTTGTCGTACTCCAGCCTGACCCAATTGAGGGATTTTCTAAAGCCCCAGGGGACCACCTTGAATGAAAACAAAAGAAGATAAACCAAGAGAATACGTGATCAAGCTGTGGATTTAGAAATCGAGTCGTCATTGATTTTTAGGGCTCTGAACCCTCAAGGGAAACCTCATCATTATCAACCCATATTCGGCTCACTGCTGAGCTCGAATCTCCTATCAAAATTGGGGGAGGGGGGGGCTTTAGGCCAATTAGTACACCACGCTGGACCAATTGGTAGACTTCACACACGCAGAGAATTATGAAAATTCTCTGGTATGTAGGTTTTCTCACGATGTTTTTCCTTCACCGTTTTTAGACACATGATTAATTTCTTAAAATGCACACAACTGAAAGTTGGAGGTGCGTGCCTCTGACCGGATTCGAACCCACACCCTCCGCATAGGAGGTCATATCCACTGGGCTATAAGGGAAACCTATGGAACCCTTATAGGCTTACATTGTTTTCTATCTGTCTGTCCGTTCGTCCGTTCGTCCGTCCATCTGTCTGTTTTCTTGTTTGTTTGTCTGTCTGTCTGTCTTTCAAGATTTTTATCCCGGGAATGCGTAGAGGTATCGATTTGAAATTAAAATTATGCCTTTTCTGTCTTATTATTTGTTATTTCTCATGCTGTGGTGTACAAATAAAACTTATGAAAAAATTGAACTTATGAAAGTTAACGTACTAAAAAAGAAAGTTACGGCCGTTTATGTCTCGAAACGAGCTTTTCACAAAAAGCTCTCTTAATTAAATCTTAGACGTTCCTGATGTCCTGCCCATAACTCTGGTGCTTTTGAAGCTGATTTGTTACAAAACTTTTCAAATTAAATGATGTCAAAAATGTTTGCCTACATCATTACTTACTTTTAACCAAGTGGAGTTGGACTTTGGCCACTCTTTCTTCTGCGAGATGATCCCGCCCATATCCTCTTCAAAGGACGGCAGCAGAGATATCTTCCCCTTGTTCTTCGATATCAGGTATGTTGTGTAATGGTTCAGGCCCAGGAAGTCTGCAGAACCTCGTATCATTTTGACCTCTTCTGGTGTGAATCTTGGCAATCTTGAGCGGGGAAAGTGCTGAAGTTTTGATATAGCGTCCACTCTTTCACGCATTATTGGAGGATAGTCACCTGTTTTTGAGAATATAGGGTGCGCATACCATCCCATCTGAAAATGATGAAATATTTTGAAAATAATTCATACATTTTTAGAAAATGACGTCGGATGGAATGAATAAGGTTTAAAGACATTTATTCTTTAAAAAACTCAAATATTAATACCCATCATCATTCATCATTATCAACCCATATTCGGCTCACTGCCGAGCTCGAGTCTCCTCTCAGAATGAGAGGTATAGGCCAATAGTCCAGTGACCCAATGCGGATTGGCAGACTTCACACACGAAGAATTCAATTAAGATAATTCTCAGGTTAGCCGGTTTCCTCACGATGTTTTTCTTTCACCGTTTGAAGCATGTAGGTAATATTTATTTTCTGATTATGATAACCCCACTCTACTTGGACCGATGACAACAATGGTGGAGGTAACAGGAAGCAGCTGAATGCAGGCATTGCAAAACAATGATTGGAACCTTAGAAGAGGCTTATGTCCATTGGTTGATGATGGTAATTGATTTAGCTACTAGACAATTCAAAAGATTTTATAGAGCAAAATATAAGACGCCGACATTGCACAAACAATGGATTTTTTCTTGATAAAATAACTTTATTTTAATCTCCATTCCTTGTTAAGCTCAGACCAATTATTGAAGGACCTGTATCACACTCATTGTAAACTAAACAAGAAGTTTTTGCCGGTTTTTTACACCATGCAACTATACAAAAAGATTTTTAAGGAGCTCTTTAATCGACGAACACGATTACAACTATTTAACATCGATTCTATAGACAGTTTTTATAATCGCATTAGATCGTTGATCATATACTTTGGCAGAAAAGTAACGTCTAGCGAGGCAGGTCCTATACAATAATTGGTCTGAGTTGCCAAATCCATTCAGTATTTTTTGCGTGAAAGAGTAACAGCATCCATACATCACGTTTAAAGTATTGGTAAAAATACTAACGTAAAATTGCCTCGCAATTTCTGCAGCTTTTTGATCATCCTCTGACGTGGTGGCCGGTTCGAGCCACGAGAAATCCAGCGTTATACCGACGTAGTCTGGAACATTAACTTACAATGAGAATAACCAAACATGACCACAATACTGAAGATTATGACTATGACACATATTAACAAGCAGTGATATCGTAACTTTATACACAAACTTAAAGTTTGTCGACCCATGCAATATGCTTAACACAAACTGCATGGGTATTTGCCGTTTCTTACCAGTAGTAAAAGACGGCAAATACCCATGAAGTTTGTCTTGTCCATGGTAGCTTTAACAGTTAGTACCTACGTATTTTTAGAAATTTCTAAAATCCAGCTCTCAACGACATAAAGCGTAATTTTTTCAACATTCTTCGGGACACTTTCTTGTATCTTTTTTCTTTAAACCATCTTTATAAGTGTTAATTGCTTAGAGAATAAATATAGTTATTGCTCTTCTTACTTTTTATACGTATAACCTCGAAAAACAAAACATAAATCTATAATAAATAGCCACTGACCTGCTTAGAGGTCAATCATTAATTTGCCCCTAAACAGAAGCCAAATAAAGTAATTAACTCATTGACACGTTTAGGAGAAGATAATAAACATTTGTCTGTGTGTATTTACACATTATATAAGTATTTATATGTAGTATATAATTGTATATTAATATTATAATATCAACTATCTTAGCATCCATAACACAAGCTGCTCTGTATGCTTACTTTGGGGCTAGATAGTGATGTGTATTGTTTAAGTATATTTATTTATTTATTATATTTATTTAATATAAGTATTAATTTTAATTGTATCTACTTATTATATTTTATTATTTGCCTAAAAAATGTTGTAACAGTTTCATCAGTTTTCATCAACAAGTTGTTATTGAATTGCCAAATCCATCCTTTTTAATATTTAAATCAACAGTTTCCCGGTCTCGTCAAAAATGGTGATACCTATCATCAATGATCTCGGTATTAAATAGATCGTGATGAATATTGGATAGAAGCATGCGTTACTTTGCGGAAGTTCATCATGAATATACAATAATTTATCTATTTTGCTATCATCCACGAAAAACCGACGAACCCATGCGACAACGTCACCCAGGTCCGACAAAATACTCTACAACGTGCACGTTGTAGAGTCAACATCTCCTGAGGATGCTCCGGTTTCGGGGTGAAACGTACGTAGAGAGTATTTTGTCGGACCTGGGTGACGTGGTCGCATGGGTTCGTCGGCTTTTCGTGGATGATAACAAAATAAATAAATCATTAATAGATCGTGATGATATTGTAATGAATATACATGAGTGGGAAAAGTTTGTATCACGTGGTAATTTCTTAACGAAGTTGCCAGTGTAGTTACTCGGAGGTACACACACCAATGTTATTAAGACGCGTAATATTAGGCGTTCACATATCTGAACCGTAAGAACAGGACGCATCGAATAAACGTATTTTTAATTTTACGGTAGATTCCTGCGTGAATACCTATCCGTCAGATGGGATGCGTGTGATAATTACGATGCAGATGTGTGGAAGCTTACCATACATTTTAGACAGTTGCATGAGGTGTTTACCTATAAATAGATTGCATTTTATCTTTCTGCTCCTTACCCTTTTACTTCCTTACATACATGTTTAATAATTGTATTATTTGTATGTCTGTTGGTAGACCAAATAAAGAATAAAAAAAAGGCAACAGCGGGTAGGAGAGAGGCGCGCAGGGTGAAGCTCTGCTGCTGCGTCGCTACGTACCCGCTGATACCTAACGTGCGACGTTCCGAAACGTCATAAAGTTTGCATCGTACTGTACCTATTTTGTCAGCGTACTCGTCGCGGTACATGCGGTAGACCATGCCGTGCGCGCGCAGCACGTGGTGTGCACACATGTAGTCTTCGAACCCGCTGGAGCGCGCGCCCGGCGCGTCGTTGCCTCCGTACCCGTCGTGACAGAAGGACATCGGCTCGTTAAACGTCAGCCAAGTCTTCGCTCTGCTGCCGAAGTTGTCGAATAACACCTGCCAGAATAAGCATGCACTTCAGACCACACAACTGAAGTAAAACTTCTCTAAAAAACACAGCGCTATCTATGAGACTCAGGCATAACTGCATCGCAACAGGTTCTTGAAGTATACGCCCGACTACACTTTTCGTAATACAGTCACCAGTATCTATGGTCACCAGATTACTCCCTTGTCAAGTGCGCGTAAAGAAGTTTTACTTCAATAGTTGTCAGTAATAGGAATGCAAGTGACGTCAGTGTGTTTTAATCCCAAAAGTACCTAACATAAAGTTCTTATTTGCAAAGCTTTTATACGGTCTCCATTAACAGCCGATGGACGTCGCTGGACACAGGCCTCTTACATGGACTTCCAAACAAACCGGTCTCGAGCCGCGAGTATCCAACCTCCCTGCAACCTGCTCTGCCCTCAATCCATCGCCATTCCAGCACTTAGGGACCCCAACATCCATCGGCTCTTCCAACTCGACAATGGGCAGAGCCCATGCATTGCCAGTTCAGCTTCGCAACTCGCTGAGTTATATCAGTGACATTGATTCTTCTGCGGATCTCCTTATTTCTGATTCGCAAGCATAGTTCGCCCATCGCCCGCTGAGTGATTTTGAGCCTTCTTATAGGAGCCACATTTAGCGACCAAGTCTCGGATCCGTACGTCATGACTGGCAAAACGCACTGTTCGCTTAAAAAAAATATCTTGAGATCTTTGCTTCTCCGACGTGTCAAACGATTAAAAATTGGTACAAAAACCTTGAATTCGACGGTTGCCGATCGATCACAATATCGGAAATAATAAACATTCATGAGCAAATAAACCAATCAAAGGATTCTTTACTTACTCGTGCGTAATCCACGAAGTAGTCAGCGATGGTGGGGTTGGTCCACCCCCCCAGGTCCTGCAGGGCTTGCGGCAGGTCCCAGTGGTACATGGTGACGATGGGGGTGATGCCATGATTGTTCAGCTCCGTCAGCAGTTCCAGGTAGTATCTGATGCCGTCTTCGTTGACTTCGCTGGAATATTGCAACCTTATATGTAGGACTTGCCAACACCCATGACTTGTCCGCGGTAGTTGAGTCACGCCGTATGATACAAAACTCTGCAGTGCTATGAAGTTACCTCATCATTATCCATATTCGGCTCACTATTGAGCACGAGTCTCCTATCAGAATGAGAGGAGTTAGGCCTTAGTCCACCACACTGGCCCAATGTGGATTGGCAGTTTTTACACACAGAAAATTCTCAGAGTAGGTTTCCACACGATGTTTTTCCTTCACCGTTTGAGACAAGTGATTTATTTCTTAAAATGCACATCACTGAAAAGTTTGTACAAATGTTTTCTGTGGCAGAGGTCAGATCCACTGGGATATCACGTCTCACCTGGAGTTCAACCGTTTCGAAGATTAGCTCGGACAAACAGACAGACACACTGAAGATACGAGTATATCGAATACCTACTTGCTTAATCCAGATGGCAGGATCCTCGGCCAGGAGATGGAGAAGCGGTAGTGTTGCACTCCGAGCTGCACCAGCATGCTGACGTCGTCCTTGTACAGGTGGTAGGAGTCAGTGGTGACGTCACCGTTCTGCCGGCTGAAGATCCGCTCCGGCTTGTCGTGCGTGTAACGGTCCCAAATACTTTCGCCTTTTCCTGGAAATGTATTAGGTATGTGGAAACAAGTAGGACTAAAGGTTACCTACTTTATTTTATCTTTGGTCACGAGTTCCTGGGTCCAACTAGGTAGGTATATGAGATACTTTGGCTGGTGGGAGGCTTCGGCCGTGGCTAGTTACCACCCTACCGGAAAAGACGTACCGCCAAGCGATTTGGCGTTCCGGTACGATGTCGTGTAGAAACCGAAAAGGGATGTGGATTTGCATCCTCCTCCTAACAAGTTAGCCCGCTTCCATCTTAGACTGCATCATCACTTACCATCAAGTGAAATTGTTGTCTGAGCAATTGTGAAATTGGGCTAATTTGTTAAGAAGAAAAAAAAAATAAAAAAAAACTAAGTTTTTCTTTACCTATTCTAAGAATAGACATTCAGTGGATATGACTTCTGCCTTTGATTCCGGAGGTTTTGGTTTCAAATCTGGTCCGGGCATGCACCTCGAACTTTTCAGTTGCGTGCATTTTAAGAAATTATATATCACGTGTCTCTAACGGTGAAGGAAAAACATCGTGAGGAAACCCTAGGGCTAGCCCTAAAAAAGCCCCTAGGGCTCGCATACCGTGTGAGAAACCCTGCCTACCATTGATGAGTTCCTTAATGATACAGCATTGATGAGTTCCTTAATGATAAAGATGCTTGGAGGCCGTTGGATCAGCTCCCACCTTCACACAGGAAGTAAAACTATAAGAAATGTAAACAGTAATTGTTATCAATTGTAAATTATAATACTGTATGACTTTTTCAAAAGAGCAACTGTTGAGTTTCTTGCCGATATCTTCTCAGCAGAACCTGCCTTCCGAACCGGTGGTAGAATATTTACAAATTGTCAAATGACGTGTCAAAAGTGCTTGTAAACTGAGCCTACTTGAAATAAATGATTTTTGATTTGATTTTGATTTGATTTGATTTGATACCTGATACATTCCACGCTCCCTCTATCTGGTAGGCAGCTGTAGCCACCCCGAACGAGAAGTGCTCGGGAAAGCACAGTGTGTTCGGCGACTCGATATTATACGCGTCGGCACACCTGCAAGTGTATAAGTAGGTACTGTCTGTAACTCTTACATTTAAGAGTGTGCAATATGTAATTTGGTGGTTACAAATGATTCTGGATCTCAGATTCTGGAAAAGTTAGGAGCCTGATATTTGGGTAAATGATATTTCAAAGTGTTAGCTTCGTTATTACTATACAAAATACACAATTTGTAAAACTTTTCTCGATAGTTTATTTTTTTAAAAAATACATGTTTTGCTCACAGTTTGCTTTCAATCTCAGGAAAAGCAAACTTATTTTCTTAAATTTTTGTTTTGTATAGAAAACTAGGTATATATCTTGAGCATGGAAATTTTGTTTTTCGTTATGTTGTTTAATTTACTTGCAATTAGGTAAAAATGGTTTTGGCGCTCACGTCGTAAAATTTGCGCCGCGCGTCAATCGCTCCGTGCTTTTCACTCACGTGAAAGTCATAATTCGGCGTCTCGTTTGTGCTTCGAATTTTATCCATATCGTAACGACGCGCTGCGCGCTCTTAAATAAATTTATTTTCTTGCTTTCGTCTTCAAATTACATGGAAACAGGATTGTAAAAGCCTCACTAGCTCAACGATAAAGGCGCATAACTCATTTCCGAGAGTTCCAAGTTCGATCCACGCCCGCTAAATTGAATGGAAATATTGATCATTTATAACAAATGACAAAATATATTCTTTTAAATAAAAAAGCCACGACTGATGCCTGCTGCCAGACCAGATCAAAGCCAATTTAGATTTTTCAAACAAAAAAAAAATTTACAAAATCGGTCCACAAACGCCGGAAATATCGCTGGACACACATAAAAAAACATACTTACAGTCCTTTTTGAAAGTCGCATAAAAATAAATGATCTTGGGAATTGAACCCAGGAATTATTGGAAACGACATTACCAATTCGCCAAAGAGATCGTCAAGGTCTTTATTTAATCTGTTTTGATTAACAAAAACAAAAGTACCTACGTACGATAATACACAAAACGGTGACCACTTACCCCAAGGTGATAACCACGAGCGAGGTTATTAGTGTCCAGCTCATCTCGCTCGCACGCCGTCCCCGCGCCGACTGATAGCCCTTTGACTCTCTAACAATAATAATGTTATCTGTACAATAATAATAATAAGGAAAATAATAGTAATCGTTATGTAGTGTTATAATGTAGATCTAGTGGTTAGCATAATGGCAAAGTCCAGGGTTCGAAACCTGGGTCAAGCCTCAAGCCGACAAAAAATCATTAGGTTACTACAGAAAACATAATGTACAAGACATTACTAAGATATATTTCGTTGGGATTTTCAAATATTAATAATAATTTATTTATTTGCTATACATGGGTTCAGAGTTGAAAGTGGGACGATTTGGATATGGGCAACGGAACGATAGGGGCCAAATGTTGGCTGACTTCATGGAGAAGGAGGGCCTCTTTATGATGAACTCCTTCTTCAAGAAGCCACCACACAGGAAATGGACCTGAATGAGCCCCGATGGTTCCACGAAAAACGAGATCGACTTCATCTTGTCTACCAGACGGCAAATATTCAACGATGTTTCTGTGATCCATAGGGTGAAAACCGGTAGCGATCACCGAATGGTTAGAGGCACGTTGAATATCAACATTCAGCTGGAACGGTATCGACTGGTGAAGTCTACGCTCCGACCTACTCGTGCCCATATTCAAAACCCCGAGTCCTTTCAACTAGAACTGCAGAACCGCTTTGATTGCCTAGCAAATTGCGAAACTGTGGACGATCTGAACAACAGGTTCGTGGAAACTGTCCATTCCGTTGGGTCTAAGTTCTATAAGACCCACCGTGCGAAAAGAACCAAAAAGTTCTCGGACCAAACACTTAAACTCATGGAAGAAAGGCAAGAAATGAGATTACAGTCTTCAGCAGATGCGTCAAAATACCGACAAATCAGTAGACAGATCTCTAAGTCGCAAACCAGCGACTTGCGAAATTTCAATACCGAGCGTATTAAAAATGCGATTGAAAATAATCGAGGCTCGAAAGTTTTCGCCAGAGATCTGTCTATTGGACAGAGGCAGCTGACGCGTTTGAAGACCGAACACGGTAATCTAATTTCTTCCAAGCCCGAGTTATTAAGTGAGGTCGAGAAGTTCTATGGACAGCTATACACGACTACTCAGCAGCCTGTTGCCAATTTGGCTAAAGACCCCAGAGCCAAGTTGACCCGACACTATACCGAAGATATCCCGGACGTCAGCCTATACGAGATTAGTGTGGCTCTCAAACACCTGAAGAACAATAAGGCGCCAGGTGAGGACGGAATCACAGCAGAACTCCTGAAAGCGGGTGGAAAACCGATACTTAAAGTCCTTCAGCGATTGTTCAATTCCGTCATTCACGAGGGCACGACGCCTGAGGCGTGGCATAGGAGCGTGGTGGTTCTGTTCTTCAAAAAAGGTGACAACACCTTGCTGAAGAATTACAGACCCATCTCGCTGCTAAGCCATGTTTACAAATTGTTCTCGAGAGTCATTACGAATCGTCTCGCTAATAGGTTTGACGACTTCCAGCCTCCCGAACAAGCCGGTTTCCGAAAAGGCTTTAGTACCATAGACCACATCCATACGCTGCGGCAGGTTATACAGAAGACTCACGAGTATAACCAGCCACTTTGCTTAGCGTTTGTGGACTATGAGAAAGCTTTCGATTCGGTGGAAACCTGGGCTGTGCTAAGGTCATTGCAGAGATGCCGAATTGATTACAGGTATATCCAAGCGTTGAAGTGCTTGTACGAAAACGCCACTATGTCAGTCCGTATTCAGGATCAGACTACGAGGCCAATCCAGTTGCAGCGAGGAGTGCGTCAGGGAGATGTGATCTCTCCGAAGCTATTTACCGCCGCACTGGAAGACGTCTTTAAGCTTCTGGACTGGAGCGGACTTGGCATCAACATCAATGGCGAGTACATCACTCAACTGCGGTTCGCGGATGATGTAGTCATCATGGCACAGACTCTGGATGACCTTAGTACCATGCTCAATGACCTCAGCAGCGTTTCTCAACAGGTGGGCCTGAAAATGAACATGGGCAAAACAAAAATAATGTGTAATGCTCATGTATCGCTCCACCCAGTTATAGTTGAGAACGCTGCACTCGAAATTGTAGACGAATACATATACCTAGGACATATGATCCAGTTAGGTAGGTCCAATTTCGAGAAAGAGGTGAACCGTCGAATTCAACTCGGCTGGGCTGCATTCGGGAAGCTT
The DNA here is from genome assembly GCF_947172395.1 of Bicyclus anynana. Taxonomy (NCBI): domain Eukaryota; kingdom Metazoa; phylum Arthropoda; class Insecta; order Lepidoptera; family Nymphalidae; genus Bicyclus; species Bicyclus anynana. The sequence continues at coordinate 18,562,981 of NC_069083.1, forward strand.
CGCGACATCTTTTCGTCCGAAATTCCTCAGTGCCTGAAGACAAAAGTCTTCGAACAGTGCGTGTTGCCAGTGATGACCTATGGTTCCGAGACTTGGTCGCTAACTATGGGCCTCATAAGAAGGCTTAGAGTCACACAGCGGGCGATGGAACGAGCTATGTTAGGAGTATCTCTGCGTGATCGAATCAGAAATGAGGAGATCCGCAGAAGAACCAAAGTCACCGACATAGCTCAACGAGTTGCGAAGCTGAAGTGGCAATGGGCGGGGCACATAGTTCGAAGAGCCGATGGACGTTGGGGTCCCAAAGTGCTGGAATGGCGACCCCGCACTAGTAAGCGCAGTGTTGGCCGACCCCCCACCAGGTGGACTGACGACATCAAGCGAGTCGCAGGGATTCGCTGGATGCAGGCGGCTCAGTATCGTGATGTTTGGAAGTCCCTACAAAAGGCCTATGTCCTGCAGTGGACGTCCATCGGCTGATATGATGATGATGATGATACATGGGTAGAGTTTGGCTAATGAAAGTAGAGACTGAAATCGCACGCCAAATTAAAAAAAAACGCAAAGTAAACAAATTACAAACAGGGCACTTAAAGCCTCGATCCTGCACTTCCAGGGGTATTTACTACACAGCCGCGCTTCATAGAGCAAGTTAAACCGTCCGTCGGTCCCGCTCAATAATACCATGTGACCACAGATCACAGAATAATAGGCAGATAGAGCGCACGGAACACGACGGTGTCATAGCCGTTCCAAATACAAAATTCAATTAAAAACGAATAAATTCTCGTGTCAGTACGACACGAATTAATTGTAATAAATTAATGATAATTTAGTAATTATTGATTATTATAATAATTTACGTAATATTTTGAAATACAAAATGGGAAAAAAGTTTTTAATATGCGGATGTCAAGGAGATTCGTAAATAATGAAGAGAAGATTGTAACTATTTTTAAAATAGCGACATCTATTAATAGCTTTAGTAAATATTATGTTAAAGCACGTTGAAGTGATTTAGCTACTCACCGCTAGGTGGCGCTATTCGGAAACTATTGTGGCGTTGTCGAATTGTTCTAGAATTGGAATTTTGTACCGCATCCGAGAACTTTCTTGAATGTTCCCCATTTTGCTCGTCACCAATAGGTGGCGCTGACTCGAGTATATATAGACCGCGCGTTAGCTGTTTCGCCTGTCATTTGTCAAGAGAAAATAACCTTGATCACTTGCGAAGCGAATTTGTGAAGAAAACAAACAAGAAATGGCGTTAATTCCAAATCTTTTCGGCGAGAGGACGGCGGACAGAGGCTTCTACAGACCGATCAACCAAATTGTGCCACATGATTACTTCAAGCCATTCGAAAATATGTTCAGACAAATGGAGCAACTCTCATCTATCATGAACAACATTGCTATGAAGGGAAAGAACGAAGCGGATTACGAAAAATTCCAAGTCAACGTGGACGTCCAGCACTTTACCCCGGAAGAAATCGGTGTGACAGTTGTTGACGGATTTGTAACAGTGGAGTGTAAACATGAAGAGAGGAGAGATGAGCACGGTTATGTTTCCAGACAGTTCGTAAGGAAGTACAAGTTGCCCGAAGGTTGTTTACCAGACACAGTTGAGTCCAGCCTTTCGTCAGATGGAGTGCTTACAGTGACCGCGCCAAAAGTTCTACCTATGCCGTCGATTGGGGAAAGGATCGTGCCAATTATCAAGACTGGACCGGTCAAGAAGCAGATTGAGCAGTAATTGTTATTTTTTATTATATTCTCGTGTATATATTTCAATTGCTATTTTTATAATCCATTGCAATATAAAATTCAATTGTGTTCAAGATACAATTTGTATTTTCTTGTAAAATTTAAAGTGAACCTATCTACTATCTGTGTATTGTGATTCCGGTTTTTTTTCTAGTTATGTAAAGACTGAATATCTGCCTAGTTTTTTTTATTAATTATTAAGTAAGTAATTAATGTTTATAAAATCGATGTATTATAATTTATAATATAGCTACCTAATTGCTACTAGATTTAAATAAGTACATACTTAAATAAAAGTAATTCAAATTTTAAATGTTATTTTATTTTTAAACCCGAAAGAAATCCTGGCACCTAGATACAGCTACTTAGCAGCTTTCATATAAAAGTTTGGCTATAATAGGTATTATCTAGAAATTGGATAATAACCTTATGCGTGCTTCCTTAAAGCTCTCGTTTTCGGTTCGAGCTTAGCAATATCGCCTCTGCTGTAATTTTCAATTTACCGCAATTATGTCATAATGTATTATTAAAATATTGCATTTCTCCATTAGTTGAACGCCGTTCATATTTTGGATACCTATAAGATAAAAAGTTATATCCATTACTTGGACAGTTAAGTCTATTTATAGGTTCAACAATATAATACATAATGTACATACTTTACATTCAATTTTACATATTAATATATTAATTGAATTAATTATTTAATTGAAGCCAATTATTTAAGTGATCCCAATTATTTAATTGAAGCCCAATGTTATCAAGATTTAGTAAAACTAAAAACAATTTAAATCCATCATTATTTCGAGGTACCTATTTATTACCTAGGTAATTGACAAAGTTTCTTAAATTGGAGGGCTTTCTTTAAGTAGATTTCCATACAAACGTTATTTTTGGCTGTATGTAGTCAATGTTTTTATGGTCAAGGAAAGTAAAAATGTTGCTGTAGGTACGTGGGTACAATGTTGGTGAGTGCGGAGGTTCATCTATTGGGTCTGTTCATTGTTTTTGATGCCACTACCCTGAAGGTAGTTATAATACTTTCTTACCTGACTCAGGTATTATACGGGTTCCTTTTCTTTGCTTCTAAAGCCACTTATCCGAAGTAATAAATGAAATCCTGAAATGCATTCAAATCTTACGAAGGTAGGTAACTTTATTACTTGTTATTTATTATTACCTAGTTACCCGCAAGTATGGAAAAAAATTAAAAAAAAAGGTAAAATCAGGAATCCGTTAGGCTTTGGAAGCAATGTAAATCAACGATATTTTACACTACAGATATATACAAAATCACCGCAAAAAGTGATCCCAATTTAGCAAAATTTTGTGTTTACAGAAATTATATATTTATGTACTTATTTATAATTATTATATATAATTTTTAAACTTCCTGATCACACAACTCGATATGCCACGTAGACGATATTTAGGTATTATTTGTGTAAATAAACGTTGTTTACATTGCAGCTATATGAAATTAAGACAATTAGCCAATTTTGTTCGCTTCAGTTTAATATGTATTTGGTGGCAATAGTAATCACCAAATAGTGACACACCAAGCGCGCGTGTGTTTTTTTAAATCTGGAAGAGCGTCCTGCAGCACACCAATGCGCTAGCTGTGTCTTTACTATTTACACCTTTATGGTAGGGGAGCCCATGATGATAAACGTGTACCTACTCAAGCGTTGCAGGGTCTTTTTGGTTTCTACGTGCCAACGTACCGGAACTTCGCTTCGGGGTACGTCTTTGCCAGTAGGGTGGTAACTAGCCACGGCCGACACTTAGCATCAGAACAAAAACGAGCCAATTTAGAAATTAAAACATCCTGAACTGACTAGACTAACAATCGAACTCTGGACCTTTCTCTTGAGAACCACAGCAACACCAACTGCGCCATAGATGTCGTCAGAAATACGAGTAATTATTGTAGTCTATGGAACAAAGGATAACAATAATATAATGCAGTACAAGATGCTATAGACAATGTAACCTGCCTAGGTAACCTAAGTAAGATAAATTGTATAGTTCACGTCCTTCCGAGAACACCAATCAATGTTGTCATGCATCCAAAGCGCACGCTCAACAAGTTGAGCTCAAAATATAATGGACTTCCTGTACAAATCTGTTGTAAGGACTGCTTCAATGTGATACATCCCGGGCAACGCATCTCGCGTTCCAATTTATAGTGGCACTCACTCGAAATATTAATAGTTCAATATAACTTGACCCATCACCCACGAGGTCTCAACTTATAATGGACATACCCTTAAAATAACAATATTGTGTGTAAAAGCAGACCCTCTCCTATGAAGTATCAATTTATAACGGTCATAGTTTATATAAAGTATGAAGGTACCAAGATAGGTTGATACCACAGGTATTATATTTAACTGTGAAAGTTCAATTTATAATGGATATCTCGTGGAATGGTATGGAGGTTCCGATTTAAGTTGAGACCTCCCCTGAAACCGATCCCTCTCAAAATAACACGTGATATTGATTTATTGGCAAACGAAGCCCTTGCAGTGACCTTCAACAGTGTTCAGACTTACAGAGATCAGGAATCAGGATGCATGTTGTTAAATATTTAACAAGCTTTTCAAAGCTACATAAATAAAGTTCTTTTTTTATGTAGCTTTGAAAAGCTTCAACCAATGATGTTAAATACTGTTAGATGTGTAACTAGGTCATGAAAAATAAGGCGTTCAAAACAGGAAATTTCCGTATCTCAATGTTAGTTATGGTCAACAAAGAACGTTATTTAAACAAATAATACCTAAACATCGTCTACAATGTCGAGTTTTGTATTCAGGAAGTGTAAAAACTATATACACACATAATAAATAATGGAATTAAAGACAAAATTGTGCATGTGTGCACTCAGTTTTGTAGATTATTATTCGGATCACATTTTGCGGTGATTTTCTAGGGACGTAACCGATCTATAGTATAAAATTATCATTGCCTTCAACAATATTTAAATTAACATCAGATAGCTTACTAAAGTGGGGAATATCCTATCAATATCATCAGCATATTTGAAAGGCGTGTGACGCAATGTGGTGACCCCGCTCTCTGCATCCACGGTCGTGGGTTCGACTCCTACAAATGGAAAATATTTGAATGGACACTGGCATTTGTGTAGACACTGGAAAACACCCATGCTCATGCGTGTTTAGTGTCAGGGTGTGTTTATCTATACTAACAAAGTAATATTATAAAATTTTAATAAAAAAAATACAACCGACTTCAAAACCTAAAAACGTACCCACTAAACTAAAAAGTGAAAAATAACATCATAATATGTTCTACCTGCTGATCAGTATGAAGGCGGTGCTAAGCCGGTGATGTATTAATTCAAGCCATGTGAGAATATCTTATAGATTTAGATTTTGCAGACAGTCCTGTCAGAAATGGCTTAAATTAAGACAACACCGGCTAAGCACCGCCTTCATACTAGAATATATACATAGGTAGAACATATTATGATGTTATTTTTCACTTTTTAGTTTAGTGGGTACGTTTTTAGGTTTTAAAGTCGGTTGTATTTTTTTTATTAAATTTTTTATTATTTTTCCATTTTTAGTGTAAAATTTCATCTCAAACGAATACATCAGACCCCTAATGACAGTCACAACCCATCTTGGTACAAAATTCTCAGCAATACATATTAATCAAGCCCAAGCACAAGGTAGCTACCGTAAACCGTTAAGGGGTTCCCTTAATTGACCTTGGTCGTCATCATCAGACCCCTAATAACAGACACAACTCATCTAGGTAGAAAGTTCTCAGCAATACGAATTAATCAAGGCCAAACACAAGGTAGTTACTGTAAACTGGTAAGGAGTTCCCTTAATTGTCCTTGGTCTTCATCACCAAACCCCTAAATGACAGTCACAACCTATCTATGTGGAAAGTTCTCATTAATACAAATTAATCAAGCCCAAACACAAGGTAACTGCTGTAAATCGCTGAGGAGTTCCCTCGTCTGTTTTATGGCTCCATCATCAGATCGATTTTAAACCTTCATGAAATTGTAGTGCTTAAAAGTACTAAATGGAAAAGTATACGAACACAATAGACACCCATATAATTTTCGAAAGTTCCCCTCAATTTCTAAAGGATTCCATCATCAGATCTTGACATGATGGCAATGGGACCAAATGGGGACTATACCGTTTCAAACAAAAAATGAATTTTTGAAATCGGTCTAGGCGCCTTTGAGTAATCGGTGTACATACATAAAAAAAAATATCGACCGAATTGAGAAACATACATACAGCCGAACGTAGAACCTCCTCCTTTAAGTCGGTCAACTACAGACCCACAAACCTGCTAAAATGTGGATTGGCGTGCTTACGAGTAGGAGAGTTGTTCTGACCACATTTTCTGGTTCTGCCTTCGGGCTCCATCAGGCGATGCTTCTGCGTTTGCTTCAAACCCCACATCACATACACAATCTATACTAATATTATAAAGCTGAAATGTTTGTTTGTTTGATTGAACGCGCTAATCTTAGGAACCACTAGTCCGATTTGAAAAATACAGTGATAGATAGCCCATTTATCGAGGAAGGCTATAAGCTATATTATATTTTCAAAAAATTAGGGATCCTTCCTGAAACTCCAATAATGTAACCCTAGGTGTACATAAGTTTTGTAAACATGGCGTGCGCTGCAAAAACTATTGATGTTAGAATAAAATAATGTACTACATTGCAGAACACATCATTTTCTGAAAAAAGTGTCGCGGCAGCATATATCCATCTTCTATATTTTAGCAGATATAGTACTTTTTGTACTTAAATAAATTATTTAATTCATATATTAAGCTTTACGTCATTATTTACACAACTTAACTTAAATCCTTATCAAAATTAATTACTTTATAATCAAGAGGATATTATAGAGCCTTTTACAGTATGTTAATTAGTCATATAGTTTCGGAGATAATACAAAATTTCTAAAAGACGCAAAAATGCCGCTAAATGACGCCCCGCGGTTTCACACACGTAGTTCCTGTTCCCGAAAGAACATAGAGTAAAAAAATGCCTATGACACTCGCAAATAACGTAGCTCGGTGAAAGAATTTTCAAAATCGGTTCTGTAGATCCCTACAACCACACAAACTTTACCTCTTACAATCTTCTGTATAAATGAATTGCTGAATGTGTTGATAAGCAAATCTCGAGGACAGACCGATTTCGCTAATTATTTTCTTTAGAACATTATTTCTCATTAAAAGAGAAGTCTAAAAACAACACTTTTCTTACTTTATCTACACTTTTTGTAGATACTTAAAAGTCAATTCGAACTTAAATACCATACCATAAAGTATAAGTGCTAATGAAGAGGTTTCGTGAAGGCAAAACCATTGAGTGACATTAGGGTAGGGGTAGGGTACGGGTAGGATAAGTTACGGGAAGGGTATGGGTAGGGTAAGGGTAGGGTAGGGGTGATTAAGGGTAGGAATAGAGGTAGGGTATGGTAGGGCAGGGGTATGGTTTGGGAAGGGTAGGGTAAGGTAGGGGTAGGGTAGGGTAGGCTAGGGTAAGGGTAGGGTGGGAGTTGGGTAGGGTAGGGGTAGGGAAGAAGTGCACATGAGTAAAAACGAAGCTTGACCGGGTCCACTGTTGAATATATTTTGAAAGCTTTTGTTGGAGAGCATTATAATATGATCGATACTGAGGCCCAAAACACTTTTCACTATTCTTGCTCAAAAACACTGTCATATTACCACTCCACAGCGGGGCTAAACAAGCATTTCAGCCTCTAGGGGCTATAGTAATTTTGTTTTTAATTCTTGTCTCTTACGAGTACTAGCCAAGCACTAGCCTACTATAAAACGGAGGAGGTTTTATTCGAAAATAGGATCATTATAGGTAAGGCCCTGATTGTTTTGAAAAATAAATAAAACCTTTAAATTGGAATGAAATGAAATGCAGCGTTCTTTTCTGTGGAATGCGTTCATTTTTTATTTTAATTTTTATTGAGTTGCGAATAGAGCGAGATTTGAAGACATGGGACATCCTGTCTTTTTCTCATGTGAAAGAAAAATAAAATTAAAAAGCGAGAATTTTAGAAACAATTGCCGTGAATAATCCATACTTAATTCTTTTAAAGAAATTCATTGTGAATTTGTGACCGTAATTTATGTTTACCCCTCATACTCATTATTCAACTTCACAGTAGTCGGAAATTAAGTTACCGGGTAAAAGCATCTCCCCTAACATCCAAAGTTGTAGCATTTTGTACCTACATTTGATTTTAAAATAAAATAAAACATTGAATACTGTACCAAGTAATTTTATTTTCTCGCAATCGTAGTGAAAAGAATTGTGCAGCACGCGGGGCTAAACCCATTATAAACTCTTTAGAGACTTTTAACGTTTCTATTTAGGCAGCCTCGCCTTCGGCTCGGGCCCTAAAAATACCTCGTTTGAAATGGGTTTTTTTAGCCCCTTGTATAACAATCTACTGTTTTTGTTATTTTTTGTCTGTCTGAAAGTCCGTCTTTTTTATTACCTATCTTTTTCATATTTTATTATATAAAAGTTTACATCGATTTTCACGCGGACGAAGTCGCGGGCGTCCGCTAGTCAGATATAAAGGTAAACCTATGTATTTCTTATGCTGGATCCAAAGATTTTATACTAGTAGATATGTTACTAACACGTCGGAATTTTGGCCTTATAGTTTTAATGTTCATTAAATAAGGATTCCAAAAATGTATATATTTTCAAACACTTCGTCACAGTTGCTATTTTAGGTCCAAAAGGGGTTGAATAAGTAAAAATCGTTACTTGTTAAAATTTGTTCCGCGCTCACTGGAGTAGCTAAATTCGGATCACTTTGCGGTGATTTGTAGGCACGTAACATATCTATAATATAAATCGATAAGATCTCATACTAATATCGGATGTTAATGACAATGTTTTTGTACAAACGAAAAGGAGATGTAAACCCACGTCTTACTAGACACGGGCATAAGTTAGTTATTTCTGCAGATCGTCTCCAAAGAGTAAAAAAATCTTTTGTAGGTTTGGGCGTACTCTTCTATGATAAGATCCCCAAGACTGTGATGGACCTGCCAATGTATAGCTTTAAGCAATGTGTTAAAAAACATTTACTTAGTCGAGGGTACTACAACATTGATGAGTTCCTTAATGATAAAGATGCTTGGAGGCCGTTGGATCAGCTTCCACCTTCACACAGGAAGTAAAACTATAAGAAATGTAAACAGTAATTGTTATCAATTGTAAATTATAATACTGTATGACTTTTTCAAAAGAGCAACTGTTGAGTTTCTTGCCGGTATCTTCTCAGCAGAACCTGCCTTCCGAACCGGTGGTAGAATCTTTACAAATAGTCAACCTTAGTGATTTTTGATTTTTTTGATTTTTTGATTTAATGACAAGTCGACAGCCTAAGATACCCCCCGAGGCACGCCCATCAACTTCCCAATTTCTGGCCTCGAAATTTTTACTGATAATTTTCTAGAAGAAGAAAGCACGTAATTACAGCAACATTCAAGTACACAAGTATTTTATAGCACGGACCCGGACTCGAACCCTAGAGCTCGTGATCCGGGGTTACATAGGCTACCCTCTGGACCAACTAGGTCTTCGAAAAGTAAAAAATCTTTCATAGTTGGGTGTACTCTTCTAGAACAAAATCCCCAAGACATAAATTTAAGAAATGTGTTAAAAACTTTTACTTAGTCGATGTCACTTGGAGGCCATTGGATCAGTGTGCCTAGTGGGAGTTTTCAATATTTTCATACTGTTACTATCGCGTTGACGTAAACGAAAATTTATATGGAATTGAAACAGTTGTGCAATAGTGCCACTAGATGGCTCTTTTTCAATTCCTTAGAAATTCGCGTTTACGTTAACGCGGTAGTAACAGTATCAAACTGCCACTAGGCCAAATCGTGCCAAGTTCCATTCAAATTCATTCAGTAGCTTCAGCGTGATGCTGGGTTAAAAAAAATATGGACAGACAGACAGACAAAAAAAAAATTATATATTCAGTATGGATGTACGATAAATAAAAAAGCAGCCAAGTGCGAGTCGGGATAACCCATGAAGGGTTCCGTAGCAGGAAGTAACATAAACTTCTTGCTCATTATATTATTTCATTACATTATATTTATACATCTTACGATAACGATTTATGATGTATTAAAAAAACTACAATCAAGATCTCGTTCAAACCAAGGAAGTTTGCAAAGTAATGTACGTCATAAATTTTATTTTAATTTAGAAATTGCAGGGGGGGGACACATTTTACCACTTTGGAAGGGTCAAGGGTCACTTCAACATCATTTTTGAAGACCTATCCATAGATACCTCACACGTATGGGTTTGATTAAAAAAAAATTGAGTTTCAGTTTTGAGTATGGGGGACCCCATCTTTTTTTTCTTCTATTTTTGTATGAAAATCTTAATGCGGTTTACAGAATACACATACTCACCAAGTTTAAAACTTTTGCTCAGTATAGCTCTTATAGTTTCAGAAAAAAGTGGCTGTGACATACGGACGGACAGACAGACAGACAGACATGACGAATCTTTAATAGTTCCGTTTTTGCCATTTGGATACGGAACCCTAAAAATAAGTGTAATAGCACATTAGAACCTTAGCACCCGTTCTTCATTGTATCGCCTCACGACAGCATGCGAGCGAGGCGATACGATGAGGGTAAGGAGTTGGTGTAGTGAACGAACGATAAATATGAATTAAAATACGAACTTCTAAGGAGACTCCATATTTATCATCATAATTACATGGAATACAAATCAATTTTGACCTTGATGGAAACAAACTTTTGCTCCAAGCTCAATATTGACTACGTTATCGGTTAGCTCTTAGGTAGTAGTTACTATTTTGCTGCCTTCGGGTCTTATCAGGCGATTCTTCTCGCTCGCCCAAACCCCCCGGTTGCTGAGGTACTTACCTTTACACAGCCTGCGGCACTACAATTAGAAAGAAAAAATACTACTTAGCTAATAGTTGTTCTAATACAATACCTACTTGAAGTCTGCAAACTCTTAATTGATATCTTTTCCTTCCATCCGGTCTTAAAGAAATTCTGAGGTAAATTTTTGTGTTGGAAGGTAGAAAAAATTTTTTTTTGTGTGTTTCTGTTTGTTTTACGAATTATTATATGATTTGTATGATGTACTCGTATTTTTACTTAATGTAGAATAATTATTATAGACTTTATTATCATTTGGGTAACATCAGACGAGGTGCAGCTGGTAAAAAAACAACTAATCACTTTATTTACTTGTCCATTTTAATCAACACATCGATCTAATACAACAATATAATATTTTTTTTTATTTATATTTAATTATACAAACATCAAGATAGTAGGTATACGTATACATCTAATAGAAATACACAGTATGTATTTATTCAACCAAGAATTTCATATCTATATTCGTATTTTCGTCACAAATTCTAAGTTGAATAAACCATAATGTATAAAATATTTAAAACATCCACAGATAATATAGGTATATAATAGAAAATAGTAATATCATTATCTAATTATACATATAATATCAATTGAAAATCAACCATTGATGGTTTTTGGGGTCCTGCCGAGGGTTTCATTCTTAAAAGTGGCCTTAGCTTTGAATTTATATTTTACACTAGGCGGAAAAGTATTGAGGAATATAGATTTAAAAAATTCTGGTATACCCCAGCATCCATCGGGATTGTTTTTGAAAATTGTGTGTAAGAGAGACGCAGCCTCCCATCGAGATAGGTGCGCAAGACAGTTGATTAGGAACCCGCCGTCGATAAAGCAGCTATTTTCAATTATTACATTTTAGATATCAACATTAATTATATTAAAAAGTTACAAATAATTACATGCATCAATAAATACATACATCTATATAAAATTGTCGTGTAGTCTTCCAAATACTAAAGCTTCCTTTTCTTATTTTATACTCATATTTCTCTTCTTATTTTTTCTACTTCTCTCCTCTATATAAGAGTTTAAAAATACTTCTTTTTAGCAACCGATTCAGACTCACGTTTCTCACTTCTTTTTTTCTCGTATATTAGACTACAGTAGTAATTTCTCTTATTTTTTTTGTTTTGTAAGTAAGAAAGCTAAGATCTATATTCTAAGTAAGTGAGGGACTAAATATAAACATCAAAACGACTAGTGATTATTTTCAGAAGAAATAGTAATTTTTCTTCATAATAAAATAATAGGCCGTGAGATATCAAATAAAAAAAACATTTATTTATGTTAAACGTTTGTAAGTATGAAATATGTTCTTTATCTATTTTGTAATAATCATAAAAATCATAAAATGGTCTCTATTATCAACCTATTAAAATAAACATCAAATCAATTAAAAATATAATTTACTTACACCTAACATATCCACCAGTAGGCATCGGATGACATTTATTACATAGAATCTCAATTTCGTATACATGTCAACTAGCAACACCAAAGCTAAAAATGGTAATCGAACGAAATCAAAAGAACTAAGTAAATACAAAATTTTGTTAAACTTCTTTTCGAGATGACAAGATTACCTAATTCGTTTTATTTATAATATATTCGTTAATTCTATATTCGTTTAAATAATAATAATATGTGATTAATAAAAATATGTTACTCGTAGGTGAATATATATTTACTATAATAATTTCGAAAAGAGTAGACACCCGTACAGTTAGGCGTCACAGCTAACACATAAATTTATAAACATTAACATGTATATTAAGTTTAGTAATAGCTTATTGGAACTACTTGGCAATCAACCAGCACCACCTCATCATTCAACGTCCAATCGACAAAATCCTTGTCATTTGAAGATTTGTGGCTCAAAGTCAACTTCGTATCCCACATTTGCGAGTCTCGCAGCGTTCGGTAGTGAAGTATTTCATTATGATTGGTATTAATTTCTTGGCTTACTGGGACCCGTGCGTTTGCAACGCGCAATCATTATAAGGCAAGTTTGTTCGTACGATCACCGTCAACGAGTGGATAGGTTGCGAGCGAGGTTCTAAGCTATGAAGTAGTATGTTCAAAGAAGTTTATATGAATTGCACATCGCGAGGTGATGCCGGTTGGGTGCCAGTGGCTCTAATGAGCTATGATCTTTAGGTCGCGTTGTAGTAAACATGAAGTTTATTCATCTTTCTTACAAATCTTTAGGCTCATCATCATAATGTTTTGCAAATTTTGCACGCACATCGACCATATCCCTACAGGCTCGAATGGTAAAGGTTTTGTCTCCACTTCTTGAGATACAGCCTCCAAATCAGCCTGCAAAGTTTTGGGTTGTAGCAAAATTTCATTTTCAGTATCCCCAGGCTTCGACTTGATATCCTGATCAACTTCATCCGACTTCTTATTTTCAAAGCCCCAAGGAGGAGGCGTATAATCTGGAGGATGTGAGTGGCGGCGACCGCGATAGGCGTCTTTGATGACAACCTTTTTTGGTTTGGGGTCATGCTCTACTTCTACCAGGACGGTTTTACCGAGTCGTACTAAAGTTCCTATTTCAGGTTCGCGGAATCCATACCTTATCTGAATTTGCTCGAGTGCACCGTGCATTTTCTTCATACACTTTTTCAGGTATCCCAAATCTGTTAAGAATGTTAAGCAGTTAGCATGTTAAGTTAATTTTTTTTTCTCTATTGTAAAGTACCAATTTGGTACTTCATAAAATTACGATCTAGCCTACTTATGTGACTAATTAGTAATTTAACTTTAACCTAAACTTATAATATATTATTATTATACTAAGATTATGTCCAATAACTTAATCTTAGTCTTTCACTAACTATTACGTTTTTAGATCACTTTGTTCACGTGATCTTCTAGTAGTAGTAAGTTAAAAGTGTGAAGCACTGTTAAGCATAAAAAATAAAGGATAACAGGCACAATCTGACCCGATTTGTGAAAAATTGCGCTAGATTTTGTAACCAAACCAAACTAGATTTTGTTTACTGTGGAAGTAAAAAGTTTTCATACTGTGTCTATCCCGTAACCGTAAATGCGAATTTCTAATGAATTGAAACAGCGCCATCTAGTGGCACTACTGCACGACTGTTTCAATTCCTTAGAAATTACAAAATGTGTGCCTAGTGGCTGTTCCCAATAAACAATAAAAAAGCTGATGCTAATGGGAGATGTCGTAAAAACAGCTTTAATTTTATGAATTGAATCTTTACGGCAACTATTATTTTTGATGACCAAATGGCGCAGGAATAGCGGGGCTGCCGGGGACGAGGGGCTGTGTGTTATTTTGTTGGTCCATCTACAATGAATTGCCCGATACTGACCACGCTGGGCATGCGGGTTGGCCAGCGCAGGGCCAGATTTCTCGCACCAGTGTCGCTGCTGCTCGACACCGGTCTGTGCCATTTAAAAATCTAGCCATTGTGAATGATATACCGCCATTGTATGTTAGGAGTATCTTTGCATGATCAGAAATGAGGAGATCCGCAGAAGAACTAGTCACTGACATAGCTCAACGTGCCCCCACCAGGTGGACTGACGATATCAAGCGAGTCGCAGGTATTCGCTGATGTTTGGAAGTCCCTACAAAAGGCCTATGTCCTGCAGTGGACGTCCATCGGCTGACATGATGATGACGATGATGAAATGTCACAGTGGGTAGTGGCCCACTAACTTCTACACCCAAGGTCGAGGGTTCGATTCCCACATAATCATGTTCTAGAGTGACCGTTACAGAATCAAACATTATCACTCTAAGCCGCATTTGCACAGAGTGGTGTGTCTACGTTCCCCTATAAGTAAGGACTACCTCTCCACAACAGTGGACCGTTTAGACTATAGATTGATAATTATAATGTAAATATGTTGTCCCATAAATAATTGATTAACACAAACGGATCAAACGCAAATGGAAGATCCATATAACTATCTAAAACTAATTTGATTAAGTTTGAAAAAACCGTAGAGTAACCGGGGTTTTTTGTCTATTCTGAGTCAGTTTTTTGTGTGATGTCACCCCTTTTAAAGGCTTCCACTGAAGACCAGCGCTGCAGCTAGCTGCAGCTTTAAGCTGAGTGGGAGACCTTTATTTGGTCAGTGCGCTTTTACTTTCACTTTTCTTGCTCTTTGTATAATATAAAAGCTTAGTTACCAAATAAAAATATTTATCTTTCTTTCTTTGTTTTTTAATGCAGTTAGTTTAATAATATACTGCAGGAAATAGTAGTCTGAGACGGATATGACGTCGCTCGATCTCGTTAGGTGGGGCGACTTGTTTTCGTAAAGAGTAGGGAGTTAGAAGGGGGTAGCGATCGGTTGGCGGGAACAACTTGCAATATAAGGCGCCCGTCGTCCGGCGTCCAGTCGGGTTCAGTATGCTCGTGGCGTTCGAACCGTCCACATTTCTTGTTGTGTAATTCTTTATAGATTGCTTTAAGTTAGGCAGGGAGAATCTCTGTCTAAATATTACTGATGGAATTACCAATGTATTAAGATGCTATTTATTAATAAATTAATGTTTTATTTATTTTTCTAGATAAAGCTTTGAGTTAACTATTGACTATTGTTCTTTCAAAACAATTAATGTCCTTTATAAAAGTTTAACCGGTCCACCACCGTGCGACCGGAAGATTTTGAACGAGAATAAAATGGTAACTGATTTTATCTTATTCGAGTCTTAAATTTTGAGTACCGGGAAGAGTGAGTATGGCTGTTTATCGTATATACATATAATATATATTGTCAGTATATGTCAACAGCCTAGACTGTCAATAGATGAGTCTATAAATACAAGCCTCGGACAAGAGGGGGAGTGAGTTGCACTTTGGTGCTACAGCAGTACGTACCACGAGGTACTAAGTAGATACAGTGTTCAACCAACTGGATGTGATAACCCGAGTGATCAACCGATCACCCAGACAGTGTGCTAACACTACAGTGAGTATACCTGTTTATCGTACTAAGTTAGAATACATTATTGTAATATTATATTGCCATTTTATTCTGGTATCTTTATGCCAGTGACTATATCTTGGAATACTATTGTAATATTTTGTAACTTCGTTAATAACTGCATAAAATTTACGAAAAGTTAAGCAGATGTATACCTACAGATCCCAAAAATTAAATTAAATAAAATTCAAAATATTGGTCACAAATGTGGTAAATCACATTACAGTTTTTTCAAAAATAATCAAATTAATTTTATTTTACCACTTGAGTTTAGTCCAATAATAATTATTATGGGACATTAGGGGACAGGGTGTGCCGGTATATAATAAGTTTATATAGCCTTTCTTGATGAGTACTCACTAGTCATTCCGCACCTAATAATTATTATAATTAACTTGTTCCTGTGTTAATGAAAATTTTGATTAATAAGCTTAGAACAATTAGATATGGTTAATAATTATATTTTATACCACATTTTGTAAACAAACCATACTTAAATTTAACATAAATAAGTTATGAAATGACATGTTTTCTACCTTCATTTCTAATTTGTTTGTTGGTAAACAATACTCATTAAGAAAGGCTCTAGTATAGTTGTAGGTACTATTACAAAAACCTCTTTGGTAATGGCTTTCTTTTAGTCGAGAGGGGACCTGGTTTCGATTTTCAACGCAGTTTTATATTTTCAAAATTGTATCAGGCCTAATCTGCTCAGCCCCCCCAGCCAAGTGGCAGGTCGATTCTCTTTTCTGCGATCGCTAACGCTTCGAAAACTAGGAAGTTGTATGTGAATGACAGATCTTGATCACGTGACCTGTCGATAGCAAATGTCATTCCCATAGGTACATCTTTCTAGTTTTCGAAGCGTTTAGAAAGATACCATCCGTAAAAAAATCAATTCAATATACACTTTCAAGTATGTCGCTGATTTAATGACTGGCTAATATCAGACTAATCATCAATAAAAAAATTGATACCTTTTTTGTCCATTTTGAGGCTGATAATCAATAAACCTGTCCAAACAAGCTTGGATCGGCATAGTCGTACTCTGCGCCACATAAACTTAGATAATTGGACGTCGCGTCTGCGCATCCACTTGCACTCCAGTATAGCGTCATCTCGTGGGTCCTTTTTACACGCCGTGATGATAACGTGTGGTGGTGCAACTTTAACATCTATATCTTCAGCTTTAAACCCTGGCATTTCTACGTTTATGTGGAACCAGGGCGGTGTCCGAGTGAAGTATACATCGTCATAATCGCATTTGACATTAATTGCAATCTGCGTATTCTGTCTTTTGTATATTACGGGTTTCGCCATGGTGGTGGTCTGGCGGTATCGTCGCTGGGGTGGTCTCGCGGTATCCTCAGATGGTTTCATCTCGCGGGACGATACGCGACTGTGAGCATCCGTGAGGTTTAAGGATGCAGCGCAGGGCGCATGTGTCGTGCGCAGACAGGAGTGACCTTGAAATACCGGCAGCTGCTAAAACTATTTGTTTATCTGATGATATGATTGTAATGCCGTCTTTTTATTTGACCAAGTAGTACAGTAATCTTCTTACAGTATTTTCATAAATTATTTATTATTTAATCGTTCTAAATAAAAAATGTATGTAGGTGGTTAAAGTAATTAAATGAAGACATTATTCGAAAGTAGGAATACTTAAAACATTTGTAGTTTTGTAGGTACACGCATCGACCAGATGGATAGGTGACTCGTAAATAAATACGCATATTTTTATTATAAAAAATGTGTCATTACCTAAACAGTAACAAAATTTAAAAAAAAATAAGACTAAATTTTAAAAGAACTTTTTGACTTGCGCCATCTAGTGAAAACTAACTGACACGTAAATCTTCTTACTCTCAATTAATAATTCTGTTTTTTTTTAATGCGGAATTAAATTAATAGTTTCATGTTGAACCACAATTAATTGAAAAGATTATACTGAAAGAGATACAAAATAACACGATGAATATTCTAGAACATTAAGAAATAAAGCGCCATCTGTTGATCAATAGATATAACTTAAAAAGCAGATGAGTACAACATTTTAGCCCTACATCAAAGCGAAAAGGAAGAGTTAAAGGTGTCGATGTACTATGTATGTTCATATGCAGGTTTCTTCCACCGTATCACCATACAAAACAAGTGATCTCATTTTGATGTAGCAATCCGGCTCAGTTAAGATATACTCCATTTTCTATCGATGAAATCGATGTTGTTGGTGGTATCTTTAAAATAATATAATATTTTTTTTTTAAAGGTAGAGGTTAACCTTTATTTAATTTAATAAAAGTTTATACAATAAACATTACACATAGAGTATAAAGATAATATTTAAAAATAAAAATATATCAAATTATAGTAATAGTAACAGTTTTGACAAAGCTTTTAAAGTTCTATCTATCCTCAGTATGTATTAATATTTATAAATACATACTGAGGATAGATTACTTAAATTAAGTTTAAGTTAGGTAAAAAAAAAACAGTTCAACCCAAATCCTAAAACACCCAATGAAAAAATAATGAAAATGAACAAAGTCAGTTATTGATCCGTTTCAAAAGATTACCAAAGGTTGTCAACAGCTTAGCACATGCGCGCGCTCGTACTTTCTAGAGTCACCGTGGTTTTTCTACTCACTACTAGATGGCGCTCTATATTTAAAGAGATTTTTACTCCGTGAAAAAGTGAAAAATATATCGCGCCTAATGTTCGGAACAGAATAACCACAGATTAAACATGACGATGATAAACGTGAAATCCTTTGAAAAAAACAAACTTCACGCGTCGTAACTTAACTTAACACTAACTACAATTACATAAATTAATACAATAATCAATAATTACCAATAAAAAATACTCTCATCTTATTTCTTAAGATTTTGTAAACAGTTTTAAAATATTTAAAAACTTAGGCGTCATTTTTCTTGAATACTGACTTGAGAATGTATTTGTTTTTGAACTTTGTATTATGAGCGGCTACGACACCGTCGTGTTTCGTGCGCTCTATTTGCCTATTATTCTTAATCTATGCCAACTACCTACCTCTTTATGTCAAGAGTGAAAAGGCGCCTTCTAGGCATTAGGCTGCATCATCGATTACTATCAGGCTATAATGCAACCAGGCGCAGCTTGTTTGCAAAAAATCTGTTGCTTAATGTTATGTGTATAGTGTATATATATTTAAACACATAGTTTTATGTGTACATATTTGTGTAGGTAATATATACACATAAAACTATGTGCGGGGTCGCCATCCCTGCATCTTGGGACCCCAACGGCCATCGGCTCTTCGAACTATGTGCCCCGCCACTTCAGCTTAAGCTTAGCCACTAGCCTTTAGCTTTTAAAAACCTCAATAGCTCAACGGTAAAATATTCAACTCAACGAATATTCTTTTTCAAAAAAAAAAGCTTCGCGTCACGTTGAGCTATGTTGACTTGATGACTTTGGTTCTTCTGCAGATCTCCTCATTTCTGATTCGATCACGCAGAGATACTCCTAACATAGGTCGTTCCATTATGTCCCCCCCCGGGAAAAAATTAAGGGCACTAAAATTCGATGAACGAATGACAACGTTATGTTTTTTTGTGCGCACCTTTCACGTTTTAATACTGATACACAAAATCCTTAATAATATAGGGTGTCCGGCCTTTTTATCCAATCGTTTGGCCTGACATTTGTGTAAGATGTCCGGCCGGTTGGTCAGGCTTTTAACTTCGTTGACCGGGCAACCCTAGGTAGGTAAGATAAACTGGTTTGAAGAAAAACAATTTATTATCAAAATGAATTCCAAGAAATACTTATATGTAGCTAAATACTTGGAAAAAAAGACAAAATATATGACTTCAAACACACATAAACAGGATATATAAAAGTTTATTATTCCCTTATTTGTGCGTATTTCTAAAGGTATGGTTATTATTTATAGCTTCATGGCATCTTCCAACAATAACAATGATATTTAGTAAGATTATTATCTATTTATTTTAATTCTTCCTAACAATGCTTATAAAATCTATACCTACCTATAATAAATATAGAGGTCAATTCTGTACATGATAAATATTTCCAAATTAACTATCAGGGCGGGTGACTAGTGATCGATACTGATGCCAAATATGCAATCAGTAAAATTTTTAGGGTAGGGGTAAGTAGGGGAGGGTAGCGTAGGTGTAAGGCAGGGATAGGGTAGGGGTAGGGTATGGATAAGTGGAAATTTTACATCGAGTTTCACGCGGCCGAAGTCGCGGGCGTCCGCTAGTCTATAATAATAAGTTTGTACGGGAAGCGAAAACTTTCCGTAGAGTAAACTGACTTAGATAATTTTGCATTTACAATATTCTATCGTTTGTTACAGAGACAATCGTTATCATCTTAAACCCGCCAACCCGCATTTAAGCAGCGTGGTGGGTTTGTATAAAATAGGCTGATGATTAAATTATTACACAAATACAATACATATAATCGGAAATTTCAAGTTAGCACTAAATGGTCATTTTGTTATCTATAAAGATTAATAATTTATAGATGTTTATGTAGGCTACTATTTAAATAAGGGTCATAACTCACTTATACAGTACCGCACGCGTATGGTAAAATAATTAATTGGTACATAAATTACAAACTTAACTTTGCATATTATGTATATACATCGCTTACGTATTTCTCCCGCAAAGTAGCGTTACTGTGTTCCAAACAGTAAATAGGTAGGTAATTAGTATAACACCACGTAAATGTCCCTTGACAGCTAAGAAGATGGTCTCACGGTGCCTCCTTTTGTGAGACCGTCATCGGCTTCAAGGATATCTCGAAGCAGGAAAAAGAGCGGGCACCCGCTCCGCAGAAGAAAAATCGGTGGCAGAAGGCGCTGATATGCGCACCTCCTTAAGTTATAGACAGGCTTGTCTTGGTTATAGACCAAATGCGCCCACTTTAATATGACGTGGGCGGATAATTGTGCCTCTCAGTATATGAACTCATCTGACTGACCAGGGACAGTTGAGTTTTACAAAGCCGAGCGTAAACTGCGCAGTATCCGACCGGTATGCATGTTAAAGCATTTGTATTGAATAGCTTTCGTGGTACGGGTGTAGCGTTTAGCGGCGTTGTAATGAGATGCGACCTTAGGACTTTATACCTACTAACATCCACTGATTCACAGTTCAAATGACATTGTTATTATATTGTTTATCTTATTGGTATTTTCACATGATGAATGACTCGTTATATAGTTCAAAGTTGCTTCTTATAAATTATATTTTTAATATAACTGCTCACTCAAAAAACTTCAAGTACCTATTCGAATCAACGATATTTTATATTATAGACATGTTACGTGCCTCACCGCAAAAAGTGATCCTAATTTAGCAACTCCACTAAGCGCACACATGCTCAATTTTGTGTTTATTTACATTACATACTCGTATTTATGTAGCCGTGATATGACCACTGCCTCCGATTCCGGAGGGTGTGGGTTCGAATCCAGTCCGGGGCATGCACCTCCAACTTTTCAGTTATGTGCATTTTAAGAAATTAAATATCACGTGTCTCAAACGTTGAAGGAAAAACATCGTGAGGAAACCTGCATACCAGAGAATTTTTTTAATTCTCTGCGTCTGCCAATCCGCATTGGGCCAGCGTGGTGGACTATTGGACTAACCCCTCTCATTCTGAGAGGAGACTTGAGCTCCGTAGTGAGCCGAATATGGATAATGATGACTCGTTTTTAAAATAACACAACTCGACATTGTCTTTGTAGGCAATATTTAGGTATTATTTGTTTAAATAACTTTCGTTGTTTAATAAGCGATTAAATTTAATTAAGACAATAATTATGCATGTAATTAACCGCCTCAGTTGAGATGCGCTGGTGCACTATCTCTAATATAAAATATCGTTGATTTGAATATATCAAAAGGTATCCTTATGTCCCCTGTGTATAATCTATCTCCATTCCAAATTCCAGACAAATATGTTCAGTAGCTGAGACGTGAATGAGTGACAAACAGAAGTACATACTTGCACACACACAAACTAATTAGTTCAACACTCATGACTGCTTGATGGTGCAGTTTCGTCATCAAGAAGCCTAATCATCATCAGCCTATTTTAACAGTAAAGCCCAGGCCTCCAAGCATCTTTAAGGCCCAGGCCTTAAAGATGCTTGGAGCCCGTTGGATCAGCTTCCACCCACCACCTTCACATAGGAAGTAAAACTATAAGAAATGTAAACAGTAATTGTTATCAATTGTAAATTATAATACTGTATGACTTTTTCAAAAAAGCAACTGTTGAGTTTCTTGCCGGTATCTTCTCAGCAGAACCTGCCTTCCGAACCGGTGGTAGAATCTTTACAAATAGTCAACTGACGTGTCAAAAGTGCTTGTAAACTGAGCCTACTTGAAATAAATGATTTTTGATTGATTGATTGATTGCTTATGCTGTTCACTCACCATCCAATAAGTTCACGTGCCTGCAGTGCTATAGGCAGGACATCCGACAAAACGGATCGTGTGATGTTGATCTGCATGATGTCATGCGCATCGCGACCAACATACTATCAGTTTTGTCGGATGTCCTGTCGTTAGCGCTGCAGGCACGAACCCGCACGCACCCGGGATCGAATCCAGAAAGTCGTGCTCTGTAGCCACATAGACTTACCACCACTGGACTAGCGAGGCAGTTTAGCAACGAAGCAGTTCTGATCCTAACCTGATGAATGATTATTTGAGTCTAGCTTATAAACACAGTCCATACAGCTAAACTACAGCTAATATTGCTTTTATATCACAATTTGCTCTTATAGTGTCTCTTATTTCACCAATTTCAATATTGTTATGTATTTCATTACACACATATGCCGTAATGTAAAGAAAACGCCCATGTGCTGTAATGTAATTGAATTTGTCATCTTTGTAAAGAGTTTTTATGGCAGAAAAGTGCTCACCATTAAAAAAATAAAATTAACTTTCTAAAAAAAAAAAAATATTCTTTCATTTTTATAATTTTTACATTAAATGACACAATAATTTTATTTTACTTTATTAATAAGAATGGCTATTTTTGGTGCATTTGCCAAAAAAAAAACCGCACACGCACTGTGCAAAAACGACAATGTCATCATATTATAGGGAACATGCAAAGACGGAAATTCCTTTTCAGAAAGTGTGTTCAAAGTGTGTTTCCTCCCAAATGTGTAATAAAACGTCGAACGACATACGCGCGCTTTGATAATTACAGCTTCTGCTTCCTTACTATAGCTCTCGCCTACGGCTCGAACTTTCAATATTGCCTCAGCTGTCATTTTCAACTTACAGTATCATAATACTTGGAAAGCAGTCCATTTGTATTATTTGATAACATTATTTGTAAATATAGCTATTGTTAACTTATAAGTTAATGAGTCACAAGAAACAGATGTTGTGTGTATAGGTGGTGTCATAAAAAAAGTGTGCCGGCGACCATCGTTACACTTTATTAAGGTGACATCCAAATTAATATCATAAAAGCGGAATGAAAAATACGGAAATCTTACATAAAAAACACTTCATTGGTGATATCCAATGATATTAAATACTGTTAGATGTGTTACTAGCGCATGAGGCATTCAAAAGAGGAAAATAGTCAAGTCAACGTTAGTTGTGGTCAACGAACGTTATTTAAACAAATAATACCTAAATATCGTCTACAATGGTGAGTTGTGTGTTCAGGAAGTGTAAAAACTATATATACATAAATATAATATCATGGAATTAAAGAAAAAATTGTGCATGTGTGCACGTCAGTGTTGTAGCCTATTATTCGGATCACTTTTTGCGATGATTTTATAGGGATGTAATGTAACCGATCTATAATATAAGATTATCATTGGTGATATCCGTATGAAAATCTAAGTTGTTCAGTAGTATCATTATTTTATACGTTCAGAGTTTATTGCGAACAGACAGACTTACACGGCGAAGATCTTTGTTTTGTAGTATGAATAGAATCAGAATCAAATTAGAATTTTAGAATTTAAATTAATTAATTAATTTTTTGGATCGTGCCGCGTTGCAAGAACCAGCTCATGACTGAGGGCGCCGTATGGTTCGAAACTAGTCGGGCATACTCCGACCTAATATCACGTGAGTTTTAGCCGTGTTTCAGAATCAAATTAATTTATTTGCAAGAAACATTACATTTAATCATAAAAAGATGTTGTTATGTAATAAATTAACAATGTTCCATCATTAATAGTGTAAGTAGGTACTAAGTATATTGTTAATGATATTGTTCATAAAATTGAGAAACCGATTTATAATGATAACATAAACAACAACAAATAAACAAAAATATTAACGTTGATCGCCGAAACTGTTGTTTTTTTGCAAAATTTCGTAAATAAATAGATTGAAATTCTCAGTATGAGTACTTAATCATCATAGAACAAACATTAGGCTCCTTACAAACGGGGACACTTTGTAGAAGCAAATAAAGATGTTAATGACGACCATTTAATAAAAATTTAAGATTTATTTCGCTAATATCAGACATTCGTGACTTTGTTCACTTAGAAATCAGGTTTTCCCTATATGACAACATCCTCCTACTAATCCCCTATGGTACGATGAAATTGCGGCGTCCAGGTGCGTCCGCGGTTGCCATCTTAGGTTTTAAGGTCACTGGCGCTGGCGTGCACTGCTACTTTATGGTGTACAATAAAGTGTACTTCTTATTTTCTTCGTTTCGATCTTTCTTTCTTTGACTACATTTTATGCTACGTAATGACGATAACGATTGGCCCAATTAGCATTTTAATGAAACAATGCGTTTAATTAAAATTCTAATTAGGTAACTATCATTTTGTTACAGACATTCCTATTATAGTTTAGCTCTCTGACATACGGTAACCATGTCTGCGCGGCGCCTTACGTGTGTTAAAGATAAGAGCACTGCGTTTATTCCTTTGTAATTATAAAACGAAACAATTAAACAAATGTCGAGCTAACGATAAGGCATAACAACTCAACGAGTATACAGTCAAACTTGTCTTGTGGTTATTACCCAGAAGTATCCAACGGTTGGTGCATTAAACGAATTTCTACCCTCTGATGGTCGCGTAGAACCTAATTTCTAAATAATCGCATAGATAGTCGACCTCTGTAAACTGCGAGTAAATGTTTGCCCACTCTAGAATGTACTGAACGATAAACTCTGACCCATCATCGGTTATATATAAAGGCTCTAGGTACTCTACGCGTCTTCAGTTATTAGTGAAACGTACAAGCAATATGATCGCGATTTTGTTAGGGCTGATAGCCTGCGCCGGCGCAGCGCCTTCGTGGCGCAACCGCTACCACTCTCACCTGTCTCCGTTCGATGGCAGCCTCGATAGGTACCTCAACGAGCAGATGTTCGACACGAACATGTTTTTCGAAGAGATGAACAGAGAAATGGCGCAGTTGGAGACGGTGTTGGCGGAATTCACCAGCCGTTTCCCGACCCTGTCGTCCTCGGAGAAATTTGAGGGTAACGAGTACAAGATAACCATCCCCTTGACAGGGTTCAAAGAAAAGGATATTGTTGTGAAGGCGAGGAAAGGTATGATAATGATTCAAGCGGTGCACGTCAACGAAGGTAACAACCAAAACAGTTACCTGGACATGAGGACGCTCCCGCAGAATGTGGGTGAACAAGGAACCTGGTCTTACGAAAATGACGTGCTCAAGATAGTCCTTCCGGTTAACCAAAACGCTGGCAGCAACCCTGTCACCGCCAGCCCGATACCCGACCGCAGTATCGAGGAGACGGAAAATTCAAAAGACGTTGAACCAAATGTCGATATAGATCTCGTCAAAGCAGACGCTGGCAAGGCCAAGGAAATACAGACCAATGAGATCCCCAACGTGGAGGCCACGACTTATGCTGTCGATTTAAAAGGCGAAGTTGAGTTTGTACCTGTACGATATTAATTCATAAAAAGTCTTTGTAATTGTAAATTAGTGTACATAATAAACGATTTATAAAAAACTGTAAATTTCGTTTCACTGTAAATTGTTTGAAATTTTGCGAATAGCTGTTAAGTTTCTTCTTTATTTTTTTAATATATTTTTTTTTAAATATATAAAAAAAAATTATATTGGTAGAATGTCTTGTTTGCTACCGAGTTATATAGGTAATAACCCTGCTGATGGTAAGTGACTATGCAATCTAAGATGGCAGTGGGCTAACTTGATAGGAGGAAGATGAAAATCCACACCCCTTTCGGTTTCTACCCGACATCGTACCGAAACGCTGAATTGCTTGGCGGTACGTCTTTGTCGGTAGGTAACTAGTTACGGCCAAAGCCTTTTAACATTCTTTAAAAATAGTTCAAAATGTCGTAGCAAATAATTGTTAGAATGAGATATCAGTGTTAGAATGATATTCAGAAAAAAATAACAAGCCTAACATGTTTAACCGACTTCTAAAAAGGAGGAGGTTCTACATTCGGCTGTATGTACCTATGTTTTTTTTTGCAGTAAACTGAAAACGTTTTTTGGCTCTGGTGAACACTTCACTTCACACTCGTTTTTACATTGATTAAAGTTGTGGGACTTTATAAAGACTGATAATAATGATGAACAAACAGAAAAGGCAGTGTTATTATTAGGTAAGCAGGTAGGTAGGTGTATGGCGAGTGACTAAGAATTAGCTCCAGTAGGTAAGTAATTACTTATTTGATATCAACGTTCTGCGCCTTATCGCAGTTTTATACTTGTTTAGTGCAGTTTACATTCTACAGTAAGTAATTTAAAAAGAATTTTGTAGGTAGGTAGGCTAACTAACATACCTACCTACTCGTAATAAACGATCATTACCTAGGTATTTATAGAAGTTTTATAGTCGCAGAAAACATATGGATAAGTAAGTGTAGAGGTATCAAAGTATAGGTCTCTGTTAGTGTTTTTAAATCACTAAAAAACGAAGCTTCTTAATTCGTCGAGTAATAATTAATGGGTACACCTAGATGGCGCTCTGTGTAAAGGTTCCAAATTATTTAGCCGTTCCAAGTTCCTGTTTCAAAATTAAATATTTGTTCCACAAACATTAATGGGCAAGGTACCTAGATGGCGCTATGTATAAAGTTCCAAGTTCTTGTTCCAATATTATTTATTTATATTTATTTTCGCCTGGTTTTAAACTTATTTACTATTATTATTGATATATATACCTATATATATATATATATATATATATATTTATATAATCCATCCCTTTGCCGGGCCCCAATACTCTTCCACAGTTTTGGATTTGTCTTTTGGTGTCATATTGTATGGCCCATATGCTGCACTAGGTAGTCTCTTCATCTCCATTCTACTTATTGTTCTTCCTCAGAAATATTTTGCTGTACAAAAGTTTATGGGTAAGGAACCTAGATGGCGTTGTATTTATGGTTCTAAATTCAAAAGCGCTATCTGTTATTAAATGCGACTGCAAGAGCAGGCTTCAACGTTTTCCCAGTGCTAAAAAAATATATTCCGTCATTTAAAACAAGGACGCCTCTAAAAGTTGCAGTTTATATCTCGTAAAGTTTACACTAAAACGATTTTGTAACTATTTAAAAGTATTATTTTTATTTATTTTACACGCCATCTGTGCAAGAGATTGCAAAGTACTTATAAATCGTTTTCCATTCACCGTCCTAGATGGCAGCACTGTACTCATAATAACTACAACTGGAATATTATGAAATACATGAGAGCCTGTGATTTACAGACCATACTTCATTTTAAGAAGGTTGTCACTGGTCAGCCATAGATTACATTGAATATAGGGTTGTCAGCCCTTGCGATTACCCTAAGTAAGTCGGTAGTTATTTATTGGTTATTTTTTTTAGGAGAAGAAAATCTTCACTGACATCCTTACCAAAAAATGCTGGACAATAAAGTGGTATGCACTGGCACAAATTCGCCCTTACGACATAGACTACTAAATTATCTTAATACTTATTTTTCATCAGCATAAAATCATCTTAAAATCTTGAAGTCAGTTTTATGGGAAGGGAATAATTTATATCTGAATAAAATTAAGCAATAAACTATAAATAATAAGCACTAATCCAATCCAATTTATCTTAACCAATACTTTATTTCAAACAAAATTAATTTTCAACTTTTTCAACAAGCTTTTTTGAAACGTCAAGTTTTTTCTATAACTTATTTGAAAGGAGGTTCAGAGAATATTTAGTAGAGTTGACAGGCAAATGGACACGAATAAAAAAAAAAAAGTTTAGGTATTTAAGTCTGGGCTCAATTTATAAGCTTTCAACTAACTATTAGGGTTCATGAGTTACAGCCTGGTGACAGTCGGACGGACGGACAGACAGACGGACAGCAGATTTTTAGTAATAAGGTCCTGTTTTATTCTTTGGATGTGGAACCCTAAATAAGGTCTACATTTATGGAAATAACGCAAACAATATTTGTGTCCGGGAGTTATTTAGGTACTGTACAGTAAGTAAAATATTTCTATACCCAATTATAAACCCACGATTATAGTATATAGTTATTGTTATTGCATAGTTACTATAAATTAATAATTATGTACTTATAAAAATATCAGAAAACTAAAATTGTATCATCGCTGAGGGGTTGTTCGTAATCATATATTTTGCGAGGAAAGATCATAATATTAGGTAAATATAAAGTACCTATCTATACATATGTTATAAGGAAAATCAGAAGAGAATTTTTTTATCTGCCCAGTGTTACCTATAATTTCTGGAAAGAACATATTATGTACAAGTAATACCTACTTGTTCGTTTAGCTTATATTAGCTGTGTTCTGCAGTGCAACCCGCACCTAGATTCGACTATTTTGAAAATATCGGATTAAATAAAAATTTTAATAAAAAAATTCAACCGACTTCCAACTCAAAAATTAACTTAAACTAAAAAGCAAAAAATAACATCTTGCCTATGTACTACCTTCTTATCAGTTTGAAGGCGGTGAAGCCCTTCAAAACAAAAAAAGAATTTTCAAAATCGGTCCATAAATGACGGAATTATCGCTGGACATACATAAAAAAAGAAAAACATACATACAGACGAACGTAGAACCTCCTCCTTTTTGGAAGTCGGTTAAAAACTACCTGCTATTTTATAAATTATATATATATATGTATTAAATACTTGTAGGTAATATGTATAGCTACCGAGTTCCATAATTTATCCAAATATCATCCAGATTCGTTCAGAAATTCTGATTTATTTAAGCTTTAAACACCTAATTTGAGAGTGCTTCTTAATATTATTTAATTGACAAAAAATAACGCCAAGTTTGGGGTATACCCTAATGGAGATCCCTTTGTCATCATATCAGT
Source organism: Bicyclus anynana (assembly GCF_947172395.1). Taxonomy (NCBI): domain Eukaryota; kingdom Metazoa; phylum Arthropoda; class Insecta; order Lepidoptera; family Nymphalidae; genus Bicyclus; species Bicyclus anynana. The sequence goes on from NC_069083.1 coordinate 18,592,053, forward strand.
CACTGCTCTGAAAAAAACACTAAAAGATTGAAGAAATTGTACAAGCGCGTTTAAACAAACAAACAAATTCTTCCGTCTTAAAATATGTATTAGTGAAGAATAAGGAAAATGAACAGCTAAAATATTACACCTACTGGACGTATTGTTATCTGCACAGTGGTTAAAATTGTAAATGTTGACCTAATTAATTATATGTTCCAAATAAAGTTGATACGTATAATTATTTTTTTCCTTAAAAAAAATCACGCGGGTGCTTGTTGAAGTAAACAGTGGAAGCAACTTCCTGCTGCGTTGTTGCTACATAATAATTACATACATCGACGGCCTCCGTGGCGCATGGATGTATGCGCGGTGGATTTCAAAACGGAGGTCCTGGGTTCGATCCCCAGCTGGGCAGATTGAGATTTTCTTAATTGGTCCCGGCCGTGGCTAGTTACCACCCTACCGGCAAAGACGTTCCGCCAAACGAATTAGCGTTCCGGTACGATATCGTGTAGAAACCGAAAGGATTTTCATCCTCCTCCTAACAAGTTAGCCCGCTTCCACCTTATACTGCATCATCACTTACCATCAGGTGATATTGTAGTCAAGGGCTAACTTGTCAAGAATAAAAAAAAAAAAAATAATTACTAGCTGACGCCGCGCGGTTTCACCCGCGTGGTTCCCGTTCCCGTAGGAATATGGGGATAATATATCGATAAATGGGCTACCTAACACTGAAAGAATTTTTGAAATCGGACCAGTAGTTCCTGAGATTAGCGCGTTCAATCAAACAAACAAACAAACTCTTCAGCTTTATAATATTAGTATAGATTATTAGTTATAATTAACGCCTCAATAACTCAGCGTTATATGGTAGAGCCGAATCCAGCTCGGCTGAGCATCGTTCGGGAAGCTTCGCGACATCTTTGCGTCCAAAATTCTCAGTGCCTGAAGACGAAAGTCTTCGTGCGTGTTGCCAGTGATGACTTACGGATCCGAGACTTGGTCGCTAACCTTATTAGAAGGTCGAAGTCACTCTGTGGGCGATGGAGCGAGCTATGCTTGGATATTCTCACTGGAATAATTAGAAATAGAGGTAATCCGCAGACTAACCAAAGTCACTGACATAGCACAGCTAGCCGCGAAGCTGACGTGGCAATGGGCAGGCCACATAGTTCGAAGAGCCGATGGACGCTGGGGTCTCAAGGTGTTAGAATGGTGACCCCGCACCGGAAAATGTTGGTTGACCCCCACTAGGTGCACCGAGGAAATCAATAAGGTTGCATGGAGCTGCTAGATGGCTTGAGACCGTTGTGCTTGGAGGTCCATGCAAGATGCTTTTGTCCAGCAGTAGACGTCCATTGGCTGATAATAGGAAAGGATAGTAACCTCTCATTACCGAGAGGTCGTGCTTCGACCCCAGCCTGCTGGCTTATTGATCTACCAACTCGTAACACATTCTTATCCGACTTGGGGGGGAACAGGAATATTGGTCATATTTTAAAATAACAGATATGGTGATTGAGATTTCTTAATTGGTCTATTTATAGGTCTGGCTTGTGGGAGGCTTTCGACCGCGGTTAGTTACCACCCTACAGACAAAGACGTACCGCCAAGCGATTTAGCGGTCCGTACGATGTCGTGTAGAAGCCGAAAGGACTGTGGATTTCTTCCTCCTCCTAACAAGTTAGCCCGCTTCCATCTTAGATTGCATCATCACCAGGCGACGTTGTAGTCAAGAGCTAACTTGTAAAGAATTTAAAAAAATCACACAGATGAAACCAAAGGGTTTGAAAGGGTTTCAGTAGCGTCGCATTTGCTTTGAAAACCTGCGTGTTCGTGAAGACTATGTAATGGAAACCACGCAGGTGAAACTGCGAGGTTCTAGTTTAATTAAGTTTTTCTATGTTGACAATTAAAATTAACGACTATTTATCAAAAGAAATATACATTGAGCTGCCTATTGTTTGTCCACTCTAAAATATACTGACATCGATGAACTTTGACCCACGATGGTTATATATATATACAGATGCTCTTTGCGTCTGCAGTCAATAGTGAAACTTACAAGCAATATGATCACGATATTGTTAGTGGGATTGATCGCCGGCGTAAGCGCAGCGCCTTCACGGATCGCCCGCCACCCTCAACAACCACCGTTCGATGGCAGCTTCGAGACGTACCTCAGACAAGAGTTATATGACGCGATCCTTAACATTCCTCCATCCTATTATGTATTCTGTGAGATGGAGATAGAGCGCAGCGAGACGCCACAACGTTGTTACAACATAGACGGAGTAACAGAGACGATTGAGGGTGACATGCATAAGATAATCATACCTGTACCAGGATTCCATAAATATGACTTTTTTATGAAGACAACGGAAGGTCAGCTGTTTATTCAAGCGTTCAGCCACGGTGATACACGGAGATTTGTATTCACGAGGATGCTTCCGCAATCTGTAGCAGTACAGGCCACCTGGTCTTATGAAAATGACGTCCTTAATGTCTTCTACCCGGTTGAACAGAACGAAGGCGATTACAGTAAAATGTATACATACCAGTAGGGTTATTATGTATTTCGGTGTACCATTCACCATTCAATTGGTTGAAAACACAATGTTAGATTATTGCAAACATTTAAATACGATGAAAAATGACGTAGTGACTCATTATTTGAATTGAATGGTACCCCGAGATACATAATAAGGCCCCATATCCCAGATGCCACAACTGCTCTTACTTGATTTGAAGTTTGCACCACTTGTACAAATATTGTAAATGAAGAATTCAATCTTTTTTTATTTCAATTCCTCGGATAAGTTACTAGGCCGGCTTGGCCAAATCAGCTAGTGGTTTACATAGCCTAGGGTGGTACAGTAACTTTTTAATATGAAAGTTTTGAAATGAGGTTGGTCCTGAATTATTTCTATGTAAGTAATTTATCCAAATCGGAGATTTATCTCAATTTCCATTCAAAAAGCAAATTTTTACAACACTGGTATCACCCGCGTATTAGTTATATAAATTATTTATCCCACAATTCCCTTGGGAATATAATAAATAATATTAGTTTAGCTATTAGAAGTAAAATTGATATATAATATAAAAGTATTTTCATATGATTTAATTTATAATCATTCTTAATTTTGGAATATTATAATATAATTTATTAGCACAACACTGCTACAAAAATACATACAACACCATATGACATGTAATTGTTAATAATTATAATTATTAATAAATACTTTAATTGTAAAACTGTATTATTATTTCAATAAATAGTAATATGAAAGGCAAATAGGTAAGTATTTTTATTTATTTATTTATTATTCTACAAAAAACACATTTCAATTAAGCCTAACCATAGTGCAACACAAACCACAGTTGGTTTTACTGTGCACGGGTTATTATTACATAATACAATATTTAAGAACAAACGATTAATAACATAGTGTCTCGTGCACTGTGCCTTGTGCGAGTTTTCAATATTTCATACTGTTACTATCAAGTTGACGTAAACGCGAATTTATATGCAATTGAAACAGTTGTGCAGTAGTGCCACTAGATGGCGCTGTTTCAATTCCTTAGAAATTCACGTTTACGTTAACGCGATAGTAACAGTATCAAACTGCCACTAGGCCCTCTGTTCAATTTTCATTTACCAAACCCACGTCTGTATGCGAACTGGTTATACTTCACTTCTGGCACTGTTATGACGTAATTGTTCAACTTGTTACAGTTACTATCGATCTCTGCTTCCATTGGCACTTTATATGGAAATATGATTTTCAACATTTGGTTACTTATCGAAAACGACGCCCCTTCCGGATTGATAATATCTGGTAGAACATTCACATCCTCAAATATTATTTTCCTGTCACCATATTTTTGGTACGCTGTAGTTTGTACGACGTTGTATCTTATCTGGACAGTTGCAGTCGTGTCCTCTGGGATTCTGTAGGTGAGGAAGTAGTTATCTTCTCCGTATATCTCTGACGGTGTTACCGATGCGCTCGAGCACAATTGTTGTATCATTTCAGTTATTTCGTTGATCACGCTTTCGACGGTTTCGACGGGTTTCGGTTTTGGCTTAGGCGTCGTTGGGGCATCTATATACCTGATTTCTGTATGGTGGTGAACTTCATGCACAACAACAGGTGGATCATTTCTGCAAGAGTCAGCTAAGGCCAGCACGCAGCAGAGCGCGAATAGACGGTACATGATGGTGCGCGTTCTCGATTGATATTGACTCGGCAAATGCAGAGGTTTTATATATTCAAAGATAAGAATGATGTCGTTAACCTTTAACCACTCAAATGTGGTTTTCTTAACCATCTCTGGCATAGATTTGACTTTTTAGGGTTCCGAAAGTACGTAATAGACCCTTACTCGCGCACATTTTAATGTCTGTCTGTTTTCTCCTAATGTACCGGACTAATCCAGTTGAAATTAAGTACACATATCAATTCTTGTGATCCAAATGCGATGTATACGTGAATAGGTGAAATTTGAATATGGAGGGCGTTTATGGGGGTAAGATGGAATGTTGAAAAAACTTTTGCAAACTTCATCGTGTGATACATCAAATGAAAGGTCTTGATATGAGCATTAAAAATTTTTTTTTAATATAAAATATTAAAAAAAAAATTTAAATGCTCATATCAAGACCTTTCATTTGATGTATTTTATATCAAGTTATTTAAACAAATAGACGACAAAATTGACCATGCCCTTTTTCTCCGAAACTACTGTATGTAAAATTTTCAAAGAAATACAGAAAATAGCTTTCTACTTGAAGATTTTCGGAAAACTTCTGAACTCTGGAATTTATGAATATGATGGTCATTTTGAGGGTCAAGACGGGAAACATAAAATTTTCAAACTGCATCATGTGAGAGGATCTCGAATATATTATTTTTGTAATGTTGAAATAAATAGTTTCCAAGGTATTCAGGAAAATAGACCATTCTAAACCAACTACAAAACCTACAAAACCTAAAATTGTAAAAAAAATACAGAAGTTAGTTTCTACTTGAAGATTTCAGGTAAACTACAGAAGTCTTTGAAGTTTTTGAATACGAAGGTCATTTTTAGGTGGCAAAATGAGAAACAGAAAAAATTGATTTTATCAAACTGCATCATGTGACACCTTTAATGAAAGAACTTGTAAAGAGATCTCATATACATTTTTTTGGAATCTTAAAATAAATAGTTTCCAAGTTATGTAAAAAAACGACGAAAATTGACCATTCCGGAAAACTAACCCCCCACCCTTTCTGCGAAACTACTGAATCTAAAATTAAAAAAAAACATACAGAAGTTAGCTTTCTACTTGAAGATTTCTGGAAAACTTTGAAACTCAAATTTTTTTTATATTAAGTTCATTAACTTACACTTTTTATCCATTAAACAAATGGTTCTTATTAAGGATTTTATACTATGGGAATATTACCGTCTTAAATAGCATTAGTACCTATAAAAGAGCAAACCGCTACAACTGCATCACCGCAGTACGAAGTCCTTAGAGAGTTGTTCCGCCCACATGTTTTGCTTCTGCCTTCGCGCCTTATCATGCGATGCTTTTGCGCTCGCCCTAAGCCCCCGGTGACGCCGCTGGTCCCAATAAGGAGCCTACGGCACTTCATTTTCATTTTTAGGCAAAATAGGAATCGCCTCAGGAGCGAAAATGATTGATTCGTCATTCTCATCTTACTGCTGTAATCTAAGGCATTAGTAACTAACAAGAGAAGGCGTCGTACCTACAAACGCGTGTCTACTCTTACATACGAGTAGGTATAATGTGATAAGCATAAAGTTTCCCAGAATTTATTGTCCTAATCTGCGCAAATAAAAAGTTTCGCTTATGATTTTGTTTAAAAACAAATTAATTAAGCCTATCTTATTTACATACTAAAAATAACTATCAGTGAGTATTGAGTAAAACCAACTATTACGTGTTCTGTGGTTAAACCAACTACTGTATATTCTGTGGTAAAACCAACTTTTTTCTCTCCGCTCCAATACGATAGTGCTGGCCGACCACTGAAACGCGACTCAAAAATCTTTAAGAAACGATTCATAAGTCAGCCTACGAGCACTTATGGTTTTTACGGAATAATGACGGGTCTCCCTATAATAGCCCATATACATGCACTTGAAAACTTATTTAAAGGGAGCCGCCACCCATCCCAACCAGTAGCTGAGGCTACTACACTCCCGATCCTAACGCCGACCAGAGACACCCGAAATACGTCCTACGATCCCGTAGACATATCAAAACGCTTCCCCGGCAACTCAAACATGAGCTGCAGCTACAGCGTCTTCGGCGGTCTTCCACGAGGTCTTCTGTCTATCCAAGGTCATGGAGCTGTCAGAACCGATACACTCCTACACTACCTTCCCGAACGGCCCTCTAAGCCGACGCTCAAGTCTCAAAGGAGATGACCTAAAAGAGTCGTTCCTGCCATCTCTTATGCTTCTGTCTTTGGGCCTCATAATGCTTCTGCGCTCGTCCAAAACCCTGGTGTCGCCCCTGAGATCCCATTAAGGAGTCTACGGCTTTACAGCACTAAAATAATGTAACTATTAGGTATGCCCATCTAAACTAAAAACATATAAAAAACTCAGAACAAAACTCAGAATTTACAAATAACGGATAATTTTAAACAATCATACGTTTATTTATTTATTTATATATTATATCATATATTTATTTATTAATTTGGACAACCAACAAAATTATATGAACACATTCAAAATATTTTACAAAAAAGGGTAGTTTAACACATAATTTTACATATAGATAGCCGCAGCATGCAATAAGTATAGGTTGTATGAATAATAGAGTTTAAAATTGACAAATTAGAAGAAAAACACAAAACCAAAAGAAAAAGTTTAAACAAGAAATTTAAAACTTTATTATAATATATAAGTTGAGAGAAAATTATATGAGTACAGTTATTTATAGCTTAATTAATTATACAATTATACATTGGTAATATAATAAAATAGATTAAAAAGGTACTTTTTTACAACTAATAACGAGAGCTAATTTGCAATAGGATTGAATTATTGAACGGAGCAATTAAGAAAAGTTTTTATAATTTTGGATTTAAAATGATGCATCTTATCACTGAGTATATAAATGGACTTATCTTTGACAATGAATTCCCATTAGAGGTTACAAATCCGGGGTATTACTGAGTGGTTGCCAAGGTTTGCTCTGTAGTGTTTTTGACTAAAGGTATGGATCGGGTACCGAGGCATATGACGATGAATGTTAACAGAGACCTGACCTAGCAACTCTGCGTCATCTAGGGTCCCATTTATAAGCTTGTATAGAAGCATATCACACATCTTATATTAGTCAAGGGCTAACTCGTAAAGAATAAAAAAAATCATAATTACGAACGCTCTTGTTCTTACAAACTTCTACAACCGATCACTCCACTATTATCTTAAGTTTTCTGTACAACCCACTGAGTCAGTGTTGTAAAAACCCAGGTCTTGGCAGATTAAATGTTGTCTCAAACGAAGGAAGAAACGTAGTGATACGAGACATGGAAAACCCATTGACTCCTAGCTACCGAAGTATGTGGCACTGCGTAACCATCAATCGATAATAATTGCCCAAGAAACCAAGAAACTTCGTATACAGCCTAGGGTATCGGCAGTAAGTCTACATTTACAAGTATTACTGCCTACATCGGGACAACTCGCACACAATCCAACGATTTAAATACAAAATACTATAGAAATACTCAACTATCTATCCAGAACTATCCAAATAAAACTTCTAAAACCCATTGATACCTAAGTATATAAATTAATGTCATTTACTTATTCGTGATCATGAATTCAATTTCAGTAATTGTTAATGGCCGTTTTAAACACTTTTACTGTAGTGTTTACGTTTAATTTGTAGACAAGAACCGAAACAAAAAAAATTTGTTAATTAATGCTGGTTTTCTAAATTCTGAAAATTGTTTTTTAAGCAACATTTTGTGTCTTCTATCCGTAAAAAACAAATAATAAATAATCACACTATTACACTAATATTATAAAAGCGAAAGTTTGTGTGTAAGTGTGAAAGTGTGTAAGCATGTTTGTTCCTCTTTTACGCTGCGGCTACTGAAGCGATTTGGCTGAAATTTGGAATGGAAATAGATTTTACTCTGGATTAACACATAGGCTACTTTTCATCCCGGAAAAATCCATGGTTCCCGCGGGATTTGTGAAAAACTGATTTTCACGCGGATGAAGTCGCGGGCGTACGCTAGTAAATAATAAAAGCCCATTTTGGGATATGTCCTTTGGAATGGAAATAGATTTTACTCTAGATTCTCTGGAACACTAAGGCTACTTTTTATCCCGGAAAAATCCATGGTTCCCGTGGAATTTGTGAGAAACTGATTTCCACGCGGGCGAAGTCGTTGATGTAGGGTAAGAGTAGGGTAGGGTAGGGATAGGGCAGAAGCGCACATTAGTAAAAGGGCAGTTTGACCCGCTATTGAATATATTTTGAAAATTTTAGTTGGAGGGCATTACATTTTTTGCATGTGACTGTTGGATCGAACAGAAGGCTTTAATCTGTGAAACTGCTATAATGAGGAGGTTCCTCACTCTGGAGCCCTCACTCTGTTTTTTTTTTTATAAAATTTTAATACTTTTGTATTCTATTTTGAATAACCAACTTCAAAAAATAGGAGGAGGTTCTCAACTTGATGCGTATGTTTTTTTTTTCAACACAGTGATGCATTAACTTAAGCCGATTAAATCATAAAGTTTTAGGATCCAAAAAAAGTTATTTCCCGTGGTTCTTTCAGAAACAGCTTATAATACGTCACTGGCTTGGCACCGCCTTCAAAGTGATCAGAAAGTAGCACATACGATGTTATTATTCACTTTTTAGTTTTATTTTTGTGATTTTGAAGTCGGTTCAATTTTTTTGTTAAAAATATTTTATATTTTATAGGCTAATAAATTAGAGATACAATCGACTTCGGTAGATATAATATTTATTATATAGAAATCAATTTACAATCTTATTTTTTAAAAACTACTACAACAAAACTTTAGAAAACGCAGTAATAACGACGATACAAATGGCAATAATAAAAAATAGGTATAAAAATACAGAGTTTATTTATATAATTATTTGTTTCAACAGCTTTCCATTACATTGATTTACAATGTATTCCAATAATAGTTCAGTGCGCTTCTTAATTTTCAGTAACATTTTTAAACCTGTAATAGAATGGAGGATTTATCACTAGTGGTACATTTATAACGTTATTATTCAACACTTTACAACTCTTAACGTAGTCTGTTCCGATGTCCACTTTGTACGGTATTATGACTTGCAACTGTCGGTTGTCTAGCGTGTAAACTGCGTCGGCGGTTTGGGCAATACTTGGAAGTATTTTCACGTCCTCAAATATTTTGCCACCGTTCCTTCTGTGCGCCGTAGTGTGTAGGAAGTTTTGCTTTATTAGCACAGTCGCAGTGGCGTCGGATGGGATCGAGTACATGACGTAGTAGTTCAGTTCTCCGTACATCTCTTTTGCGGCTTGCGATGATTTTGTGCACAATTTTTGTGCAAACTTTTCAATTAATTCACTGATCACACTTTCGGTGGCTAGCGACTGTGCTGAGGCCAGCACGCAGCAGAGCAAGAGTAGACGGTACATGGTGTGCGTTCGTGTTTGGTTTTGATTAAGAAAATGGACGCTAGTTTGTTTTATATTCATCGATAACGCTGTACAGTCGTTAACCTTTAATCATTGATTCACTATCACGTGGAGTGTCCAGTTACAAAGCGTATTTTTTTCCCCGGCATAATTTGGGAAAACCACCCAGCCGCCACTAGGTGGACCGAGGACATCAAGCGGATTGCAGGAAACCGCTGGATGCTGGCGGCTCGAGATCTGCAAGATGCCTATGTCCAGCAGTGGACGTCCGACGTCCATCGGCTGATAATGATGATGATGATGATGATGACCCAGCCGCCATTTAGTTTTGCAGCAACCCTTACTGTTAAAGACAAGGGTCTGTTGCGAAGAGTTGTCACGAATCTCAGGGTCTGCTGACGGAAGACACGATTTATCATAATATAATTTAGAAAATAAAAAATAATATACCATAATCGGCTACCACACTTTTAATTTATAACAACAAATTAAAATAATTTATAACATCTCTAACAATGAATTTTTAACCCTGTTGCTATTCAAACTATTTTTTAAATACCTTTGTTTTTGAGATATTGTGCACTGTTGTGCATTATTGTGAAAAATGTCACATGTTGTAAGCGTAACTTGATTAGATCCGTTTGCCAAACTAACAGGTTTCTCAGGGATTTGATATTTATTTCATTAAATTAAGGCTAACATATTACGGAAAACTGTATAGTTCTGTATGTTACATAAATTACGATCAAATTAGAATAAGCTCCTATTACGAATTTGGTTTAGTTTACTATAATGATTCCACCTCTCAAGTTGGTTACGAATCGTTGGTTTTCGCGGATACATAATAAAATGAATAAACTATTTAAGTATCGATACTGTAAACAATACTATCCCAACACTACGTTAACGCTCTAACATTAACTCTTAATGCCATAATAGCGAAAATCCCATAGGAAATGAGATATTTGCAAATAAAAACGTTTTTGTGACATTTGTCCTCAAATTTTACTAGACGCTTATAGACTATTTTTAGAATGCAAGAAGTCGGTTAAAAATACAATTTAAACAAATATTCCACTGATCTCACATTATGCTCTGATTTCATGATTTTATGTTAAATAAAGTTATTAAGGAGACAAAAGTGACTCTAAATGGTTCAAGTTAAAGTTACAAGATACTTTGATGCAACTCATTCTTTAGAATTTGGCTTGTGACTCGCTCCGCGCGTCTTGATTGTGATTGGTGTATGTCTCCGTGTCTTAGCCCCCATTCGCAAGAGAGTTTTATTAACGAACGTTAAAAATATATAATATGAAGTTAACCCGTCATCACTCGCACGGGTTTTTAGCCCCGCGAGCACTCGCGGGCTGCAGCGGTCCCACCGTATTTATTTACAGGATTTAAGGTATATTGTTATGTTAGTGAGTTCAATAATAGAAATATAAAACAATAAAATCAGTATAAACATAATACGAATCTTTTGAAAATAAAACAATAAGGACGTCCTAGTACATAAATACAAAATGTATTGGAAAATGAGATTTTTGCTAATAAACAAAATGTTTCTGGTTATAGTTTTTTTTGAAGAAATTGCAATGATTAATTGTAGCATGGAGAAACTGCGTAATTGCTTTATGTTGGAAGAACTGCTTTAGAACTTGACTCTTAAACCCTCAAGCATTGTTTTTAATAAATTAGATAACGCTAGTTGAGTTGTTTTTTTATGTTTGGCCTTGAACTATAAACTCAATACCATCGATCCAAAATTTTTAAACATTTTCAAGTTCGATTGCAATCATGGGTTTTCAAATTTAAAGCACATTCTTTTATGTAAATAATGTAATATTATTTCCTCACCCAAATGCTTTTTTCCCTCAAACCAATTCTTCCAATAACGTTGTTCTGGGATTATGATACGATATTTGACCATAACTTTTGGCTCCATTAGCCTGATCCTCATCAAACCACTTCCTCTATCATAGCCTTCGAGTTTTGGTGCTGGATTTTCAAGCAATGTAATAACAAACAAGTAAAGTTCATTATTCTTGAAAAATCTTACAATAAATTGATTGAAACTTTTTAAGTAAATATGTAATCAACCAGATCATAAATTATTGTAAACAACTGAAAATTACACACTTAATTAATATAATACTCTCTGTGAGAGTATAGCGCGAGCACTCGTGAGGTGTAACAGGGACCCTACGAGAACTTTCTTATGTCCTTACGAAGAAAGTATAGTTGCTCTAACTTTTTGACCTTATTTCGTTGCGTTCGAAGGCTATTTGAAGGTACTCAGGCGGATAAGTTCAATAAACACATATTAAATTTTCACGTCGAAATGCCGGGTGCGTGACATGTTTTTTAACGTCCGTTAAAAAATCTCTTGTGCGAATGAGGGAAGTAATTATTGCACAGCGTTATCATTGCGTTTATAAACAATCGCGTGCATATGCCGAGTCAATAATAAACGGGAACTCACACTATCATGTACTGTCTACTCGTGTTGTGCTCCATGCTGGCTTTAGCCGAGTCTGGCTGTCATGGAGGCCATTCACATCGTCACAACTTCGGACACCATCACTTTCACCACAATCATCAAGATGTCTCAGACCCCGCGATCGAGCTGCAGGACACCGAAAGAGTGTTCATGGAACGAAGGGAAACATTGCGCAAATTCTGCGCAAACGTATCCGCCCCGGCGGAGACGTACGGAGAGCAGAACTATTACATCACTTACTCAATCCCAGAAGATACGACTGCAACTGTTCAGATAAAACAAAACTTCCTACATACTACGGTGATCAATGACAACAAGAAAATAATTGAGGATGTGAAAATTCTACCAGACATTGTCAAAACTGAAGACGCAAAGTATACGATAGATAGCCAAATGTTGAATATCACGATCCCGTACAGAGTGCCCATTGGAACAGCGTTCCGGAGTAATTGTGAAGTGATGAACAAACAAGTTATAAATGTGCCACAAGATACCGCATTCACTTACAGATCAGGCCAATGAAAATTGAACAGTGCATCAAACTTTCTATATTTTAACTTGCTGACATTTTTATTGTACTCCTATTTTTTGTGCATTTATTTGAAATTGTAATAAAGAATATTAATTTGTAATATTTTTTTAATACGTAAACATAAATATTTTATTAAGTAACTAGGAAATGCCTCTCGGTTTGTTTGCATGGCCACGTGATAAATTACCGCTTTCTGTATTTGTCTTCCACTTTGTCTTTTAAAAAATACCACCAAACCCATATAAACTTGGAAAAGAATATCCAACTCTAAGAGTAGTACAACAAGGGATGATTGAGTGTATACCCATTATTTGTAAATTAAAACCACGCATAACTTTTTTATTGTCGTCCGATTTTGATAATTTTTGATTTATTAGATAGGACTTCAAAATTAGTCTCTTATTAGTTTGAAAGAAGTTTCTACGTTAGAAAATACGGATGATATATTCATCACTAGCCGACGCCTCACAGTTCCATTCGCGTAGATCTTGTTTTCGTGAGAATACGAGGATGAAATATAGCTTAAGATATTAACAAATAACGGAACTTTCTAGCAGTAAAAGAATCTTTAAAATCGGCTTAGTAGATACAGTAATTACCTCTACAATACCAAAAACTTTACCTCTTTATAATGTTTTAGCAGACGCCCCGCGGTTTCACTTTTGTAGTGCCTGTTCCCTTGAGAATATGAAGATTTATAGCTTATTGCACTCACAAACAACATGGCTTTGTAGCAAAAGAATTTTCATCATCCGCGAAAAGTCGACGAACCCATGCGACAACGTCACCCAGGTCCGACAAAACACTCTCTACGTACGTTTCACCACGAAACTGGAGCATCCTCAGGAGATGTTGACTCTACAAAGTGCAATTGCACGTTGCAATTAACGTACGTAGAGAGTGTTTTGTCGGACCTGGGTGACGTTGTCGCATGGGTTCGTCAACTTTTCGCGGATGATAGCAAAATAAATAATTCATTATATAAGCTTAATATTTTACAAACGGATCCCTAAATCAAAATATGTTGATATAAGACCCCTTACAACTTTCAAAGACCTATTTAACGATACCCTACACTATGAAATAAATAAACAAAAAAAAATTATCCCCATTTTACATGTAGGGGAGCTACCCTAAAAAAATATTTTCAAGATTTTATTGTACGACTTTGTTTACATTTATATATTACATATTTATGCTAATTTATAGCTTTCTAATATAAAATACTGTGTTAGTAGGTACAAAATATTATTTTTACCTTTTTAGTTTCGTGGGTTCGTTAATATTTTGAAGTCGGTTGTATTTTTTTCAATACTTAATTATTGTTTTGTTTGAAATACTTTCTGTATACTTTCAGATTGTTCCCATTTCATTTTCATGAAAATCGGTTTGGTAGTTTTGTGTTAAAATCAAAATAACTGAAGTACGTCTTTGAAGTCGGTTCCATTTTTATGTAAAAAAAGATAAATCGCTTTTTAGTTTAGCCTACTATAAAAAAATTAAAATAAAAAATTAAACCAACTTCAAAAACACAAAAATGTACTCAGTTTGTTTGTTTTTATGTAGTAGGTCTTGATGTTAGCAACCTATAGAGTATGTCGTGCTATTTTCGCTTTTGGGTATAGGTACGTTCGATTAAGGAAAATCAACAGCAAAAATACTGTAGGCACTCGATGCTTTTTTACTGCAAAGTTCTAAGGGTCAAGTTATATTATGATTGCATATAATTAATGTTTCTATAATTAAACATTATCATAGCTGTTTGTTTCGCATTAAAATAATATTTTTTGTTGTGTTTTTAAGAAACAAGAGCGTTTAAGTAAATACCTAATGAAAGCGATTTCCTGCTGCAGTGTTGCTGTGCGGTTATGCCGCAGCCATGCGATGCTCCTCGCTATGCTGCTCGTGCTGCCGCGATGTTGCCCTGTCTATCCACACACTGCTCTAATCATGGTCATCCGGTGTTAGAAATAAATAAATATATAAAATTGTTAAAAATATATGGGCTGCGCATATAGCCAGACTCAAAGACAAAATATGGACAAAAACCGTGACATCATGGAAAGGTACACCGGGCAAACGCTACAGAGGTAGACCATACTCCTCAGACCAATTATTGTATAGGACCTGCCTCGCTAGACGTTACTTTTCTGTCAAAGTATATGATCAACGATCTAATGCGATTATAAAAACTGTATCTATAGAATCGATGTTAAATAGTTGTAATCGTGTTCGTCGATTAAAGAGCTCCGTAAAAATACCTTTTTGTGTAATTGAATTGTGTAAAAAACGGGCAAAAACTTCTAGTTTAGTATGAGATATATACCAAATCTAAGCTGGTTTTCCTTAGAAAATGACAGACAATTTTGTTCGTGACTATAAGTGCGATACAGGTCCTTCTATAATTGGTCTGAGCCATGCTCTAAATGGGCCAATGATATTAAAAAAAATGCAGGCCAACAATGGCTGCAAATCGCTATAGACCGGGAAAAATGGAAATCTTTAGGCCTTTACCTGAGGGGGGTTCCAGCAAAATATAGTTTTTTTTTTAAATAAATACCATAGAATAGTTACATACTATTTTTTAAAAGTAAGTAATTTTCACAAAATTGTATATAAGTAGGGGGAGTCCGGGAGACTTGACCCCCTTTTTACTTAAACATATTTAAAGTTGGATGTGTAAGTGGTAGCGACTTGATTTTTTGCAAGTAGAGCACATGCTTAAATAGGTATCGTTATACATTAATAGAATGGCAGTATGATAAATATATTGGGTGCTGAATTACTTTTTTTAAAAAATAAGATTTGGCTCATGTCTCTCCAGCCCCTGGGAGAGTTGATCAGGGGATGAAGGAGACTTGACCATATGCATAAAAATCAGAGATAACACTAAAAAACAACAGTTTTATTGAAAATATATAATAATAAAACACAAAAATAATTTAACAGAGAATTACTTAGTCGTTTTATCACACAAATTAACTTTTTTTATAAAATTAGGAATAGGCACACTCTTTTAAATGACAGTCAGCTAAGATATAGTTTGTTAATATTAATAATTATAATACTACTTATTTTCATGAGATCAATTGTCATCAGTCATCACAATTATTAATTGCACATATAAAATCAGTTTGACATTATCTATATATATAAAAATGAATTGCTGTTCGTTAGTCTCGCTAAAACTCGAGAACGGCTTAACGGATTTATCTTATCTTGGTCTTGAAATGTTCGTGGAGGTATAGGAAAGGTTAAAAAGGTAAGAAAAAATCAAATAATTTCCGGGAAATCCCTAAAAACTGCCCTTTTCTATTTCCCATACAAACGTTTAAGAGTCAAGCGGTAGGGGTATGGTAGGGGTAGGGTAGGGGTAGGGTAGGGGTAGGGTAAGGGTAGGGTAGGGGTAGAGGTATAGAAGGGTAGAGTAGGGATAGAGAATAAGTGCACTTATGTCAAAACGAAGTTTGACCGGGTCCGCTAGTACCTAATACATATAGAAAACATTTAACATTCGTGACAAATATAAATATCTTTGTCTTTGTCAGTCAACCCAGCGCAATCTTCATGAACATATCTTTTGCATGAATTACACAGGAGCATACTCATGACAGCTTCGGTTTCGCATACAAAACGATACCAACGATTATCTAAACCAAAATTTTCATCATCAGATGTATCTGCATATGGTACATTTTCATTTTCAGAGTCACTGTCACTCTCACTCTTTTGATAATTTTTGTTTTTACATTTTCGGGTTTTCGTTTCCTGATATTTCTTTCCGTAATTTTTCTTTTTTTTGCAAGACTTTGAAAACTTTATTTTCCACAGAAACGACACTCTCATTGCTTTCGCTGTCACTTTCTTGCAAAACTTTCCTCTTTAGTCCTTTATTATTTTTCATTTTCATTTTAAGGTTTGGTTCCGGATCAACCTTGTCAGTTTTTTCTGGAGTTTGTGTCAAAATTTTTGTTTCACCTGGTTGGCGACCACGTGTAACTTTTCTAGGTGCAGATTTCGGATATGGCCTTATCATTTCCGGAGTAATTATAGTCGATTTAATATTTGCACCTGATATTGATGTAGATGGAATGGGTGAGGGTGATGTTATTGGTTCCGTGTTGCATGCGATCACAGAAGACGGTGATTTCTATAAAGGATAGAGTTGTAGAGCTGCGTTAAGAAAGTTAATCTCCTGGTTGGTAGTTCTCTTAGAGCTTTTGCCGTGATGAGGTCATAACCTGGGGCCTTATGAATTTTAAGGCTCATGATAGCCGCTTTACTTCTGATTTTTTGGATTTCTTAAAGGGCAGATCCAATTGGTGGGGTGTATTCATGAGTTCATTTACTGTTGCTTCTTTAGTTGAACAGAAGCCCTCATGAGCAGTAAATACTTCAGATAAGTGTTTCGCAAAAGTAACGCTTTTATCTTGGACACTTTGGGCCCAGCTGCCGACAACATTCACTAATTATTATGCTAGTCGCCTCTATATCTTCAGTACTACACGAGTTAGTATCTTTTATTAAAATAGCGGAACCACCGTGAGCTCCACAAAATATATAGAAAACCATAATCTATCACGTGGCCTTGCGAAAAAACCAACAGGCATTTCCTATGAAAATTATGTTGGTATCAAAAAAATATTACTTATTAATATTCTTTATTATACAATACAATACAACAAATTTGAGCACCTACGGTAAAAATGGCTGCAAATTATTAACAGAGTGTTGATGCGCTATTCAATTTTCATTGCCTGATCTGTAAGTGAAGTCAGGATACCTTACTTCCGGCACATTCATAACTTTTTTGTTCATCACTTCACAATTACTAGCGAATGCTGTTCCTATGGGCACTCTGTATGGGATGGTGATTTTCAACATGTTTTGATTATTTATGGTAAACACTGCGCCTTCCGTTTTGACAATGTCTGGTAGAATTCTCACGTCATCAATTATTTTGTTGTTTCCATTGATCGCCGTAGTGTGTAGGAAGTTTTGTTTTATTTGGACAGTTGCAGTTGTGTCATCTGGGACTGAGTAAATGACGTAGTAGGTCTCCTCTCCGTACGTCTCCGTCGGTGGGGTTTGCGATGCGTTTGTGCAGAATTTTTGTAGTTTTTCCCTGTGTTCCATGAACACGTTTTCGATGGCTTGCAACTCGGTCTCCGGGTCTTTGAATTTTCGAGTGCTGGTCGAGGGTTGCTGATTGCGGTGATAGCATCGGAAGTTGTGATGATCTGAGTGGTCTCGTTTATGCCAGCCAGGCTCAGCTAAAGCCAGCATGCAGCACAACAAGAGTAGACGGTACATGCTGGTGCGAGTTCCCGTTTGGTATAACTCGGCAGATGGAGGCGGATCTTTATATAGTGATAATGATAACGCTGTACCTACAGTTGATAATAGTAAGACTGAAAACACACAGCGGCCGGAGCAGAATTGAGACTAGAGACAGATGCTTATACCAATCACTTCGTGCGTTATCGGTAAAAGTATTATTAAAATGTACATGTGAGTTATTATGTTATTTATGTCTTCATCTTAAATCAGAAATGGAAAGTTACAAGATTTTGTATCTCAAAAACATTATGAGATTGACTTCATGTCATTCGCCGCTGAATTACTTGAAGTATTTTGCGTTGAAATTTCAGATCTAAATATTTAAAGCGACCTGAGTTATCGTGCGTATTAAATTTGAAAATTGGAAAAGGCATTTTCGTTATTTATTTCAATGTCCGGCAGTCGAATACAAAGATAAATTATTACATCGCATGTATACTACATGCGATGTAATAATTTATCTTAAGTTAAAACAATCATTTTGGTAGCAATTTTACATTTTTACATTATGGTTCATTTACACGAGCGGCAACTCTACCGACAACCGCAGTCGACTGCTCGACGTCTCGGCTGTAGGCGACGGTGTCACCGACTGCAGTCAGCGACGTCTCGGCGGCAGCCAACGGCACTCGACTGCAATCGACTGCGTTCGTGGATAGAATTGCCGCTCGTGTAAATGAACCTTACCTTTTTGTTATTTGGAAGTTCACTGGGTGAGTTATCTGTATAGTCCGGCCATTGCATTGTTAGTTACTTGGCTATAAGGCAAGACGAGCTCGGAAGGGGAGTATTTGTTAACAGTAAAAGGGCCCTTTAACCCTGCTACTAGCGGTTGCTAGTCCGTAATTCCGCTCGTACTTGACTACCTGCCCTATGATAATTAATTCTGGTTTACATCTGATAGTAGCAGCGTTATACTTGATCAATATTGTAGTTAGAGGGTGTTCCGGTAATGATCGATAGTGTTACTTTGTGTATCTGCCATCCTTGACACGTAAAGCTTAGAACCTGCTCTGAGGCTACGGGTTCTCCGTTATCAGAAGTGGAATTGGAATTGGAAGTGGAATTTAGTATTTACCGTTAAGTATTTATATGTACTTTATAAATATATATGATAAAATCAGCTTTAATAGCTCTATAGTACTAAGACAGACAGGCAAACTTGTGATGTGGGTATTGAGTTATTAAATTTATGTTTATTAATTTAACTTTTGATTAAACGTGCAAAAACACTGCCCGCCACGATAGCCTGCCTATAGGTTATCTGTACCATTACGCAAGCAAGTAAGTCAAGCAAGTTTCGTTTACTAGTTATCGTCACTTTTCCGACTTTCTATAAAGAATTTTGCTTTCTAACTGTGGCTATAAAAATAATAAGTTTGTAAAGAATAAACAACTTTCAAATTTAAATTCAGGATATTAATTTAATTTTCAAACACTGAAGAATAACATAATTTCATATTTTCAGTCAACAAATTATTACCATTTACGTAAGGAGTTTTTATTTTATAGGCACGTACTAAAATTCGTGTTTCTAGGTGTGTTCGTTTAGGACACGCTCCCAGGAATCAAAAGTTTTCAAAAATAAATACCAGCCAAGTGCGTATCGGGCCACGCGCAGTGTAGTGTTCCGTAGATTTAATTCATAACAATAATTCATTTTTAAAGCACAAAAATATCGATACTGATACCTCAAACACTCGACTCTAATCATTTAGCACTCAAAAAGAGTGAAAAAGAATCTACCACCATTTTATAAATATTCTCAAAATATGTGCATTATATATTATACTTATTCTAATTTACAGCTTTCAAGTAATAATATTATTGTTAGTCATAATATACTTAGAGGCACAATTATCCGCCCACTTTAATATACTCGCGTCATATTATAGTGGGCGGATAATTGTGCCTCTCTGTATAGTTTGAACTAAGCCGCGGACAGACAGATAGACAGACAGACGGGCATGGCGAAACTATACTCATACCCTAAACCCTCACAAAACGAGCGCATTTCGGTGTCCAGATATTAAACAAATTTACCTAGTAATAATTAGTATACTAATATAATAAAGCTGAAGAGTTTGTTTGTTTGTTTGATTGAACGCGCTAATCTCAGGAACTACTGGTCCGATTGGAAAAATTCTTTCAGTGTTAGATAGTCCATTTATCGAGGAAGGTTATAGGCTATATATTATCTCTATATTCCTACGAGAACGAGAACCACGCGGGTGAAACCGCGCGGCGTCAGCTAGTTACCTATAACCTGCAGTCACAGAATTTTTACTGTGCTGCAGTTTTATGCACATGAATTTAAATTTTGCCAATCAATTCCATGTTGAACGCAAACCTTCCTTTTTGGAACCTACAATGTGTTGACGAAGACGTAACTAACACACAAACTCACATTTAAGTAACTACTTTTAAGGATAACGCACCTATAAATATGTCTGAAGTCATTGGGATATACGCTTCTGGGTGTCAATTCCGCTCCTGTTGCTATTTGTTTTTAGTTTTCCTATACAGTACGGACAGTAAAGCGTTATCATTGAATATATAAGAGCTCGCGTACACCTGGCCAGTTATACTAAAGGCGACCGCGCACCATCATGTATCGTTTACTCGTGCTGTGCTGCATGCTGGCTTTAGTGGAGTCTACTCATTACATACGTCGTCACCGCCGTCCTCGCGTGCCGAGATACCGCATAAACGAGCGCGAGCTGCTGACCATCGAAAACGTGTTCGTCGAACAAAAGGAAAAATTACAAAAATTCTGCGCCAAAGCACCGCAAGCGCCGAAGGAGACGTACGGAACCGTTAACTACTACCTCAGTTACTCAATACCAGAAAAAACGAATGCAACTGTCCAGATTAAAAAAAACTTCCTACATACTACGGCGTTAAAGGACTTTAAGAAAATAATTGAGGATGTTAAAATTCTACCAGATATTGTCAAAGCAGAAGACGCAGAGTATACGATAGATAACCAAATGTTGAAAATCACCATACAGAGTGCCCATAGGAACAGCGTTCGATAGTAATTGTGAAGTGGTTAACAAGAACGTTATAAATGTGCCACTAGTTAAGTATCCCGACTTCACATACAGAATGCAGGAGTCTAATGAAAATTGAACAGTGCATCATTCATCAGAACATTCTGTTCTTAATATTAAGTAACAGAGTTTTAAAACTTGCTGCCATTTTTACCGTACTGCCATTTATGTTTTTACCGGAAATAATATTAAAGAATTTACATGTAATAATTAATATTAATTTGTAATATTTTATTGAATACCTACCTACATAATCATTTAGTAAGTAGCCACCAATTCTGCAAGTTAGTTCGCATCGCCACAGGTTAATGACCGTGATATGACCTTTTTTATAAGGTCTAAGCTCAGTCTGGGCATTACATTATGCTGAAAATTGCATGAGAATCAGTCGCATGTTGGCGTGAGCATATAAAAATTGTAAACAGTCACTAACTAAGCGCCCTATTGTATCAATCGAAGTTATAAATAAATAAATAAATAAATATACTTAAACAATACTGCACTATGTAGCCGCAAAGTAAGCATACAGAGTAGCTTGTGTTATGGGTACTAAGATAGTTAATATTATAATATTCATATACATTTATATACTACATATAAATACTTATATAATGTATAAATACACACAGACACTGGAAAAAACCCATGCTCATCACACAAATATTTTCCAGTTGTGGGAATCGAACCCACGGCCGTGGATGCAGAAAGCAGGGTCACTACCCACTGTGCCACGTGGCCTCGAACGTTTCGAACGAACGTCGAAAGTTATAAACTAGATATCTTTCAAACATTTAACAAAAACTATTTAAAAAATAGTTCAGTATCAGTTCTGAGTGTTTGGTTTGGCTTGGCTTTTAGAAAATGGTCGGGACATCCTGAAAGAGCCTTTGTTTTTGTCAAGAGTCTAATAAGACTAAAGTGTCCCGTATTGCAAACAACTACCTTCCAATTAATTTCTAATTACAAAGTAGGTTTCAAAACCTAGATTGGAGGTTCACAAGTATTTTTAACAGTCTGCGCTGAAGAATTTTATGCTGATGATTTAGTACATTTTATTTCTGTAACAATTTTAGTTGTTCTCGTCAGGCTATACTTGTATAGATCTTCCACTTCAACTTAAACTGTTTAAAATATGAAGAGTTTGAGTTTTTGAGTTTGAATGCAGATCAGGCGGAATATACGGCCCACTACAGTCTACACTCACAGTTCAAATCGTTCACGGCGCGAACGTTATGAGTAAAGTATTAGTATTAATTTACGTAACTAATAAATTACTTATAGATATTCCCAATAATAGCTTCAAATTATTAGTTTCAAAATAAATTGCACATGATACGTATTTAAGGATAAAAACTCAGTTTTGATGAAATCCTTTTTTCCTTGTCCAGTTTCAATACGTCAAGCCTGTAAGCTCCTTCAAGATTAGCTTGTGTAATCTGCATGTAAAATCCATTCAGTAGTTTTGGAGATTAAATTGAATAAATAGACATAGTATTACATTATTTTTGGTCTTGCTTCTCCATTGCCGTCCTTTCTATATTATCTTTTATATGACCTTATTATTATATAATATTTGGATATTAGCTAAAGTTTGTCTCCAAATGTTATCTAAGGTCATTGTGGTATGCCACAATTTCATTTTAATTTGTGACATTAATAGCATTACAACCACACCTTCTTTTAAAATTACTTAAATTTTTATGGATCGGACGATATTATGTCATTGATGCCATAGAAGATGGATAGACCTTTGGTGTGGGACGCGACTTGCTTGGACACCCTTTCGCATTCACACCTTTTTTGACGGCGTCCGTGACGCAGTGGTAAGCGCAGAGGATTTGCAAGACGGACTGGGTTCGATTCTCGGCTGGGCCGATTGAGGTTTTCTTTATTGGTCCAGGTCTGACCGGTCCGCTTTGGCCGCGGCTAGTTACCACCCTACCGACAAAGA
This sequence comes from Bicyclus anynana, assembly GCF_947172395.1. Classification (NCBI taxonomy): domain Eukaryota; kingdom Metazoa; phylum Arthropoda; class Insecta; order Lepidoptera; family Nymphalidae; genus Bicyclus; species Bicyclus anynana. Next base: position 18,615,106 of record NC_069083.1, read on the forward strand.
CGTACCGCCAAGCGATTTAGCGTTCCGGTGCGATGTCGTGTAGAAACCGAAAGGGGTGTGGACTTTCATCCTCCTCCTTACAAGTTAGCCCGCTTTCATCTTAGATTGCATCATCACTTACCATCAGGTGTGATTGTAGTCAAGGGCTGACTTGTAAAGAGTAAAAAAAAGCTTCCTGGCACGATGGGTTATGCGGGCGTTGCTGATGCATAAACAGATCCTCAAATAGTGCAAATGCGCTAATGCAAGAATGAACAAACTTGTTGGAGATTACGTATTTGAACCGTTTGCAAAAATCAAAATCAAAATCAAAAATCATTTATTTCAAGTAGGCTCAGTTTACAAGCACTTTTGACACGTCAGTTGCGGTCGAAACACTAGGTCCGTGGAGTCCGAGTACTCGCTTTCTTTTTAAAAAAATCACGAAGCGATTAAATGACGCCTCCCGTGACCAGTAGGTGGGCCTATATTTAGGTGAGAGAATCGGTATTGCGATACTGCCTGCCTTCTGGGCACTTTATAAATGATCATCGATTCGGATGAATTATACGACGCCTAAGCAATTTTGGGATAGGCGGGGAAAATAACTTGAGCAGTGAAGATGAGTGTTCGATATATACGTCATCAAGGGTACTATTAAACCTGCATTCAGAGTCACAAACCTCTGGGACTGATCAAGTTTATTTTCTCCCATTGTCTGTATTTTGGTTACCGTTTGATTTGTTATTTAAATTGTCCTGACAAAAGTTGTTTTTTACCTTAAAAAGACAAAATTTACCCTTAACCTTTATTTAACATTGGTGTTTTATTATTATTAAATCCACTTCTGAGTTTCCTTAAATTACTTTATTTATTAGGTTTAGGTAGTCAATTTAAGTAGGTAGTTTTAATATTATTTTAAAATAAACTTGTATAACGTCCATTTATTCTTTACAGAGACTAATTTGACAGGTAGAAATTCAGATAGGTTAACATTTAAAAAATCTGACCAGCTTAACAAGAGTAGTGTTGTCCTCAAGTTTCAATTAGTTTTTTTTAATCATAATAATTAAAGTAATTGTACGAAATATGTTATTGCGATTTAAGGCTTTGCACTAATCTTTCTACTTCCTAATAATATTATAAAAGCAATATTAAGTTGATCTAAGAATATGAGAGTTATTTATTCTAATAAGAATATGAGAGTCACTTTGTACAAAGTATCGGATGAGAAGAAATCGTGTTCTGAATTTGATCATCTAGCAGATGAAGCTGATTCAGGGACAGTATCTCTAGTGAGGATAAAACTATACCTGTTTTAATTATGAAATAATGACGTAAAACGTCATTATTTCATAATGACGTCTAAATAACTTTTTAAACCATTTCTAAATTGTTACGGAAGAGCTTCGAAAGATAACATTTTGAACTTCATGCCAGGATTGTCTAAAATAACAAAAGTAGTTGTTTCAATCTAAGAATTTTTTTCTACCTTCTTCAATACGTACGTAAAAATAATTGTAATAGTACATTGATATAAGTGCGGTAAGTTGAAAATTACAGCCGAGTCGATATTGCAGCTCGAGCCAAAGGCGAGAACTATAGTAAGGAAGCAGAGGCTGTAACTATCAAAGTACGTATGTCATACAACGTTTTATAACACATTTGCGATGAAACACATTTTGAACACACTTTCTGAAAATGAATTTGCACCTTTGCTTGTTTTCCAGGATGACATTTTGTTACGCTTGTCATTTTTGCACCGATAACGAAGTGCGCACTCCAGTGTTTGTGATTTTTTTTGGACAAATGCACAAAAACCAGCCAGTATTACAAATAAAGTAAAATAATATTTTTGTGTTTCTGATACAAATACAGAGTTGACATATATTGTCAAAATTATTACAATTAAAGAATTAAATATTTTTTATTATGTTTTAACTCACAAAGTCAATTTTATTCATAAAATGTTGAGCACTTTTCTGACATAAAAACTCTTTGCCAAGATTTAAAATAGTACCGTTCGTTTTTAGACGGATGATAAAGGTTTTATATTACATTACGGCACATGTGCGTAATGAGATCGATACTGAAATTGGTGAAATAAGCAATACTTTACGAGTAAATGTGTTATAAAATTAAAAACTTGGCAATGTTGACATGACATACCTATGTTTCAGTAGCTTTTATATCAAATGAAATTATGTAGATTACTATAATATATTATTTCTATATATAATGTACTAGTAATAAATATTACACAAATATAGTACTGGGTCAAATTTGATCCGAAGGTCGTCAATGACACTAAACCCTATGAGGATAAAAGCACGTATAAATATATTTGAAATCATTGGGAAACACACTTTTGGCTTTCAATTCCGCTGCAGCCGCTATTTGTTTACAGTTTTCCTATTGCCGACAGCGATAACATTGAATATATAAGAACTCGCGTCCATCTGCTCATTTATACCAAAGAGGACCGCGCACCATCATGTACTGGTACCATCTTCTCGTGCTGTGCTGCGTGCTGGCTTTAGTGGAGTCTAGAATTCGTTACCGACCACCTTACCGGTCACGAGGCCGCCGCCCTCCTCGCATGTACCGCGAACGCGAGCTGAATACCATCGAAAACGTGTTCGTCGAACAAAGGGACAAATTAGAAAAATTCTGCGCCAAGGCAACGAAAGCCCCGACGGAGATGTACGGAACCGATTACTACTACCTCAGTTACTCAATCCCAGAAAAAACGACTGCAACTGTAAAGATAACAAAAAACTTCCTGCATACTATGGTGTTAAAGGACTTTAAGAAAATAATTGAGGATGTGAAAATTCTACCGGACATTGTCAAAATAGAAGACGCAGTGTATACGATAGATAGCCAAATGTTGAAAATCACGATCCCATACAGAGTGCCCATTGGAACAGCGTTCCATAGTAATTGTGGAGTGGTTAACAAGGACGTTATAAATGTACCACTAGTCAAGTATCCCACATTCACATACAGATTGCAGGAAGCAATTGAAAATTGAATACTACGTCAAACACTCTGATCAAAGAGTTTTTATGTCAGTAAAGTGCTCAACATTTTATGGATAAAATATAAATTTAAAAAAAAACTTAAGTCTTTTATTTAATATTTTGACAATAAATGTCAACTCTGTATCTGTATCAGAAACACAAAAATATTAATTTACTTTATTAGTAATACTAGCTGTTTTTGGTGCATTTGTCTAAAAGAAAAACAAACTCTTATGTGCGCACTTCGTCATCTGTGCAAAAATGACAAGCGTATCAAAATGTCATCCTGGAAAACAAGCAAAGATGCGCAAATTCATTTTCAGAAAGTGTGTACAAAATATGCTTTCTCGCAAATGTGTTATAAAACGTTGTATGACATACGTGCGCTTTGATAATACAGCCTCTGCTTCCTTACTATAGCTCTCGCCTTTGGCTCGAGCTGCAATATCGCCTCGGCTGTTTTTTTCAACTTACCGCACTTATATGTACTATTATTACATTTATTTTTACGTACGTATTGAAGAAGGTTGAAAAAGATTTCTTAGCTTGAAACTTCTTCTCCTGTTATTCTAGACAATGCTTAACGTGTCAATCTTGCATGAAGTTCAAAGTATTATCTTTCGAAGCTCTTCCGTAACAATTTTGAAATGGTTTTTTTTAATAAGTTATTTAGGCATTAATTAAAACAGGTATAAGTTTTATCTTCACTAGAGATACTGTCCCCTGAATCAGCTTCATCTACAAGATGATCAAATTTAGAACACGATTTCTTCTCATCCGATACTTTAAACAAGATGATTAATTTTATTGTATTTGATTAATATTATTGTACGTAATATAATAATAAAAATATATTATTGCAGCGCCCACAATCTAGCTATAAAATATATCCTTTCCGTACTACGTACCGTCGTGGGTATACAGTGTACTATACTTAAAGTGTCTCTGATAGCAAACAGTTATTTATCTTCTTATTATTTGGCTCCACATTAGTGAATTCACGCGCGAATTTTGGCCATGAATTCAGGGCAAGAGTCCATCCATGAGATGGACGTAGATAGAATCTGCTGCAGCAATAACTTTGTTTGCTGTGTCACTGTAGCACTATTTAGATGGACCGTGAATGTGGATGTGTATGCGTGAACGCCGCGCGAAGGAGGCGCGAACCCTTTGTCGCGGGACATAATACCGACCGGGGACCGGCGTGAACGTGCGTGAACCACGCGAAACCGACCATATTCACGTTCGTGCCTATTCACGGAGCTACACGGCACTAATGTGGAGCCGGCATTATAATAAACGGCACTCTCTAAACTCAACAGATCAAACCGTTCACGGCGCGAATGATGACAATGAAATAGTAGTTTTAAATTACGATTACCTTATGGATTAAGGACAAAACATAAATTAACATTAACGAATGTGACGCACATTTAATTTAAATTGTATAATAAGTTATAGATAAGCTTTTCCATAGATTTTCCCAGTAATAGCTTCAAAATATAAGTTTTAAAATAACTTGTAAATTATAGGTGTTAAGGATAAAATGAAAGCGTTAGCTTTCACCGATGCCTGCCTGTGGTCTAAACATACATTTTTAGGATACTTACATTTTTTTTCAATACTTTTTCAATACTTCGGCCTTTAATTCCTTCAGGCTTAGCTAGTGAAATCTGCTTGAACATCCATTCAGTAATTTTGGAGATAAAATTAAACAAATAGACATAAAATGACATTATTTTTGGTCTTGCTTCTCATTGCCCTCCTTACTTTATTTACTTTTATAATATGGCCTTATATAGTTTTTGAAGACAAACTGTTCTACCTATTTAAAATGGTCGTTATTTACACTATGAGAAAATTATGAAAGTCAAACAATCTTAAATATGTTAAATTGATGTATTTACTTTATTAAAAACCTTACATAAAACTCAACGTAATGATAATAATATTTAATACTTGCACTTGGTAGGTATTCAGTAATAACTATAATATATATAACCAAATACTATAACCTTAAAATTACGGTATTTTATTCTTTGAGTAGTACAGTTGGTTAGGAGATTATTCACTAAGCTTGACTTTATGCCAAGAGACACACATGATGATTTGGTATCTCAGTTAAGATTGTTTTAATAAAATTAATTAATTGTTTGGACGCGGCTTTTTAGAAACAATAACATCCCTCTCATCTATGTTCGCACATACGTTAGTGTCCGTAATTTCACTGCTTCTTTTGAAAGGTATTTTAATCGTTAGTATATTGTTTTCTATATAATACACAGCTTCTTCTACTGCAAGATGTTCAGGCAGTAACGCCAAGTCCTCTAAACACTGTCGACCTTTGATTAGAGAGTCCAAACAAGAATACAGGACTGTATGCTTAATTCTAATCGTTGCGGTGTCCGGTTTAAAACCAGTTATATTAAATCTGCGCTTGTAATACTCAACAGTTATATCTTCTGAAGGATTGTGTCCCTTGTTGCAGAAGCTTTTAATCTGCTTATCGATTTGAAGTATTTGATTGACTACCTCTTCTAAGATAACTTTTCTTGGGTTAAATTGTACAGGTGTTTCGTGGTCGGATAGTTTTCTGTTGTTAGGGAAAAACTGCTGATTGGCTCCACCTTCAAGCATATCTTTTCTTGGGTTAAATTGTACAGGTATTTCGTGGTCGGAAAGTTTTCTGTTGTTAGGGAAAAACTGCTCATTGGATGAACCTTGAAGCATATCTTCTCTTTGGTTAAATTTTACAAAATTTTCGTGGTCGTATGGTTTTCTGTTGTTAGGGAAAAACTGCTGATTGGCTATTTCTTCAGACATGGCTTCTCCTCTTGGGTTAGACAGTACAAAACTTTCGTGGTCGTATGGTTTTCTGTTTTTAGGGAAAAATGCTTTTGGCATATCTATTTGAAATGGTCTTTCATTTCCTTGTGGAAATGGTGGTCGATTTACGTAATGTGGCGGTATCGGTGGACGCCAAAAATTGTGACCACCGTTCCAATTATTTTGATATCCGAAGTCATTATTCCAGTTGTTCCTCCAGTTATTCCACTCATTCCAGTTATTATTCCATGGAATACATTCAATTGATTGTAAACTCACTAATACAAACAATATAATAAAACGAAACATCCTCAAGGATGTGTAACGCGTTGACAATGTTCCGTTCAACTAAAAGATATGAACACAATTATGTCAATGTATGGTTTTATAATTAGCAACTGTACAAGGAAACTGTTATGTTGGGTTTTATTAATTTATTGGGTAAATAAATTTATTAATTACTATTTTATATTATAATTATATATTTCTGCCCCGACAGCCGTTTAACGGAGCAGAAAACCGATATCTATAAAATTTAAGATTTCTAACCGAGATCTGGTGGTGACTTGATCTAGTGTTAGGCATCGGCCGTGGCTAGTTACCACCCTACCGGCAAAGACGTACCGCCAAGCGATTTCGCGTTCCCGTACGATGTCGCGTAGAAACTGTCAGAGTTATGGTTAGAGATAACTCTTCCAAGTGAGCCCGTTTCCATCATAGACTGCATCGTCACCTAACATCAAGCGACATCGCAGTCAAGTACTAAATAGTTATAGAATAAAAAAAAATTATGACAAGAGTACTATCTTCATTCTTCATATCCTATAGAGCCAGGCCTCCCTCCTGTCTATTGAATAAAAAAAAGATATCCAGTATACCATGTTACATTACTGTATAAGGGACTGAGGGTGAATTTGAGGGTATTTTTACATGTTCGAGGATGTGTGCGTTATTTAATTAGAGTTCATTAAGTGTGAGGGTAGGAAAGGGTTTGCTACGCGGGCGGCGGCGCGTGGATTTTGAGGGATTTGTAACACGTGTACCAGATACGGGGATGATAAAATTCACCCTTTGGATGTAGCCGGTTTTCACTTGACTGCGGTAAAGGTTAACCGAACTTTGGCGTTGGTTTACAACAGAGAGGTATGGGGTTCGATTGCCAACTCAGGTAAATATATATTTTTTTAGATCTAGAATTCTAAAGATATTTAAGGAAAGAGATCTAATCCTGTAGGATTACTGCTTCGGATAGTCCTGGGTCTGGCTACGGAATTGAAAGCTTTTCTTTCTTTTATATATTTTTAACCGACTTCAAAAAAAAGGAGGAGGTACATCATCGGGCTAGCACCGCCTTCAAACTGATTATCAGTTAGTACATAATATGATATACAGAACTTAGTATGATATTATTTTTCGCTTTTTAGTTTCGTCAGTATGTTTTATGTTTTTGAAGTCGGTTTTTTTATTTAAATTTTTTTAGTAAAGGTTGGGATATAAGTGCTCGTAAAGTCGTCGGTCCGTTCTATATCACTATAGTTTGGCAACTTCGTTCGTAATACTCCCGATGCTGCACGCGGGGCGGGGGGCGTGTAGCGATGAATGAAAAACCCACGACTGATGCACGTCACTTCCCCGCACGCACGATTTCACACCCGCGCACAGTCTTTCCGCCCGTCGTCCGCATGTCATGGGAGTGGTATCAACAAACTTGCTAGACTAGAACATTTGATATAAGTCGTTAAATAGCTTAACAATAACATCTAAAAGCGAACCAACATTGAAAACTTGTTAATATAGACTGCAAGGTAATAATGAATTCGCTCGAAAGTAAGCCCTCATTCGCACAAGAGTTTTTTTAACGAACGTTAAAAAATTAAAAAAAAATCGTTACTTATATTAATTACTTGATAAGTTGATAACTGGTATATATACATTTATGTATTGCACAGCCATATTGTGAACCAAAAAATGTTAGGTATTTACCACAGATAAACTAGAGTGAGTCTTAAAAATCAATGTACTGAAGCCGGTGAAACACATTAAAAAACAAACGTCACGCGTCTCCTTGACAACCATCTATACAAACTTTTTTCATAATTTGTATTTCAAAATTTCAATTTTAATTTCAATCCTTACGCTCCATCTGTATATTATTGATCAATCTGTGGTATTTACTAACAATTAAAAAACCAATAGCCGGTTAATTAGGGAGGCAGTAAATTTACCTTTCAGTAAGCGGCGGTGGTCGCTGCCGCTTTCTTTCGTAACGAGTTGGTGAATTCAATTAATTGAACCAATAAATAAGATTACGTCCACTTTTTATGTGGAGGAAGACCACGACTTCTTTTACTGTACCTATCTAATTTTTGGGGTTCCGTAATGAACGAGAAACTCTTATAGTTTCGCTTTGCCTGTCTATTCGTCCGTCCGCGGTTTAGCTCAGACCAAAGATTACAGTGTATTATTGGAACTATATAGGCTACTCTAATTTTTTTCGGAACGCCTGTGATAGCGCCATCTAGTAACTGGCCACGGTATTTTTAGTACAGTATCCATTATTGTTATAAAAATAATAATGCATATTTTTTTTGTAAAGGAGAGAGATTTTTGATTTTTTGTGGTAATGATGCTGACCTTAACTGTCACATACATATTAAAAAAACACTTAATCATTAGATGATATCATACTTTAAGAATTCTACAGACTAATGAACTTATATAGGTACTCGTAAGTGCTACAGTATTCTAACATCAGCTCAGCGCTCGTAAAGAAGGCCATCAAAAACACATCAGGGTCTGTTTGACCATCTGTCATCATCCCCGTACGTGATAGTATTAAGCTTCCCCTAATACACTTTTATGAGCTTACCTACTGTCCTGTTTACTCCGCGGAGGTAATTGCTTTTATACCTGGAGCCTTCCGTGTGGTAATAGAATTTACTTAAACCATTCCTCCTCGCGGTCGCTCAGCTTCCGTCCCCGTGGGAATATGGTGATAAAATATAACACATGTTACTGGCTAATAATCTAGCTTTTGATTGGAGAAAGAATTTTAAAAATAGGCTTAGTGGCTTAGGTGTGAAAACATAACAAACTAACTCATTTTTGCATTCATAATGTACTAGCAGGACCTCGCGGTTTAACCCGAGTAGTTCCAATTCCTATGAGAGTACGGAGATATAATAAAGCGTATGTTACTTGCTAATAATGTAGTTTTCCATTGGTGTAAAAAAAATGCAAACGGGTCTAGTAGTGTTTTCGTTTATTCATTACATACATTTAAAATCTTTCCTCTTTATAATATTAAGTGTAGATGGATATTGGCTAAGGCAGCGCTTTGATATTCTACAATTTCCCACAGTCATTGAATTTGATAGATGACAGGTGACATTGCCTGAATTCTTCCCTTGAGCATGAATCTGGTCCGCTGTTAACTTATTCATCATCTCTTCGATGTAGACTCCTGACACATCTTTACGCGTCTAGCGTTCGTGACGTATTCACAGGTTTATACATTCATACAACTTGAACAGATGTGTTTCTTGTACGAGATCACAGTCTTACTGGAAGTGTCACTAAAGTCAGTAGGGCTACACGTGACACAAACTTGTGCAATAGAATCTCTGAATATCTTGCACCGGCCAATTTCACCCTGATCGGCCGCCAGGGCCAAAATTGCCGGATGGGAGGACATTAAAAAATAAGGGGCATGAAAAATACTTTACGACCTCTCCTAGGTACCTATATTAAATATAATAAAAAAACTAAAATGATTGATTTTAGTTAGAGTCATTTCAGAGAAGTGCATCCAGAAAACCGTGACAAAAGATTTATATATCTACATTAGAAGTCTATGTTGTGATTATAATCGATTTGCAGATTTTTTGATAGATAAAATCTACGATAATCTTGAAGCTTTTAGTTCCAACTCCTCAATTTTGATACTACAGTGTTGAAAGCTGCAGGAGCACTGTCACTTCTTGTCTTTCTATATATTTGACAGCAATGTTGTTTGTATGCAATGGATTCTTCCCAAATGAGATACAAAAAGAAAGGTATTCAAATAGGTGCTACGTCTCTGAGAATTGGGAAAACTTTTTGGGGAACGCTGTCCAATGTTTGAAAAATAAAATGATGTATAGTTTACGTTACTGGTAGACTCATGCGACTTCGTCTGTCTAAAAATCATAATTTGTTTATTGTACCGCGTGTGAATCGAGTGTGATGGAGTGTGATGGAGGTCGATGGAATTATTTTTCCAGAATTTTGATCGTAAAGAAATTCGGCAATATATATAATTAAATAATTAATCGTATACTTATAATAATAATTATTAAGTATTTTTTTCTTTTTTTTCTGATTGATTGATTGTAATGGGACCTCAGTGGCGTCACCAGTGGTTTGGGCGTGGTCGAGCGCAGTAGCATCGCCTGATGAGCCTGAAAGCAGAAGAAGAGTAGATGGGCGGAATGATTCTGCGCACAAGGGCATGTTAGCCCTTGACTACAATCTCACCTGATAGTAAATGATGATGCAATCTAAGATGGAAGCGGGCTAACTCGTTTGAAGGAGGATGAAAATCCACACCGATTTCGGTTTCTATACGACATCGTACCGCAACGCTAAATCGCTTATCTTTGCCAGTAGAATGGTATCTAGTCACGACCGAAGCCTCCAGCCAGTCAATAACAAGTAAGCCCTTGACTACGATCTCATTATTATCATCTGATGTTAACTAACGGTAAAAACCCTTAATTATATAATAATAATAATTATTAATTAATTAAATAATTAACCCATACCTCAACCAGAACACTACTAAATAACTTGAAGTTACATCTTTGCCGGTAGAATATTAATTAGCACTCCTAACGTTATCTATCTCTTCTAACATCATTGCTATCTGCCTTAGTCGGAGGGCTGTTGAGGCAGATTTCATATTCACTGGGCTACATTGAGCTAATTCATAAAATTATAAAATTCCATGTTGACCTGAGCGAGTAGGAATCGAATGCACTACCTCTCTATTGAATACCACTGCATTATCAATAGCATCAGAGAGGTCATTTAACACCGGTTTGGTGTGGTTAACGAAATTGAGTTTCGAGTCGAGCGATCTACCAATCAAAAGGCTTGCTTAATCCGTAGCATTTTATGATTGGTTGGACGCAGAACGCAAAGAATGCTACGGAACGCAGATAGAATTTATTGGCTTTTGCTTCAATCCCGGAAAAGGATATTCCCCATTTGTGGCGCTACAAAGAATTATATCACAAAGCTTGTAAGACGCTAAACTCGTCCAAGGAAATCCGCCATTTTAAATTTCAGTTCAAAGCACGATTACCTGGTTCTAGAATGATCCGTTTCACGTTTCTTTGAATATTCTTTTAAGAGTGTGCCACTCATTCCAGAGCACGACGGTAGATTTTAATTTTAGAATTTATTCGACCGTTGTAAAAGATTCCACGTTCAAATTGGTAAGCCGGTTTCCCTGTGGTAATCCGGAGCTTTTGTTTTTAAGAACTTGAGAAATAAAACGTTTGAATTTATGATTTTATTTAAGCAGATTTGAACTTTTCCACGACAATTCGTTTTTTTTTTAAACAAAAGCATTTAAAAGTATAATATTCCCCATCCATAATCCAGGAAACGTTCGATGATTTTCATACAAACTTTGATCTTCTGTTTTACCTCTTTTGAGTTTCTTTTTTTTAATTTTTAACTGGTTTTCTACATTAGGTATATTCGTAATAAAGAAAACCAGTTAACGATAAAAATCAGATTGGTCATGAACAGTAGAATGTCGACTTTTATGTTAAAAATTCTTTTACCCCTAGCCATGGTATATTTTTGAGTGTCTTATGCTCTATTTTATCCCAGTATTATATTTATGTATATCCCGTTACAGTAATGTTAGTGGGTACTACACTTATGAAACCGCGGCGCTTATGCTAGTTTATAATCTCTCTCTCCCTCTCTAGGCTCTTTATGCCAACTTCAAAACGGCTCGATTACAGAGAAATCTCATGTACATACCTATTTGAACTAGCGTGGATGTAAATTAAACGTGCCGAGTACACCAGTGTTTCTAGGTAAGGTCGTAGGTATTGAAGGGGATGCCGCGAGATAAAATAGTACAGACTGGATCAGCCTTGAGTATTCTACAGACGGTAAAGTGATCGATCGATTTACTCGAAGAAGCCCCTCCAACATGTGTATGATAAATGATATTATATTACCAGTATACACTTGGAACAAGATAGCGTTAGTTCGGTTTGCTTACAAAAAGACGAGTCTAATGAAGATTACATTAATGAACCGTCGGAGAGTGTAACAGAACTTTCACTCCCCACCACTCAACCCCTTTCCCTGCGCGCGATGCGAGCAGCTGCGCGTCGCGCCGCCGTTTCGCAGTTTGGATCGTGCCGCGTTGCAAGAACCAGCTCATGACTAAGGGCCCCTTATGGGTTCGAAACTAGTCGGGCATACTCCGACCTAATATCACGTGAGTTATAGCGGTGTTTCATAATCAATTAATATGAATAATACTCACGATAGTTTAAAAATTAAATTCTAAAATATTACCAGTATGTTAACTAAACGTTTGCGTTGCGTTCGGTTATTCATCATTATTAACATTATTAACCTCATCATTCATCATTATTAATTTATATTCAGCTCACTGATGAGCTCGAGTCTCCTCTCAGAATTGGAGGGGCTAGGCTAAATACACCACGCTGGCAATGCGGATTGGCAGACTTCACACACGCAGAGAATTGAGAAAATTTTCTGATATGCAAGGTTTCCTCACGATGGCTTTTTTTCATCCTTAGAGACATGTGATGATTAATTTTTTTTAACTGAAAAGTTGATGGTGCATGCCCCGGACCGGATTCGAACCTACACCTTCCGAAATCGGAGGCAGAGGTCATTTCCACTGGGGTATCACGACTCTTTTGTTTAAATTACTACTACTTAAACTAACGGACGCTTACGTCTCCGTGGACCACGGCCGCCCAGGACTCAAATCCAAGCCCTCATAATTCGAAGCCGCACTCGTTAACCACTGGAGTACCGAGGCAGTTTAAAAAATAAAGCAAGTGTTTTCGAGCTAGTGCGTAAAAAAAATATTATTATCATGTTTCCATGAAAACGGTGGACCGTAATGATTGTCGCTAACAAGACATCATTACGAATCTCTTGCTTTGTGTAACTCCACGTGTTTCTCTCACTATCATTTCCCCCTGAAAAGTTACACGAAGCATCGCTACATAGGCGCGATTTTTTAAAAATAGAATTAAATTTTCATTTTGTTTTTAGGAAAAAGCTCTCGCTTGACAACGATCTCACCTGGTGGCAGACATTTTATACTATAGACTTTTTACTTGCCTACAGAATCACCGCAAAAAGTGAGCCGAATTTAGCTAGTTTTTTAGAGAAATGCATAGGAACAAAAATGGTCACGGTAGTACCGTGGTCGTACCGACTACGTACGGACTAATGTGATTATGCCAGGAACATTTCTATTTTAAACATAGGTACTTGCTAGGTATATAATGGGTGTGACCACGGCTCTACCATGACATTTCCTATGCATTTCTCTATTTCGATCTGAAATAATTTCTTTTCGTTCTTTTTAGACCCCTTTTTACGCATTCGGGTTATAGGTTTAAGGCTTTATTTTTTACTAGCGGACGCCCGCGACTTCGTCCGCGTGTAATTCAGTTTTTCACGAATCCCGCCGAAACCTTTACCTAACCTAACCTAACCTTTTATCCTTTTCAGGGATAAAAAGTAACCTATGTGTTAATCCAGAGTAAAATCTATTTTCATTCCAAACAGCTAAATCGCTTCAGTAGCCGCACCGTAAAAGACGAACAAACATACTTACACACTTACACACAAACTTTCGCCTTTATAATATTAGTATGATTTTCTGATGATTATCTCAGTTTTGTTCTTTTTGTTAGGGTTTGAGGTTTAAGTTCCGTTATATGCATATATTTTTGTTAAAATTTATATAGCTTTTGTCTCAACTTATATTATTACGAATCTTTTCACATCTCATTCATTAAAATCGGTTCAGTAGTTTAGGCGCTACGGTGGAACATACATACACACATACATACATACATACATATAACATTGCCATAATCATTACTCTACCTTTTGGTTAAAAATAGACGAATGGAACCCACGCATGGCACCCCTTCCGTCTAGTGAATGTGCATCTTTTAGACAAGAGCATTATGAACGTCCTCTGTGGCGCAGGGGTATTCGCGGTGGATTTACAAGACGTAGGTCCTGGGGTCGATCCCCGGCTGGGCCGATTAAGGTTTTCTTAATTGGTCCGTGTCTAGTGACCACCCTACCTGGCAAAGACGGACTGCTTCATGATTTAGCGTTCCGGTACGAAGTCGTGTAGAAACTGAAAGGGTGTGAATTTTCATCGTCCTCCTAACAAGCTAGCCCGCTTCCATCTTAGATTGCATCATCTTTTACCGTCAGGTGAGATTGTAGTCAATAATAAAATGGTAAAAAGAATTTAAAAAAAATGTACTTTAGACCACAACGACATGGTCAAATGCGATATGTTATTAAAAAAAATATTCACCCATTGTATCTTCACTGTTATAATAATGGCAAATACTAAGCTCGCGTTAAAGAATTGCTACCCTGAAATAAAATTTCAATGCAGATGAAAGGGTTTACAGCTGGAAACAAAATGGCGGCTCACTTCGCTGCACTCGGAGCTCTTTACCGCATCATGCACTCTTTCTAATATATATCGGTATATGCATTATTAAGGCTGGAAAACTGGGCGTCTACCGCAAAGTGACATAATCCAAAAATAACCGTTTTATTTCACAGTATTCCACTAAAGCACTATTATTGAACTAGTTTCACCCGCGTGGTTCTCGTTCCCGTAGGAATACGGGGATAATATATAACCTTCATCGATAAATGGGCTGTCTAACACTGAAAGAATTTTTCAAATCGGACAAGTAGTTTCTGAGATTAGCGCGTTCAATCAAACAAAAAAAAAAACAAACAAAGAAACTTTTCAGCTTCATATATTAGTATAGAGTATAGATTTATGTTTTTATTTTGTTTTGTGTACTTCTTGAGTAATAATTATTATTATATAATTTAAAACTGTACGCTTTTTGACGTTTTTCACTCTGTCTCTTATTTACTTAAGACAAAAAAAGACTTACGCTTATTTCGTAGAATATTTCATTTTCTTTAAGCGTACTATATTTTTATATGGCTTAATCTGAAAAAATACTATATTTTTCTTATGAAATGTTGGCAACCCTAATCTCACCTCATGTTATATGACGATGCAGTTTAAGATGGAAATGGGCTTACTTGGAAGATTAGATTAGACTTGTTTTCTATGCGGAATCATACCAGAATGATAAATCGCTCGACGTCTTCTTCGGTGAAGTGAAGTGTGTGTGCCACTGCCGATCCTATCGCCAGAATAGACATGTCCAATTTAGAAAATGTAAAATCCTAAACTTAACAAGCTGGGAATTGAACCAGGACCGGTTTGTTAAGTACTAGTACTACACTACCAACTGCTGCTGTTTATTGCTGCTGCTAAATTGATATGAAATAATTATGTAAATATAATGTTTTAATATCCGCTCTCCGTGTAGAATACAGCCTATCTTATGCTTACGCCTGGAAGTTATCATAAAGCATAAAATTAATTAAATTGGCGTTAGCTCAGTTCATTTGTGAGGATGCACAATGGAAACCAAGTGTCGGTCGCACGATGCTCTCTGTAAAAGTTAACAAAGCGACTCCGGTGACGCTCACACCGAATGCTCGCTGAATAGTTTGTAGTTAACTTTTTGTAACCGTCATATGGAAATAGTATTCGAGCGTTTGTGATTTTAGTACATATCACAAACATTTATGCATATGCGTTGTTTGCAGAATACTCATTTTATGAAAACTTCCTATAGGATATTTTCCAAGCCTTTCGTGTATTATTATCTACATATTTTAAAGTATTACCTATATTATTCCTTATATGATAGAGGTTAAGTAGCTTAGACTCGTAGTTATGGTCCAATGCTAAATGGCCGCCGTAGCAGTGAATGTAAAAATCACTAACAGATTTTACCGATAGCTGAGACCGACGGATTACCGTGTTATCCAATGTAATACCACTAAATTACCTGTGAATTTATGTTTTTTTTTGGAATTTATATTTTTTTTTGGAATTTATATTTTTTTTTGGAAAACAAATTTAACCTCGTGATCCGAATTACTGTACCAATGAAGTATAAGACTAGATTATCATAAAATCAAATTACGTATGTGTTCGTTTCGGTGTAATTAAGGCCGCGTCGAAAGTATCGCATTCAAACGCGCATTACGGGCTTCGCTCGAGTTAGAAATGTAATATTTCTTTCGCGGAGAATATAAATTATATTCGAATCTTAAGTGCCGGAACCTTCACACGGCACGCCGTATGTATAATGTATATGAACGTTGGATGTATAAAGATGGTGGAAAGAATATTGTAATATTCTATGTTTTTATTGCCTGAACATCAACCACAACTGAGAGTTTCGGTCTTTGGTGAAACGGGCACATATAAGAAACTTACTCGTATGCTCGAAAATTAAAAAATTGTCTTAGGATAGTTATAATACATTTTTATTCTTAACTCGAACTTACAACCATATGATTAAAAACCGTCCACTTGGTTAGGGTTCCGTAGATTAAATTAGCAATTTAAACCGTTATCGAATGCACAAACACACCGATAATGATACCCCAAACCATAGAATAGACAATGAATAAATCACCCTCACTTTGAATGTACGAAAGGTACCCTAAAACAATTTGTTTTTAAAAGATGTAATTAATATACAGACGGACGGACAGACAAACAGACTTGGCGAAACTATAAGGGTTCCGTAGTCCACAAGGCATCCTTATAGTTTCGTAAAAAAGTACAGTGCGCTGTAGGAACAATGAGAAATTTGCAGCCTTGACCAAATAACATGCAACATATTATGCTTCTATTTCGTGATGCCGACCAACAATTACGTAAATGAAGAAAATATAAAGAACAAAACACACCTACTTTAACAGCCATATTCTGAAAATCGGTCGAGAATCAAGATCTTTTCACAGTCGGATGAGTAATTCAATATTAAATATTTGCCGCCCAAATATAACTGTATCAAAAAAGTGTAAAACAGAAAAGAGGGTTGAACAGGAAAAAAGGGAATCGTGCCTCCAGGTCAAGTGTTAAGACAAAACTTCGGCAAATCCACTTAACCGTACGGAGCGGACCCTCCCGGCAGTCTGGAGGGTCTGTGTCAATAGTTTGTATTGGATTTTGCTCTTTTTACCATCTGCTTGTATTCTGAAAACTTTACTTTAAACCTTGTATATTAGAAACTAGCTGACGCTGGCGGTTTGAGCCGCGTGGTTCCTGTTCCCGTAGGAATACGGGGATAATATGTAGCCGAGGAGTATGAGCAGGAGCAGGTATGAGCTCCTGTCCTATGTAAGTACGGTAGAAAAGTATGGAAATAGAAACATGATAGGAGAATGTAGCTTTAAAAGGTCCACAAGTGATCTAACAGACGTGTAGCTATGACGTGGCGAACCTTCGAAAAAGGGTCTACGGTGAATAGTTGCGATGCCAAGTGGCTGTCGACTGAATTATGATTATTTCATGTTTCTTGAATGAAATATGAAAATACGCCATGTATCGGGTTGGGTCATCCGTGAAACTCCTAATTATTTGAAGTCAGTTAAAAATCGCTACTTGTATCAAGACGGTTCAGGTTGCTATTGTATTAAAAAGAAAAAGTAAAAAAAAAATACAAATTCAATATGTACATTATTGAAACAAATCTTCAAGCCCTAAAGATGGGATCGCTTTATACGTAGCAGATACATAAGTGAATTTCATAAAGTTCTTCTACGTCGAAAGGGGAAAGTCTTTAATTTGTTTCTTTGTTTTTTTTTATATTTTATTCCTTTTTGTAAAACACTAAATTACTGGGAAAATTTAATTCTCTTTCGTAAGTTAACGCTGGACTTGACGAGCTTGACTTGTCAAAAGTGCATGTAAAAATACTTGTGTTTTCTTGAAATATAGGAATCAGGTTATATGCAGGTTTCCTCACCGTTTGAGACACGTGATATTTATTTTCTAAAAATGCACACACCTGAAAAGTTAGACGTGCACGCCCCGGACCGGATTCGGACCCACACCCTCCGGAATAGGAGGCAGAGGTCATATCCACAAGGCTATCACGGCTCTTTGCTATTACTATTTGGTCGTCAAAATAACACTACAAACTGCAGTTAGACGCACGCGGTGTTGCCAATATCTGTTGAAATATTTTATGTGTAGCTTCATATCTGTTACTCTAAAAGCTTATAAATAAAATATATTTGCACTCAAAGACTTAGTTAGGGGCCTGTTTTGAATCTGTGTAAAATCCTTTGTTTGTATTATTTTCTTAAAAAATCCTCACGATATATTTAGAATTTTTTTAGGAAAAATAAACCACCTTTATGATACTGTATTGAAGTTTTCCTTGGAGAATATGAATTTAAAGCCCAACGAAATTGGACCAGGGGATAAATAAAAACGGCGGCAAAATTTTTTCAAACTTAGATTTTCTTACCTACATATTATCAATCTTTATGGATTAATCATGGATGAACGTTAAGATTTAAAAAAAGCATTTATTCTTTCGTTATATTTAAGTAATCAAAATATAAATTAGGAATTTGGTGAAAATAGATGTTTTAGGATATTTAGATAATATGAACTCCGTGGTTAAGCCATTATAGCCCATTATCGGGGAAAACTATAGGCTATATTTTATAATATTACCCCCGTATTCTTACGGGAACGGGAACCACGCGGGTGAAACCGCGCGGCGTCAGCTAGTTGAAGTATAAAAGATGTAACTCCAAACTGTCCAATAAAAAAGCAACTTCCACAACTAACAAAGAAGCTAGCAGAATATTAATAAAATTAAGTAAGTTAAGTCAAACACATTAAAACTTCAAGCCTTAATTATTAAGCCTTATCATCCCCGAGGGTGCTATATTGTAAATTTACAATTTCGCGAAGTTAAAACAAGGGGGACGAGTATTTATTTGGGTCCAAAGCGATTAAGTTATGAAATTAAGATTTTGATGGTAACTTAATGGCCAAACAAAAGATCTTAGTAGTACAGTGCGTTTAGACTTTTTATTGAACTTGCTTATTTATGGGAATCCGATGGATGCTTGAAGGCGTCTACTTACTTCTGTCTACGAATTCAGTTATTACTTACATTCATTATCGTTATCATTAACCCATATTCGGCTCACTGTTGAGCACGAATCTCCTCTTAGAATGAGAGGACTAAATAGTCCACCACGCTGCCCCAATGTGGATTGGCAGACTTCACACAAGTTTTTTTTTTTTTAATCTTTACAAGTTAGCCCTTGACTACAATCTCACCTGATGGTAAGTGATGATGCAATCTAAGATGGAAGCGGGCTAACTTGTTAGGAGGAGGATGAAAATCTACACCCCCTTCGGGGTCTACACGGCATCGTACCGGAACACTAAATCGCTTGGCGGTACGTCTTCGCCGGTAGGGTGGTAACTAGTCACGGCGGAAGCCTCCCACCAGCCAAGTAGAGAATCAAGAAAATTTCCAGGTATGCAGGTTTTCTTACGATGTTTTTCTTTCACCGTTTAAGACACGTGTTACGAGTATTTAATTTTTTAAAATGCACATAACTGAAAAGTTGGAGGTGCATGCCCCGGACCGGATTCGAAGATACATCCTCCCTCCGGATCGAAGACAGAGGTTATATCCATTGGGTTATCCCGTCCCTACAACTTCGCAACTTACATTCACATTTATAATAATAAAGTTAAAATTATTTGTATTATTCGTGTTGGCATACTTTCAGATTCAGAGGAGAAATGCAAAAGGGCGAGTCTAGAAAGTGTCGTCGGTGCCAAGATGGGCCTAAATTGGCTTAGATGGCTCTTGGCACTCATAATACTGTGTGGCATTTACATTTTGCAAATTGTTACATTTCAGAATATTATCTTATTTAGGTACTTTATAGAATCTTTGAGTAAGCATATTGGTGTAATTTATTTGCAAAATAAAATTAAAAAACAAAATAAATATTCTTTTATTTCTAGTAGGCTTAAATAACAAGGACTCCTGTTTAGTTTGTAGACATTACCAACGTTACGGAAGGCAGGTTCTTTTGACAATGATGTATCAAACCACTTTGTAGTAGTAGTAAAAGATCTCCTGTTTATGACTGCCGCCAATTACAAGCACATTACAAGCACATGAGAATCAACACTGTACATAGTTTGACAGTTTGTATCTAAGACATGTTCCTTGTATGTTCTGCGAAGGTTTGCTTTGTTTCAAGGGGATGGTTTCACTTACCAAAAACGTCTGGACTGCATTACAGCTGCTCTAACTTACTCGTATATAGAGAATTCCACCCACCTCTTAATAGTCAGTAATCGGTCACTCAGCCGGTGCTTAGCATCGACCCGCCGATAGCCCGGAATCGGCACTTGCAAACAGGCGGGAACTTTCCCGGTGTCCATAAAACTAGCGATTTATTCACAGAACATCAAAAAAAGAAAATACAAGAAGGCAGGTCCTGCAGACCCTCTGTATGAAGATGTACGCTTAAGCGTTTATATTATAAGAAAAAAACTATTAGATAGAGAAATATTTAGCTAGTAAAGTACTAACTGTACTCTACTCTATATCACCTACATTACAGTCTGTTTTCTTTTACTATAAATTTTATTTTCTCGAAAAGAAGCCCAATTGATGTGTCCAATACCACTTGTTCACAAACCTTTCTTTATATATTCTGCATAAATTGCGTCTAAAATATTTGTTTATTTTATAAAAAAAAAACAAAAACTATAACTTTATAAAATATCTGCAATTAAGTATATAAAAATTATTCATTCCGCTATAGCAATGGCCCAACGTTACGTCTAAATCGGCCACGGGCGGCTTGGGTTTTATTTAGTGCGAAAATATATTATGACAATGTCAATCCCAGACCCCCGACTGACCCTGGACAGACCC
This sequence comes from Bicyclus anynana, assembly GCF_947172395.1. Lineage (NCBI taxonomy): Eukaryota > Metazoa > Arthropoda > Insecta > Lepidoptera > Nymphalidae > Bicyclus > Bicyclus anynana. The sequence goes on from NC_069083.1 coordinate 18,636,065, forward strand.
CTGACTGACCCCCGCTGAAGGAAAACTATTTACTGGACGTAATCTCTTCATTTTTATGAGATTCTTATTTTCCATCGACGGAATTTCTTATCCAAATAAATTTATTTGTTACAAGAAATACACAGCTTCTACTAAATTTACGTAGGTACGTTTTTATCAAGATTTTATTATAGACAAGCTCCCGCCCGCGACGTCGTCCGCGTGAGATTCAATTTTTTTCAAATTCCGCGGGAATCTTTGGTTATTCCTAGATATAGCCTGTATGTTGCTCAATAGCCTCTTTATCTTCCACTGAAAGATCAATTAAAATAATAAGTTTAGTCCAGACAAACAGACAGACCAACTGATAGAAGTCAGAAAGACAGACAAAACATTTTAAAAAGTTGATACGAACCTTCCCACTGCTGCTTTAATGTGGGTTGGCAGGCAAATTTAACACCCTTAAATGAGGTTAATAAAATTAGTTTCTTTATAGATAACTAGCTGACGCCGTACGGTTTTACCCGCATGGTTCCCGTTCCCGTGAGAATAAGGGGATAATGTATAGCCAATAGCCTACCTCGATAAATGGGCTATCTTAGTCTAAAATATTTTTTTTTAAATTGGACCATTAGTTCCTGAGATTAGCGCGTTCAACCAAATAAACAAACAAACTCTTCAGTTCGACCCCCCACTAGGTGGTCCGAGGATATCAAGCGGGTTGCAGGGAGCCGCTGGATGCTGGCGGCTCGAGACCGATGTGCTTGGAGGTCCATGCAAGAGGCCTATATCCAGCAGTGGATGTCCATCGGCTGATGATGATGATGATGATGATGATGATGATATTATGACAGAGGTTGTTAGCTTAACTTGCTTAAGGCTCGGGGCCAATAACTTCTACACTCAGGCTAAATTTTCATGAAAAATTTCTATGACTGAATCTAAAACTCGAACCTAGGATCTCATGATCGTAAGTACTGAACCAATGAGGAGTTACAAGGTTAAAAGGCAGCGCCCGGAAAACGTTTCCTTTCCGCACATTGTTGCTAAACACTGAGGTACGGAAAAGATTCACGCACCATTTAATGTACATTCAGCAAGGCTTTGAGTGACTTCAAAGGTCAAAGGTTATCCGGCGTGGTTTTTTATCCGACTTGTAAAAAGGTTGCATGTCCTCAATGCAATTTTTTTAATTTTTTTTTACTATTTACTTTACTAGCGAGCGAACGACGATGACTTTGCTAATGTTCAAAATAATAAATTATAATTAATATTTATTTAACATTATTTTAATCTTTTATATTTGTAACATTTTATTGATACTTAATATATATTTTTTTACCGTATATTTAAATAATAATCTGTATATATATATATATATATCAATATGATTTGTATTCACGTTCCTAATTAGTTAGAAATACTACCTTAGGAGTACGTAAACATTTCATATTTCGACACAGGACTCGAACCCAGAACCTCGTGATCCGAAGCCAAACAGGCTCACTACTGGACTAACGAGCGGTGTGTATGAATGAACGCAAGATTAATTCTGCAGTCACTTCAGTGTGATGTCATAAGAAACATAGACTTCACACAAAACAGTGTGTTGTATTTGCATTATTATTAAAATAGTGACATTTAATAAATTTTAATGAAAAATATTTTAAATATTCCCATAAAATGTTGTAAAACGAACTTTTCACACAAAATTAATAAAAAGTTCCGCTTCAACGCGAAAACACCCGTTATCATAACGCTTTTCACAGCTTTTCCGCATACCGCGTGCTCTCGTAAATATGATAACGCACGACGCGCGGAATAATAGGAAAAACAACAAAACCGTATCTCCAGATACAGTAGCTTTTCGTTCGTCGTCGTTACCCATATTCGGCTCACTGCTGAGCTCGAGTCTCCTCTCAGAACGAGAGGGGTTAGGCCAATAGTCCACCACGCTGGCCCAATGCGGATTGGCATACTTCACACACACAGAAAATTAAGAAAAATCTCTGGTATGCAGGTTTCCTCACGATGTTTTCCTTCACCGTTTGAAACACGTGATATTTAATTTCTTAAAATGCAAACAACTGAAAAGTTGAAAGTGCATGCCTCGGACCGTATTCGAACCCACACCCTCCGGAATCGAAGGCAGAGGTCATATCCACTGGGCTATTACGGCTCTCAGTAGCTTTTGGTTAGTGGAATTTAAAGTCCTGCGTAATGTTAATAGTAAGTGCTCCATCTGTTGTAGGTACATTTATGATTTTTAACCGATTTCAAAAACGAGGTTGTCAATTTGTCGAAATCTTTTATTTTATTCAACGTGGTTGATTTTTGATTTTTATAATGTGTATAAATAAGTTTGAAATATCCGCCGTAGCTTCTAGCTTATGTTTTTTTAAGTTGCGTTTTTTTTAGTTTAAAAATAGACGCGATGAAGATGGTTCTTAGCTATACACAATCTGAAAATATCGACTTTTTGATTTTGATCTCGTACCTACAACTTTTGTGAGAGTCGGCAACTTTTAAATCGTTTTTGGCAGACATGGCAAGAGTTAATGAAATTAAAAATGTTCATCAATATTTTTAACTTAATTTAAACTAGGAGTTAAATCTAGCCACTAATTCACAACCAGAGTTGGCAGAGTTCCTCGTCGTAGAGTGGATTACTTAAATGTGATTAAGTTGTAAGATCAACCGAGAGTGTTATAAATAAGAACTACGAGTACGGTTCACTTTGTAGCTCTTACGTTATAGGGGATTTGGCTTGTGGCGTATTAACTTTTATGATTATAGGATTATTGGCTGCTCGCTCCGACCCCACGGTACGGGGCTCGCGGTGGTGCGTATACGCAAAGAGACCACTGATATAATAAGGGTTTGGGCAGAGAACGGACGGAGCGAGATGGCGTCACGAGACGTGTCTAGTCAGTGTGGGTTCTCCAACATATCATTATCAACCTATATTCGGATCACTGCTGTGCTTGAGTCTCCTCTCAGAATGAGAGGAGTTAGGGCAATAGACTAGACCAATAAATACATAGAATAGACCATGCTGGGTCAATGAAAAAACTCATAATCGCAAGTAAGTAATTTTTTTCTAGTAAAGCGGTTTGTACTTGCACTCCTGGGAATCTTATTAAGAATCCTATTGCCATATTTATATCGGATTTGTAGTAGCATGGCTATTATGTGTGTGAAAGGAAAATGTTCTTTTTTACTTTTAAGTAAGTAAAAATGTAAGTAAAGTTACTCAAATGAAACTTACAAGGTTTCCAAACGCGCCAACGTGCGTTTCTTATGGAAAGTTCCAGAACTGTCTCTTTTACTAAATTTAATACAGAGTGATGTGGATGTCTGTATTATACAGTAGGCTTTTATTAGTGTTGGAGTGAAGAGCACCATAACGTTTAGTATGATTGTCGCTTAGCGGTCGGCGCCATATTGAGTTAAGGGCCTCCCTTAGCCGAAATAAGAGATGAGCACTGTGGAGGCAAGGTTTAAGATATCTCAAGAATCAGGAAATGGATAGAAAGCAGCAGAAGTATGTGTATAGTTATGTGAAATAACTTTTGCAATAAAGACTAAACATAGTTGTCATAAATTATGACATAATACTCGCATACCTTAGATTACCAAGAAATAATTTTACTCCTTAAGATTCGATTTTTCATATATAGCCCCTGGTTTGAAAAATTATGGGCAGTAAAATTCGATGAACGAATAATAGCGTTACGTTTTTGTGCGCAACCTATTCTGCGCACCTTTCACCGTGCACTGTCCTTTTCCAAGCGTAAGTATTGAGACATACACAGTGTATGCTGTGAGGTAGCATTCACCTATTTACACAGTCTATCTGAATGACCAAAAACTCTTTTTTTTTTAAATTGATGATTGAGTTTTTCTTAATTATTTATTAACTTTCATAAACAGATTCGATAATGGAGTTTCTTGGGGAATAAGTATGTTATGTGCTACTTAGAAAGTGATTCTAAGCAGCACATAACATACTTAATTATTATTATAATAAGTATTTTTATTACTTGCTTTCTAAGTATTTTTATTACATGCGGCGCTTCTGAAGTTATTTTCAATTATGTATTAAATTGATCGTGATAACTAATTTTATAAATACTAGAAACGCTTGTCAAATTGGCCCAGTAAATATGACCTCTGCCTTCGATTCCGGAGGGTGTGGGTTCAAGTCCGGGGCATGCACCTCCAACTTTTCAGTTGAGTGCATTTTAAGAAATTAAATATCACTTGTCTCGGTAACGGTAAAGCCAAAACATCGTGAGGAAACCTGCATACCAAAGAATTTTCTTAATTCTCTGCGTGTCTGTCTGCCAATCCGCATTGGGCCACCGTGGTGGACTATTGGCCTAACACCTCTCATTCTGAGAGGAGACTCGAGCTCAGCAGTGAGCCGAATATGTGTTGATAATGATGATAAGTATAAAAAAAATTTAGGCGAGCCCTTAAGTGTAAGGGTGAATGATCTACGGTCCGTACGTTTCGTCGTAAAATCCGAGCAAATCTGAAGAAAAACGTTGCCTTCGAATATGATGACGCGATAAAATGACAGATTGTTAAATTTTTATATTATGACAAAGTTCGACGGCCGTGAACCCTAAACTTAACCACTACTACTAAGATAATATAATAAGAGTTGAGATTTGTTTTGTTTGTTTGTTTATTTGATGCTAATAGGTTTCCAAACTACAGGACTGATTTGTATAATTTACACACCAATGGAAAGCAACAGTATCAGCGAGAAACACAGGCTATATTTTATTTCAGTTTTGAGAACAGAACCCACGGCGTTGGATGCAGAAGGCAGGGTCATCTTTCAATGCGCCACTCTACTTATCATCATACTTCATGGATACATAATCACTACATAATGCTCGTAGGTAAATAATAATTTAATCTCTCGTAAATCTGAACAAAAGTTTCACAGAACCAAGTCTCCGCGGATTCAAACGACAAACAAAATTGTCCGCCCGAGATACACAACACTGCACTTTAAGTTTCAATAGTTCTCAACAACTGGTGACATAGGACTGTAAAGTTTCATAAATATATTGCAAATAATATGTAGATCTTTGGGGAGTAAAGTTTTAAGTCAGCCACTTGAGATCTATTGTTGGCATCGCGGGGGATTTTGTTTCACTGGAATAAACAAAAAGTCAAATGAATTAATTAGGCTAGGTTCTTGTAGATCAAACACAACAAACACAATGCCTCATACATTGCCTTCCAGTGACGGGACTTAAACCTGACATGACGATGTGGCTCTCTCATCAGCTGGGAAATGTTAATAATAATAATCCTGCCATCCGTCTGGAGTGACATTTTTTTTTCAAACAAATAAATAAAATTAAAAAATATATACGCTACAAATAAGCCAAATCAAATAGAAACAGTAAAATGAATTTGAAGAACATTATAAACCATAGAAAATATGCGACGAGTTGGCGGCCAGAACACCAGCGCACGAAATAACATCTTCATATCGTCGTCGACGTCGCCGTCGTCGTCTGAGGCGGGGTGTCACCACACGACGACGGCAACACCAACAACAACAGCAACAACACCAGCAGGACGTCGACGAGATACCACTACCGGAGAGCTTGGATCAAGAGGGGCTGCGGGCTCCTGTGAGTGCTCCCGCTACCGGTGGTGTAGTGCGTCGCATGAGATGGTCTCGTCCACTCAATGAGAGCGTCATGCGAGCGTACTATGGGGCGACAGAGGGGGGAACTAACCTTACTGCGTACCGGTCAAGGATGTTGTCTATGTTTCAGACTCTTGAGCCAACAGTGACCGTGACTGCGCAGCGACTATCGGATCAATTGTTCCGATAGTTGTTTCAGTCAATGGTCTTATAGCGAAAAGCTTCGACCAACACCTTAAGAAGCTTTCGCTTAACTGTTGGATCAAGAGTCGGATACAAAAGGCAGTGATTCTTGAGACGGCGCGTATTGTGAGGGGGTTCCTCACTCTGGAGCCCTGACCGCCGGTTGCTTGGGCACTCAAATGTCCCGCAGCGGGAGGGTGAATTTTTTTTATAAATTTTTAATAATGTTTTGTATTTTATACTTATATTGTTAAAAATTAAAAAAAAAAGAAGTAATAAATAAATGAGAGACAAAAACAATAATAATAATTTATTTGCTGAAACTGTGGGTTACAATGGTTCTTACACTATAGATAAAAATTCCATCACAATTTACTGATATATCAGCGTGCAAATATTTACAGAATTTTACAATAATTTATTATACCTACAATTATAAAACGTCAATATTTATACATTACAAAATTTCATGTCATTCATGTACTCGTCAACACTATAATAATTCTTATTAAACTTAAACTTTTCTTTCTACTAATCGCACTAATATTTTAAAGGCGAAAGTTTGTGTGTGTGTGTGTATATTTGTTGCTCTTGCTCTGCGGCTACTTAAGCGATTTGGCTGAAATTTGGAACAGAAATAGATTTGACTCTGGATTAACACCTAGGTATTTTCAACCAGGAAAATGGTGGAATTCAGTTCGTCCGCTAGTAATTTATAAATTGCAGTACTGAGATACTGTCAACGACTTCGTTCCCGAAATTAAAGGGTCTTGAAAGTCTGACTGACATCAAAGTGATAAAAATCATACTATATAACAATAATTTACAATTGTTAAGATCATTAAAACTTTTAGTTTTACTTCCTGTGTGAAGCTGATCTAATGGCCTCCAAGCATCGTTATCATTAAGGTACTTATCAATTGTGTAGTTACCTCGATTAAGTAAATGTTGTAAAGTTGCTTAAACTTATGCATTGGCAGGTCCATAACAGTCTTAGGGATCTTCTATAAAATATAAGAATATGTTCTTCATCTTCTTAGGTAAGGAACCCTGAATACAATATTAAACCGACTATTAAGTATATTTGTACGACAAAAGCGACTTCATTAACAAACAAAGTGAGAAGGAGTAAACATTCAGATAATGGAGTTGTTTATTATCACAAAGACGAGCTTCAGTTCGCTCGCTTCACGTTGCATCTCGTTATAAACAGATTATAGAGTGCATTCACTAACCGACACGCCGTTGCTTCTGACAACTCCCATCTATCACATCACTACATAGTTTATAACAAGTCGCTTTCTCTCTACGCAACGGGTTTTGATGTGGTTTTTTTAATAGATATTGGTGGTTTATAAGGTTTATATGTATAATAACATCCACGATTCCAGTGGGTTTTGTGAAAAGCTGAAATCCACGCGAACGAAGTCTCGGGCATCTGCTAGTTGTTAATAAGATGTTAGTGTCACTTAGTGGAAGATCGTCATAAATTGTGATAAATTAAACGTTTTGTTGTTATTTGTAAAATGGACAAATCATGGACCAGTGGATCGGATGACCATTGGTGACAACCATTGCTATTTTCGGTGCGTGGCTGTCAGTTCAATTTACCAAACAAACGGCCAGCGGTTCTGTAAACTATATTTTGATAGAAATTAAATGACGCCCCACCCATTGCTACTTCTTCTGCCTATCGTTCGTAGAAATACGTCGGTAACTTTAGGTTTATTGTTTAAATGGTTTAAATTATAATAAGTAATAGATGAGAATATTGAGATGGATGGCGATGGAATAGAATGGATAAAATAAATAAGAGGAAGAATGTTAGTGGCGCCAGTGACAGAAATGTTGAGGAGGAAAGGTTAGCTTGGTATGAGCATGGGTGGAGGAATGAAAGCCATATTTCAAAAAGAATTTTAAAATTGCAAATGCAATTACGACAGAGACGAAAGTCCAAAGACCAAATATGAGTGACTTGGAGTGTATGAAAGAGGATTTGTGTGTAAAAGGAGTACTTGATGAGTTGACAAATGATAGGAACGAATGGAAGAAAGTGACATCTTTTGCCTACTCCAATTGAATGAGATAAGAAAAGGGAGATGCTTATGGATACTCCTTATTTCTGATTACGTAAACTGACTCTGAGAACAGCTCTCTATTGCCTGTTTAGTGGCTTTGAGCTTCCTTGTGATCCCATCCATCAGACTGATTGAAGGTTACAATTAATCTATGTAAAAGTTTCATAGGTTTAGTTGGGTTTACTCATAGTTTGAAAAGTATGTAGTTCTAATAAGGAGTAACCACTAATCAGTAACCCCTATCAAATCATCCCTTGTTAAACAAGGGTCGATCTTGTTTCGGACAACTGGAGGAAATAACTTTTTTAATTAATATCTTCCTGTTGTAGGGTACTGAAATAAATTGTTTTAGTCAGTTCACGATTTTGACTGATATGCTTGAGCTTGGGAATTAATTGCTGGGGAAAAACTAAGGACTTGGTTTTAAACAATATTGTGCTTGGTGATAACAAAAAAAATATACCTGCGCATTCGGAACCTTTGTAACTTAAGTCTTTTAGTTCTCATTGAATTACGAAATTTAGATTAGTGTCTTTCGGAGGATGAAGTTAAGTAAAACTGAACTTGATTAACCCTACAACGTTGTACACAATTTCAAGAGAAAAATAAGGAAAATCGTTAAAAATGTCAAAGTAGTCGATAGCTTTAATTTTCTAAAAGTTAGTAAATAATGTCTCTTAGCATTTTTTTATTCTTTAAATGTTAGCCCTTGACTACAATCTCACTTGATGGTAAGTGATGATGCAATCTAAGATTGAAGCGGGCTAAGTTGTTAGAAGGAGAATGAAAATCCACACCCTTTCGGTTTCTACACGACATCATACCGGTACGCTAAATCGCTAAATCGTCTTTGTCGGTAGGGTGGTAACTAGCCACGGCCAAAGCCTCCCACCAGCCAGACCTGGATCAATTAAGAATATCTCAATCGGCTCAGCCGGGGATCGAACCCAGGACCTCCGTCTTGTAAATCCACCGCGCACACCACTGCGCCACGCAGGCCGTAAGAACTACATACTACCAATACATAGGTAATTATTTGTAGACAGTAGTATTAATGTACTACTTACTTTAATACCTGCTACAAAAAGCCAGCTTCTTTCTTTAATAAATAGAATGTTTGTAGCGGATAAATCCACGAGCATATTTTTCGGGCAGCCGTCTCCATTATTATCATTTCTAAAAGTAGAAAAAAAACTGTACACTGAGTAAGTTGTCTTCTTTACATTGTTTGCCGGCCGACTCCGCGCAAGTAAAATGCGTAGTTGTCCCTAAATTATGCAACCGTCATAAACCAGAATGAGAGAGACTCGGGATCAAGAAAGACTATCAAGTTATAAGCTAGCAGCGTCGTTAAAAAAAGCGTCTGCGTCTCGGAACTCTCCACAGAAGTAATAACTGTAGCTAATTAATTGCTTTGATTAATCGAATCTAATTAATTATAGAATTTAGTTAAAAATCCTCTACTATCGGAGAGGTGTGAAGAACATTTTGAAAGCGACTACATAGAAAATTTCAAAATAGTCTCTGGTCGTAGAATTAGCCTGAAGTTCACTCTGTCAAGTATAAGTGACTAACGTGTCAACTTCAGCTGTAAGGCCTAGTTCGGACTACTTTTGGGCGAACTTTATTACGAACGATTTTTGGGCGGTAAATCCAAAAATTGTTCCTACTAGACTAATACTAAAATAGTCCGAACTACGCCTAACGCGTTACGATAACAAGTATTTAATGACTTGTTAGCCCTTGATTGCGATGTCCTTTTGCTACCTGCCCTGCATACTGTAAAGTTACAGCGATGGGACATCATTCATCATATAAGGCGAATATTACATCGACGAGTATAAAATAGCGGAATCAAACCCCTGATGCTATCCACCACATCCACCATAGTCACAATGACACTAGTTTTAAAATCATGTATTTTTCCTTTGTGGGGGCATGCGCAAAGTAACTTACAGTTTTTATAAAAATACCTATATAGTCTGTCATGTTTGGAGTTTACTCCATGAATCGATTTTTCATATAAAACACCCGGTATGAAAAAAATATAGGCAGTAAATTCCGCATCACGTTTTGAGCATTCGATGAACGAATGTTCAAAACGTGATGCGGAGGGATGAAAGTCATATTAAAAATGATTTTAAAATTGCAAATGCAAGTACAAAAGAGAGGAAAAACCAAAGACGTATTATTATATTTTTTGTGCGCAACCTATTCTGCACACCTTTCACCATGCGCTGCCGCCTACGACATGCACATAGGGCGCTAGGGCGCGCCCGCACGCATGTGCAAGCTGTTGGCGGGCGCGCACGCTGCTGTCTGCTGCTCTGCTGCTCCTCGGGTTTCACTCGTTTTCACTTTTCAGACGTAAGTATTGAGACGTACATAGTGTACGCTGCGGGGCAACATACACCTATTTAGACAGTCGGTCTGAAAGAGTAAACTCCATTCGTGCGTCAGAGCAGACACATTTTTTTTCTCCAAAGATCCCTTAAACGTTCAAACTTTTTGTCATAATAAGTTGGTCGTCTGCGGTTTTGTTTAAAGCATTTGTCAAACATTTCGTATTGAAAAAATCGAGCAAACAAGCAGGTTAAAGGCGTAGCTCATTGACCTGACCCTCACCGCCTTGCCTCGAGTGGTTGGTAATCTACGATGAATTTGTATGGACATGCGCTCACTACATCAACTCTTTACCATAACCGGATCGCCTCTCGATCGACAGTGAAACAATCGATGATAGCTCGCTGTTGGCATGCCTGCCTCGCGTGAAATTCTCTGAATTTTGAATTGACTCGGAAATTCGTTGACCACGCGAGGTTTACTGGTGACAACGCAGCCTCCACTCGTGGTCCACCGGTCGACTGCAAGTTTACGCCTAGAGACGAGGCGGTGCGGGTCCGAGGTGGCTCTAATGAGCTAGGATCTTTATCAAACAAGACTGATCGTGAACAAGGTGTAACAAAACATCGCAACGCTCATAGGTTGGACCACAACGTAAACTCTGTGGTAGCTTGACTGTTTTATGCGAGTTATAGTCTACGTTATTAGCTTTTTCTGTTTGCCTTGTGGACGGCAGATTTATGTCATATTGCGTAATTTCGCTCGTCGCGCACCTATATAATACATTATATACTTGTATTACATAGACTCGCAGTTTAATCTGCGTTTAGTCGTGGTTAAGCTTTCGCGTCTGTTGATTCTCGCTATTGTGGTTGTTTTCATGAACTTTCAGTTATTTAGGTTCTTATGTAACTCCACAACTATTCAAAATATGCAAAGAATACTTCTTGGCCAAGGGCGGAAAGGTCGGAGAAACATTTTTTTATAGATAAATATAAAAAAATGTAACCTAAGTTTTATTGAAATATATAAAACTGGTTATGCAGTTTGTTTACGCGTAACAACAAGCTCAATGAAATGAAATCAAAATATATTTATTGCGAATTTAGGTTACAGTCAGATCTTATTGCAACATAATAAACACCAAATTCCGCCTTTCAGCTTGCAACATCATTATCAAAAACATCTAACATGATATTTTACAATAATTAACATTATAAGTCACAATCCCGTATACAGGATGTTCCGCAGAAAATACCAAGGCCTACGAAAATAACGGAGTATATGCCAGCCGAAATTTTACGAGCCTAATTTATGTCAAACGATTTTTTTTGTATGTACTTTTAGCGGTCACTTTGAAAAAAAATGTACTACGCTAAGTCTACATCTAACATAAAAAAAAAATCATGTGATAAGGATTCCAAAAATGTTACATATTAGTTACATTATTTTTAAATACTGCCAAGAAAAAACAAAGAAAAATTTAATTACCTAGTCCCGTTTTCTGGAAAACAAATAAGTACTTTGAAGTGGAAAATTGTTTAGTAGGCCTTGATGGCAGCTATCACCCTGCTAAGTATGACGTACTATTTACAGGACATCCTGTATATTACAATAAAAATCAACCTGTGATTTTACCCGAGTAGTTCCCATAGGCCCATAAAATAATGAGGATAATATTTTATTCTACTGTTATAATTGATTCAGTAGATATAGTGTTCGCGCGCTAAAATCATACAAGCGAACCGGTGTACGGAAAGGCCACAAGAGGGCGCTTGCAACCCAAAAATGTCATAAAGAATACACGTGTTCGCGTTGGAACAAAGAAAAAAAGACAATTTAAAACGTGTACAAAATCTAACACCTTAAGAATAAGATGAATTAGTCAAAAGTATCAAATTTGTTGTTACTTCAAAGTGTTACAAATTTGTAGAAAACGAAATAAACTAAACTGTATAATAAACGAAAACTAATTAATGCCAAAAGTATAGTATTTTCTTATGTGCGAACGTACACAGCCATTACGTAGGTACTCCTCACAATCTCACCGACTCAAAAACACACAGACAAACTTTTAACTCTTTATAATATTAGTGTGGACAAGAATACAACTAAAGTGAGGAAGTTGAGTGAATATTAGATTTTGGCGAAGTTAGTAAGTTAGTTAGCAAACACTTCGCGCGTGCTCGAGGCCGGTGTCCGTCTATTAATACAGCCTGAACCGCAAAACCTGCGGAACTTTGCGTCCTTATACGCACTACGGGTTGAGAGTTATGTCTTATTAACTAACATTTTAGGGTTAAGAACGTTCCAGTATTAAAAACTGCGATCAGTCGCGTGTCTGTCCGTCTGTCACAGTAACTTTTTCACAATCTACTAGAAATATGGTTCACATACCTCTCAAATCCTGTGATTTGAACCCCGGTGCGTGACACAGACATGTGTTTTGAGGGGCAAAATGAAAGACCTTTCTTTATGTTCCTAGTTATAAAATAAAAAAAAAATAGTTAAGAGGATCTATAATAATATATTTTTAGCAGACTCAGAAGTGGATTACAAAAATAAGAAAAAAAATGTTAAACAAAGGTTAAGTTCGCAATATTTGTCAAGACAATTTAATTAACAAATAAAACTGTAACCAAAATAAGGCCCTCAAATGGCAGAGAATACCTTGGCATTCCCAGAGGCTTGTGACTTCGGATGCAGGTTTAAGAGATCCCTTCCCACATGCCAACCCTCACCATTCACTGCTCAAGCTATTCTTCCCGCCTATCCCAAGTAACCCATAAAGGATTACAAAAAATGTGGACGGCTCGAACGCCACGAGAATGCTGAAGCAGACTGTACGGCGAGAGCCTTATATCGCCAGTCGTTCCTGCCGGATCGCTATCCCTCTCTAACTCCCTACTCTTTATGGCAACAAGTCACACCACCTAGCGTCGGCACGAGCCAACACGAGATCCAGCGACGACATATGCGTCACAGATTACTATTTCCTTCAATATAAAATACTTTAAAGTCTTTCAAAAATTTCACAAGAAATCAACATTCCCAAGTTCACAATCTCGCGAGATAGATTATAATCTAACAGTATTTACAATTTTACGGTGCCATTTATTAACTTGAACAAAAAGCAAACCATCGAACTTGCTCGGCCAAATATCCGTCTCTGCTGAAGTGTCAACTATATACAAAAAAACTGCAATGCGCAGTGACACTGTCTAAGCTACGTTTAATGCAAGTCCAAACACGTGGCCAAATTTGAAACAATGTTCCGTTGTCACATCTCATGTGCATCCAAAGTGCAAACTAGCTCAAAGTATTACTTAATCCCGATGGCTTATCTCTCTGAAGCACGGGTTAATCCTTCCTACTGTCCTATCCTATCCTATTATAATATTATAAACGCGAAAGTTTCTATGGATGTTTGGATGTTTGGATGTTTGTTACTCTATAACGCCGCTACTACTGAAGCGGTTTAGCTGAAATTTGAAATGGGAATAGATTTTACTCTGGATTAACACATAGGCTACTTTTTATCCCGAAAAAATCCATGGTTTCCCGAGATTTGCGAAAACTGATGATTTTGATGATATGAATGTTTGTTACTCTTTCACGCCTCAACTATTGAACCGAATTAGCTGAATTTGGTATTAGGATATATTAAAGCCTGGATTAGCACATAGACTACTTTTTATCCCGGAAGAATCCATGGTTCCCGAGAGATTTGTGAAAAACTAAATTCCACGCGGACGAAGTCGCGGGTGTCCGCTAGTATAGCATATTCTCAACTCCAACTCGTAATAATTTGCACTGATTTAATGAAAGAAAGAAAAGTTCAGTAGTACCTAGCGTGACTCAGGATTCGAACCCTGAACCTCGTAATTTAAAGCCACATAGATTAACCATTGGACCAACGAGTTAATCATTTGTTTACCGTTCATGCCCGAACCGTACAGTTCGGGCATAATTAGATTAATTAACAAAAACCAAAATAAAAACAGCTGATTACGAGTAGTATCAATTTTTAATGACCTCGTTATTGATTCAAATTGGGAGGATTTTTACTGTTGCTTATTAGTTAGTTAAACAAATTAACAGCCACATTGTCCTATAAATTACATGGTAAGTTATATCGTTTCTACGCTCCGAAATTTTCATTACCTAATTAAACAGAATCAAGAAATTTCGTAAAATTGTATAAAAATAAAATGCTCTCCGGATCCTGGACTATTACGTTCGATGTAAAAAAAAATAAACTTTCAAATAGTTCGATTTGGTAGGATCGCCAAAAGTTTGAAATTATTCGGAACAGAAAGTTACGACTAATTAGCAATCCTGATATGCCCTGGTTTAGTGTGGCAGGCATTAAGTATCACCAACTCGGATTGAGTCGAGATCAAAGCGACGTGTGAAGTCAAACTTGAATTGAGTTTGCGATTCAGCGTGTGACGTCACAGTGGCGTGGGTAGGGTGACCAAACTCGGCTGTTTAGTCAGGACATACCTTGATTAAGGATTGTTGCATGAATAGCTTCATTGGGGGTGGGATAAGACGTACAGCTTTACGTTATCAAAGGACTTGCGCGGGGTTGTCACAAAATATCTTTGGAAAATAATAAAACTTATTTTTACGTATTGGCATTCCTTTACAACATGTTTAGCACTGTTGAAATTATCTTAGTTATTAAAATAAAAAATAATAAATAAGTAAATTGCCCTATAATCTACTAATTACTATGTTGGAACTAAATCATGATGAGCGGATTTATTAGCGTCCAGTAATCTATTAAAGATTTCTTGTTTTACGAAGGTTATTACGAGTACAATACATTTAATTACGTAACTATGATATAATTTCTTCCAAATTAGTAGGCTCTACTGCCCCTTTGAAAGCTAATATAGTAAGTAAGATCATACTTGTCTAACTTATGGTTATGCGATTCAAGCATACAAAGATGCAGATAAGAGCTAGTATTTTCAATTTTATTCACACAAGCGTTTCTAAAGAATACTTTGAAAAGAGGTCAATAGCCACGCTGAATAGAGGACAATCAATATCCAATAAGTGATAAGTAATGTTGTTATTTCACTTGGGTAGAAAATACTTATTTAACAATGTATTATTTTTATTATTTACCTGTGACCGTCGGTCATAACATTCATCATCTTTACGCGCCTATACATACCTACATAAGAGCCTATTTTAACTGCCCCCTATTGGGCAAGGCCTTTTCTCCTTATAGGAGAGGGGACATGGAACTTGACCCACTACGCTGCGCCAATGCGGATCGGCGGGCACTACAAACACTAAATCCAGTTTTTATTATGGTCATACAAGCAATCATAGATATTACATTTAAAAACTTTAAAAAATAAACAATATTAGGATTCTGTAGTCACTTATAACACACGTTAGCGGAACATCGTTGGAGAAGTGTGGTGGGTCGAAGCTCTAACATGGCGAAAAATGTAAGCCCCCTTGGTAATACGTTGAAGAATTGATTCTAAACCGTGACCGATGGTGGCGATTTGCTCTAGGCCTCTTTTTGACTTTCATGTTTTATGGGTTAAACATGTAAGCTTCGATGTAGGGCCTCGTAAGCGTTTAGTTTACGTGTTTTCTTTATTTCACTGAAACATTATTTTATAGTTGAAACCCCTACGCCAATAGTTCAGAGACATGACATTACGAAATTAAGGATATGTTTGAGTATCAATACCTAGTTCAAATTAAACCTAATTACATAACAAAACCTATTACAAAACTTTGAATTTTTTCGTAATTTTTGTTTCTTTTTTTGTAAGTTTATTTAATATTAAAAATAAAAATAGTTAAGAAAATGTTAATTTAATTCAAAATTTAATTTACGTTACTAGTGACGCCATCTATTGACGAGTTGTTTTTTCGATTATTATTTAGACCAATGACTATAAATATATTGTTGATTTAAACACTCAGATTACAAAAAATCCCTTCGGTAGAAGGTATTTAAAAAATGTATATTTCTAGTAGGTATAGGTTCTGTTCAAACAGAAAAACTATGTCTTCGGTTAGGAGGTTAGGTTCGAATCCGGTCCGGGGCATGCAACTTTTCAATTAAGTATGTGCATTTTAAGAAATTAAATACCAAGTCTCTCAAACAGTGAAGGTAAAACATCGTGAGGAACCTGCATGCCTGAGAATTTTCTTAATTTTCTGCTTTTGTGAAGTCTGCCAATCCACATTAAGACATCGTGGAGGCCTACTAGTGTAATCCCTTTCAATCTGAGAGGAGATTCGTGCTCAACGGTGAGCCGAATAAGGATTGTTGACGATGATGCGTTTGAGCACAGTTTTAGTCTTCGTCTTATTTTGTCTAGCACATCAAATCAATTCGTAGAAGGAAAACCTCATAAGTGGAATGAAAATTATCACTTGTAATTATTTAGCTTGATTATATTATTTGAATTAAAAGCCTGTGATATACCTCAGTCCTCATTTTATGAAGGCGGAAAAATTTGAGCACCTACTCGTACCATAAGTATTATTCTGTATTGTACCTATATTATAATTAAAAATCCATCAAAAAAAAGACTATTAAAATCGCTATGAGTGTCAATAAAATAAATGTAAAATACGTCATAAAATGACGACATAAACTGTCGTAGGTTGCCAGTTCATCGCGTTCTCCGAAAGGGGACACAAAGGGGTCTTATTTCCATATTCTTTTAATGAAACCATTATATTACTCAATAAACTGTCCGGAAATACCTTTACTTTGCGAATCGTAATTTTGCGTACCGTTTTATAAAATGTACTTATATATGTATAAAATCTATTTTAAACTTTTAGAAATTTTCACCCTACAGAATTAAATAATGGTATAAAGTTTTCTCAAATTATATTCGTAAAAATTTATAGTACAGGTACTTGCACCGACTCGTAAATCTATGGGTAGTATATTGACCAACGATAAAATGTAAAATTAAAAAAAAAATAAGTTAAAGAAGTATAAAAGCTATATGTATTCTTTCTATTATAAAGAGGTAAAGGTTGTGGTAGTGTAGGGGGTAATTTCTGGATCTACTGAACCAATTTTGAAAATTCTTTTATCACTAGTAAGCCACGTTATTTGTGAGTGTCATAGGCTATATGTTAATCCTGTATTTTCACTGGAACTAGCGGGCTAGCATTTCTTATACCAAATTAAAAACACATCTTGCATTTTCATAGACATGACAAGCACCATTAAAATAATAATGTAACTGATACTAAACATTTTGGAAAGTTGCTTTTTTCTTTGACCGAGCGAAAATTGCTTTTTTATCTGTCAACAAAGTTTTATCTAAATTAATTTAGCCTCCGTTAATGACGCAGAAAGCAACCATTTATCATTTCCGTGGCTTGTTTATCGTCGTTCATTTAGATCTAAGATCAGTATCCAATATCATTTAAGGGTCTTGGTAAGAACGGTTCAAGGGACGTGACCTGAAAGGCTTGTATTATCATTAGTATAAGCCTATTTTATGACCAGGCCTCCGTTCTCAAAAGATATGGAGCTAAGAACCACCACGCTACAATGCCAGTTTTAGATATGATGATGATGATAATGTTGATGATGATGATGACTTTTGGCTGATGTTTGTACCGACAGCTTAACATACTCTCCAAAGCACGGGTGTAAGTACAACATCCTAACTCCTGGCTGCTAGGTATTTGTACAATTTCAAATTACACTGGATCAACCATCAGTTACCACCATTAGACGTTAGGTTGTTAACACGCATCTTAACATTTTATGATATAATCAAAATTATAGTGTATAATTTAAACAATAATTATTAGACGAAAATATATTTATTTACATGGATGTTTCAGAAAACAATGATTTTTTCTTTTTTGTAATTGCGACTCAGGATCGGAATAAAGCTTCATATCGCAAAAGAAGAGCGGTTTTACCACGTCACGGCACAGGCCAAATTATTTCTGTTCTACAAAAACCACGATAGTTTATATTCCTTCAACGTTTACACTTTAATGTTTTCAGCCAACTTCAGCAGGATACTTCTCAGAATGTTCGCAAGAAGAGGGTAGTTCTGTCCCAGCAGAGGGACGCGTAACTGCGGGACGCAAACCTAAGTGAAGAATGGTACAATTATTACAGATTAAATACAAGTTCAAAAATACGAGTAAGCGGTTGCATGACAAAATTATCTCTTGAAAATTCGATAAAGGCTTGCTTTTTACCATGACCGCACCTGATAGTAAGTGTAGATATTAGTTATGTCTTAGAAGGGACACGCTTCCCTTAGAGATGCCTATTCACTCTTGTACCCAAGTTAGCCAAGCTATAAGAATCAGAAAAGGACTTGGGAAGAGTATTCCGAAAAGCGGTGCGTATTAGTAAAGAAGAAATTTTGTACGAGTCCACATTCCAACAATCTTATTCTTGCAGAGCCACTCCGAAATAAACCTTGTTTGTACATAGATGAAGAAAAAGTTGATGGTTCACTTATAAGTATCGCCTTTAGCCTTCTATACTTTGCGTCAACCTGGTCCTTGTTTCCCTGTTATTTTAACTGCAAGCACACCTTTCAAATCGGCACACATTAATACTTCTCTGGATAAAAACTGTCACCACATTCTTGTTTATACAAGATACTTTCTTGTATTCTTATGAATACAATATGATGTTCTCTCTGGCGCAGTTCGTAGAGCTGTGGTTCTCACAGAGATCCGGTTCCCAGCACAAATCACTATATGATTTTCAATATTAGTTCTGGTCTGTTCTGCTGCTACGCCACCCTAGGGACAAACACCTACCGCCAAGCTATTAAGCGTTCCGGTGCTGCGTTAAAACCATCAGAGATATGGGTAGAATTTGTACCTTTTCCAAGCATCTTCACATAACATGAGGTGAGATCGCAAGGGCTAACTTGTAAAGAATAAAAAAAGGTATCATCATCATCATGTCAGCCGATGGACGTCCACTGCAGGACATAGGCCTTTTGAAGGGACTTCCAAACATCACGATACTGAGCCATCTGCATCCAGCGAATACCTGCGACTCGCTTGATGTCGTCAGTCCATCTGGTGGAGGGTCGACCAACACTGCGCTTTGTAGTGCGGGGTCGCCGCAGTCGGTCGTTTTTTTTTCGAGAAAAAAGGTATGGTCATGAATAAATATTTTATTCCTGGGTTACCACAGCGAGCACAACGACGAGGATGGGACACACGAGGTTGATGAGCAGCGCCAGCACGGTCTTCACCAGCCACCACAGCCCCACCACCACCAGCGCGCTGGCAAACATGACCTGGAGCATAAAGTAAATATTTGATAAAAATAAAGATTCAAAACTATAACCCGACTATGTAAAAAGTACGAAAAGCCTAGATACAAAAAAATGGTCATGGTAGGGCAGTGGTTTTAATTTTTGTTGCAAGTGTATTTTGGTTTTGATATTACAGACCGACAAAATTTCACATTTCTAATATTAGTATTTAATATATTGTATAGCATTAGCAACAGTTAAATATAGTACATTTAACTGTTTCTAATAATCTAATCTAATATTATACCCGACACTGAAATACATTAATACATATTTATCACAAATATATTTTTGACTGACTTCAAAACTTATAAACGTGCCAACTAATTTGAACTTCATGAATGAATATAGGACTACATAAGAAGGATATCCTTTAAAACAAAAAAAAGAATTTTTCAAATCGGTTCAGGGATCTTTGAGTATAAAAAAAAATATCGATCAATTTGAAAACCTCCTCCTTTTTGAAGTCGGTTAAAAAATTATAGAATATCTTGTTTTCATAATAATGAAATCTACCTGAGCCTCTTCGTGAGCCTGTAGCCAGGACTTGAAGGCCGACACCACAGCCTTCGTACTGCTCTCGCAGTCACCAACGCACGACTCTCGCGACATCGTAAACTGTTGCATTTAATTGTGTATCATTATCATCATCATCATCAATATTTTTGATCATAATCATAATTTTGTTTTGATTGAAAGGTTCGAGTTCCAGGTCGGGCTACGAAAATTTCTGAATTGAATTTTCTTTCTTCTACTGGCGTGTCCAAACATAGCCCGGCGATCGTGAGCGGCACACCGCGCGCATTTGCTGCAAGTTTGTGCTCGGCTACCACGAATGTTTTTGGGATGTCTGAACTAGTCGCGCGGCAGGGCTGTGACTCGCCATTGCCGTGTTGCTATGTTTGGAGTCGTCTTAAGAAATTTTCAGCAAAGTTCCAAGCCCGGAGTTGGCTCGTTGGTGGCCTTGGCCCGTGCTGTGGTCCCGGTCGTTATCATTGACATCGTCAATCATCCTAAACCTGCCAACCCGCCCATTGAAGCTGCTTTGATCTTGAAATCTTTAGCTAGCTGACTCGAAAAAAGTAGTCTTGCTATAGACCACTTTACGCTGCATGTATAAATATGAAAAAATAAGAATAACAGTCATGCTTGACGCAACTATCAAACGATTGGTCCACCACAAATGCTATATTATGTATAAGTGACTATTTCCATGAAAAAAATTAACATCAGTTTTATCGAGTTTTTGGCTGTTTCTTAGGGTATATAGGATATACCCTAAGAAACAGCCAAAAACTTTTTCTCTTTATTTTTGAACCTCTTCAAGGTGTGAACAAAATTAATAAAAATTCCATTCTCGAGTTTAAGGCTTACAGACTAATAGCTATGCAATTCAAATAGAAAATTATTAGCTTATTTATTTTACATTTACATTGAAAATTATATGTCAACTGTACCGTGTGTCCTAGTAGAGTTTTCTGCCAGCGCATCTCCTCAGGCGTATACATCTCCACGGCGATTCTGTCGATAGCGTGCGTGGCTAGCACCAACGATTTCAACAACCTTTTATTGTTATTTAATACGCGTTTCCCTATAAAATAATTTTCATCTTGAATGTAACATAAAAACGCCAAATAGTTGTGATAAAAGTTTGCACACTCTAAAGTTGCTGTCTCTTGTGTTGTCGAAAGCATCTCTTGTTTTCTTATCATCTTATCATGAATTAGACAAAAACGAAGGAGTAGTAGATACTAGACATTCAATGCAAGCGAACTGAAAGAACTTAGGATTAGGTTGCTTTATATTTATTTATTTAGGTTAGCTGCTCTTTATTTTGCGATGCCCTGGCTTAGGTTACCAACAGATACGCTAATGTTGTATACATAATACACAATTGCCCTTCTTGCTAAGGTTCTTGGTGATTGTAATTTGATTATCGTTATTGTAGCGAATTATTTTAGTGAATCCCTGGAAATATGTCTCGAGGAATTTCATTATCATTCCGACTGAACATAAACATATTCTGATTTTCTAATTAATTCACAAGATAACATTATTAATTCATTAGTTCTTTTTAACAACCCATTACGGGCCTAGGATCTATCCACTCAATATGGAGTTTTAACATACCACGCTGCTGGCTTAAGGGTTGACTCAACGATCCTTATCAGATCAGACTCAGATCTTAATAAAAGACGTAGATCTTAATAAAAGACGTGGGAAGCAGAACTTAGAACTCATGCACTCTTTCAGCCTGAACGGTGCCATGAAGTTGCATTTTACAAAGAATGCAGGACGCCAAACGCAGAAAGAACGCAAAACGAAGTACGCAGAACAAAGAACGCAGAAAAAAGAATGCAGAACAAAGAACGAAGAACAAAGAACGACTGAACACTTTGTCTTTAAGTAGAAGATCGTAATTAACTAAACCTGATATCGGTGCACTGGGTACTGTAGAGTTGGTGATCCATCCATAGCTCCCCAAACAGCGCGCCAACATAAAATCGTTCTTTTTTGTAGTTTTAAATTTTTTACATGATTGGTTTATGATTGATTGGGAATAGATATATGCGTCGCTTGTTTGACAGCTTTGTTTGAATTTTATCTACAATTGATTGTTTTATTTTCGATTGGTACAAAATAGTTGTTATTGGAAAAAAGTTTGCATTGTATGTTTTTTTATAGTTTATGGATTATTTTTGGATCCACATAACAGCTCTAGGAATGTAAACGTGAAATTGTTTGTATTTTTGAAAGTCATTGTGTTGTTTTCTCTTTTGCTTGCTTTGGAACTAGGTTGCTAAAAACTTAAACACACACACATGGTACCGTTCTGATATTTGTTTTGGTATCAATGATATTCCTATTAACTTGTCCATTAAAATTACCAAAACAATGAAATAAATAAATAACAGATAGGTAAGTACAGTATAATGTCGTTGATAATAAATAACTTAGATCCGTTACCAAATCTTCCTCTTGAGAAAACCCACCATACTAACTAAATGATAAAAACATGCAATAGCTGGTGGCCTGTGGATAAAAGAGATAATTTGCATTATCTAGCAGATTGATTGATTGATGAAATTCCGTTTGTTTATTTTTCTTAAAGCAATATTCATTTTATGTATCATCAATAATTCAATACGTATAAATAAAATTAATTTCATAATATATGGTTTATATTAAATCACAACATTTTTTTTAAATTTTTTGTCTGCCTGTCTGTATCTTCTTCATCTTCAATTTCTGTAGGAAAATATAAAAAAAATGCTGGAATTGGAATTGGGTTTATTAACCATTCCAGTTTGACGTAGTTTTTCTAGGCTTAAGACTATGCATATTATAGACCTGAGCTAAGACTAAACATATTTTTTATTGGGTTTTTTGCCTATTAATAAAAAATATTATTATTATTATTATTTACTTATACTTTTTTGCATAGGTTTTTTAGGACGGTTGAGGGTATCAACCCTTCAAACCGGGTACCTTCAAAATCCATTTATTCCAAATCCCATTATTGCTTCCTTCTCTTGCCATTAGTAAGAGCATAGGCTGAAAAATTATCAGCCTAATGGCGTTTCAGGCTCTATTAGTATTGGTTTTGTAATGAAACTCGTCTGTCGATTGGATGGTTTCAAAGTTTATAGCGGACATACCTGCTTAGCTCATTGGTTCAGTGATTAGCGAATATGGTTTCGAATCACGGTGTCTTTGGTTCGATAACTGAAATACTGAGCTTTTATTTTCTCCTAGAAAATCAGTTTAGCCCAGCAGGTAATGATGGCACACCCCCATGCCTTGTAGAGCACGTTAAATCAATCTCAGTCATTATCATTAACCCTAAGACATAAGTAGAAACATTTTCCGTGTTTAATAAATTGCCACTAATCTAATGTCTGCTGCCAAATGTTGCCGTGTTTTAAAGGGCTTGCCAATAAAACCATAAGAAAATCTTTGCTTAGTAGAACTACATCGATTTTGATCTAAATAGTAAGTGTCGGCCAAAATAAAAGATTACTATATTATGTTTTTACTTAAGAAAAAAGTACTTACTTGTTTATCCAAACACTTCTCATTATGACACCGACGTTTCATTTCAGTTTTGTTGTGTATTCATAAATCAGTCAGTTCAAAACTTACAACAAGTTATTACCTATATAGATAATACAACTATATACATATTATTATCGTCTATTATTTCCAAGAGGTCATGACTTTATGAATCATTAGGTAATTTCTGCTGATAAGGTATTTCCAGAATTAAGTATATTTTAAACAAATTAATATTTGTTGCAATTTTAATTGCATATCTGTTAATCCTCTAACATTGGACAACAGAATAATATTTGTTACTTTTTGTCGCAGAAATGTAAATAAAATGGGCAAAACTGGGATTGAAAGTGTGTAGGAGAGTACTTTATTTTAATTTTTTGAAAATTTGTGATTGAATCATTACATAAACATAAATTCGTCCGCAATAAAATCTGGGTGGGTACGGTATGTACAAGTTACCTTGGGTATACCTACTCATATTTTGAAAAATTATCACTTTCATACAAAATTGCAAGCCCTTAGGTAAAATAAAATATAATTCATTTATTAGGTATATATTTTTTTAATAACAGTTCTTTTAATTAAAATGAATAATAATATTCACAATTGACAACTGTCATTGAAACTAAGAATTAGAATTGAATTGAATAGCCAATATTTTCTATCTAATAAAGTGACGGTTTTAAAAATCAACATATACGTAACGCCATCATGTTATTTTTAGAGGTATTAAAAAGTTAGGTTATCTCTAAAGGTAGTCGTAAGTTTGAATTTTTTTTTTCGTATAGTGATACCTCGATAGTGACGAAACTATTATTCAGAATGCAATTTTTATGTTTATTAAAATAAAAGCACACTAAGTGAAGATCTGTCACAGATTAACATTGTAATAATACAAAACATACATATAGCCGAACATAAAACCTCTTCCTTTTTGGAAGTTGGTTAAAAAGTGGAATACTTTTTACATGTACAAGTAACTGTTCAGTCTGTCACATTATCTCAACAAGGTATTTATGTTATAAGGCACTACGAACGTGTCTACCCTGGGCTCATCGTACACGTCTTGTCTCTGTTCAAAACGCACATTAATAGTTAAAATTTCGTTTTCCAGTATGTACGTTGCTGTACTTATTTGTAGTCTGTCAGGCAATATTCTAATATCATCTAATACCTTTTCTGTCACATCGGCTTTTGAAATAGCCATTACTCGCATAACTCTATGTTTTATATTTATAATCACCGAGGATTCGTCGTAATTCTTGATGGAATATGTGCAAGAATATTCTTCCTTGCTATATATTTCGATTGCTCTCTCGTTTTTGTCAACGTAACTCTTTAAAACTTTTTCAGCCTCGATAAGACTCTGAGCTAAATCATTAAACACCTTTTCCGTTTTTTGATGTCTTTGATTTACGTCACTAAGACTATCTGTGTTATTTAAGCGCGGTACAATAATAGTAGAAGTATCATTTAATATAGTATTAGTGGTTTCCTTTGTTTCATTCTTGTCTTTAAAATCATATAAATCATCCAGGTGTGGAACAAAGTTATCATTTACATTAAATACGTTCTCAGTTGTTTCATTTATCTTATAATTATAGTCAAAAATATCTCTGTCATCCAAATGTGGATCAACATTTGTATTGAATACATTCTTAGTATTTTCATTTTTTTGTTTATTGTAGTTAAATAAATCTGTACCATCAAAATGTGGAACGAAGTCATCATTTGTATTAGATACATTCTTAGTATTTTCATTTTTTTGTTTGTTGTAGTTAAATATATCTGTATCATCAAAATGTGGAACGAAGTCATTATTTGTATTAATTACATTTTTTCGTTTATTGTAGTGAAATATACCTGTATTATCAAAATGTGGAACGAACTCATCATTTTTATTGAATACATTCTTAGTATTTTCATTATTTTGTTTTTTGTAGTTAAATATATCTGTATTATCAAAATGTGGAACGAACTCATCATTTTTATTGAATACATTCTTAGTATTTTCATTATTTTGTTTTTTGTAGTTAAATAAATCTGTACCATCAAAATGTGGAACGAAGTCATCATTTGTATTAGATACATTCTTAGCATTTTCATTTTTTTGTTTGTTGTAGTTAAATATATTTGTATCATGCATATGTGGAACGAAATTCTCATTGGTATTAAACACATCTATAGGTTCATTTCTTTGATTATTGTAGTTAAAATAATCTGAATCAGCAAAATGCGGCTGTTTTCCTTGTTTAACATCATCAAAATAATTATGGAAGTATGGATTATTATTTATCATTCCATTGATATCAAATATATTTGGATCTCTTTGGTTTTCAGTGCTATCAACCAAATAGGGATTAAGGGCCTTATTATAAATAATATTATTTACATCAAAAACATTTTCAACATTTTGATGTACCTGATGCACATTTTCAAAAGTCTCTGAATCATCCAAATAAGGATTATAGAATTTATTATTTATATACTTCATATTAAATCCAGCTCCGTCATAAGAGTTACAATTGATGCACTGTGGTTTTGCTTCACTTACACTAAAGAACACAAGGAGACAAATTATACGCAACATCGTGGCAGATGTTCGTCACAGACTGGTTTGTTA
Source organism: Bicyclus anynana (assembly GCF_947172395.1). Lineage (NCBI taxonomy): Eukaryota > Metazoa > Arthropoda > Insecta > Lepidoptera > Nymphalidae > Bicyclus > Bicyclus anynana. The sequence continues at coordinate 18,662,318 of NC_069083.1, forward strand.
TCAGTAAAATTATGTATTTATAGCGTTCACGTCATTATAATATAATAAGTGACCTGTCATGAGAAATAAGATGATTAAAAATTTGAACTCGCGTGCGTATTAACTGTACAATCGGAAGGCAAATTCTAGCAAAAATAATTTAGAATGTTATTAATCAGTCACAATGTTTTATAACTACATTGAAATAATTACTTATACATCCAATTAAAGAGTTTTTGAGTAATTTACTATTAGATTATAATAACTTACAATACATAAAAATCATATTCTAATTAACTTCACTATGCAAGATTAGACCACTTCGTTAGTCTAGTTAGGCTGTGCTAACCTTTATGAGGTTATACGCTTATATTTTGAATACCCAAACAAGATTCAAATTTTACCGTGCGTTCGAATCTTGTTTGGGTATAAATTTTCGAAAAAAAAATAATTGGAAATTCGGGCGTGTAAGTAGTTGGAGCTAAGAGATTTTAATTTCCCTCTGCTACAGGAGAGAGGAGGCTAGTGCTCTGGAGTGCGCAAACATAGGATGATGATTATGATGACGACTGAATACTAATTATGTGCTTGCCATTGATATTGATGCTAAGTCCGTCCCAGTCCAGAAGCCTTAAAGACGTCTTCCAATGTGGTGGTAAATACTAAATAGCTTCAGCGGGCAGATCACAACTCCTAGTCGCACTCCTCGAAATCCTATTCTATAATTTAAAACTACGTTAATCTGCATAGTTACATTTTTTTACATAAGAGTGAAAATTAATTATTGAAAAATTAATTAATAGTATTTTTGTATATACTGATTACTAACGGACGTCCGCGACTTCGTCCGCGACAAGGTGTAAACTTTCAACACTTATTTCACCACTTATTTCACCATTTTAGGGGTTGAATTTTAAATATACTTGAATTACGTTATATTTCATATTTTTTTCATGATTTATGAACAAATTTTTAAAACTGTAACTTTAAAAAAATTCAATAAAAAAAATTAAACCGACTTCAACAACATAAAACGTACCGACTAAACTAAAAAGCGATAATTAACATCATGTTACGTTCCTGCTGCTTTGCTGTTGATTACCTACTGATCAATTTGAAGGCGGTGCTAACCCGATGACGTATTAATTCAAGCCATATTAACATGCCATAAGGATTTAGCTTTTTCAGACAGTGTTCTTTCAGAAACTGCTTAAATTAACACGACACGAGCTTAACTGCCTTTACATTTTTATGTTTTTGAAGGTGGTTTAATTTTTTATTTAATTTTTTCGGTAGTAGGCTAAACTAAAAAGCGAATTATCTTTTTTACTTAAAAATGGAACCGACTTCAAAGACATACTTTAGTTATTTTGATTTTAACACAAAATTAATAAACCGTATGGCATTACATGAGGTTCTAAGCACTCACGAATGTACCTTTCAGCATTTAATGTTGGCAGCCGTGTTGGTCCAGTAACAACCTCAAGTTGAGTGTTGCCGCTCGCGGATATACCGCCCCAGACAATCCATGAGCCACCGCCATAAGCAACCCTCTCGTCAAAGCAGCATTGTGCGAAACGCTCTCCCTTACGTCGGTAGACCTTCTGCCTTCCATCATTGCCATGTAACACAATTTTAGACTCATTAGAAAAGTAAGAGTACACGGCTTCAATCTTTCTGAATCCACATCTCTGCCTTCGATTTCGGAGGGTGTGGGTTCGAATCCGGTCCGCGGTATGCACTTCCAACTTTTCAGTTGTGTGCATTTTAAGAAGATAAATACCACGTGTCTCAAATGGTGAAGGAAAAACATCGCGAGGAAACCTGTATACCTGAGAATTTTCTTGATTCTCTGCGTGTGTAAAGTCTGCCAATCCGCATTGGGGCTTTGTGGTGGACTATAATCCTAACCCCTCTCAGTGACTGCAATCATGGTGGTACTACACTTTGAGACTTTATATTCTATTCAGTCAAAGTGCTGTAAGTAAGCAGGCAGATAAAGTGATTGAGGAAGATTAGAGGAGCGCTTAACGTTGGCTGCGCGCCAGAGCATTGTCCCGCCGAGCGCTAACTGCCCGCGCGAGACTGAGCTGTGTTTTATAGTAAAGGATGCTACACTTTTATTTCATAGACCATTTCCAAAATTTTGCTAGTTCCTGTGGACCATATTTTAACTTTAAAAACTCGACACAAAATGTGAAGACTATATTCATGCGGCTAAATGCCACAATGACGGCCTCCGTGGCGCAGTGGTATGCGCGGTGGATTTACAAGACGGAGGTCCTGGGTTCGATCCCCGGCTGGGCCGATTGAGATTTTCTTAAATGCTCCAGGTCTGGAGGCTTTAGCCGTGGCTAGTTACCACCCTACCGGCAAAGACGTACCGTCAAGCGATTTAGCGTTCCGGTACGATGCCGTGTAGAAACCGAAGGAGTGTGAATTTCCATCCTCCTCCTAACAAGTAGGCCCGCTTCCATCTTAGATTGCATCATCACTTACTATCAGGTGCAATTGTAGTCAAGGGCAAACTTGTAAAGAATAAAAAAATAAATTAACAGTTCAGCAATAATTGTTAGTTAATCTATGTATACTTATAATAAATCTGAGAGGTAAATCTGGTATCTAAAATGCTTTTATTACAAGTATCTAGCATCTTGTATTTCAGATACTATGTTTGGGGTATCTTATTCTTATACACCACTGGTCCTTTAGAAGGTCTGAGCTGTACAGTGTACACACACTGTTCTCCTTGCTCAAATAATCGCGACGCCCTGTACCAGTCCTTTGATTCGCACTGACTAGAACAAGCGGCATGTAATGTAAATGCGGCACTTTAGAAATCGACGTTTTCAGAATTGTTATCGCCGCGTTGGCTGCTTTTAAATTTACATGAGTAGAAAAGGGGAGTCTTTGATATCAGTCAAAGGATCCTTTAACCCTACACACATCGTTCACAAGTGCGTGGCTCCACTCAAAGTCATTCTCTGCCATTCTAGGGTCTTATTTTGGTTACAGTTTGATTTGTTAATTAAGTTATCTTGACAAATGTTGTGAATCATAACCTTTGTTCGACATTAGTTTTCTTATATTTGTAATCACTTTTGAGTCCTATAATAGAATAATCCTTTGTTTTTATTCATCCACCGTCTATTTATATTTTTATTTTAATCCGCGTAACGAAGTGTGAACACCGGAGGAAGAGAGATGTTTGTCAAACCCTTTTGAAGGCAACTCGTGTACACACAGCTCGCGAGCAAAGAGCTTCATTTGGAAACACAATTTGTATGTCGTTGTACACACGACTGTAAGGTCGTATATAAGTTATCTACTACAACGAGAGCATGCGATAGTATAGCCAGATTTCAGTAGTTATTTTATGAAAAGACAGCCTAGTTGTTATTTAGAAGTGTCGCAAAAATTCAAGCCGAAATAAGAAATTAAGAAATTAAAAAAAAGAATTAAGAAATCCCAAGGAGACGGGGCCCGCATACCCTCTATAAATATTATTTTAAGTTCATGATTTCAATTAAAATCCATTTTCTTTTACAATAAATTCGATTTTCTCGAAAAAACAAAAGATCACCAGTGACAAATGGGACTTTTTGAAAGGTATTTTGCTTTGTATCTGTGTCAATAATTTTGACGGTCTCCGTTGCGCGGTAAATTTACAAGACGGTCCTGGGTTCGATCCCCGGCTGGGTAGATTTAGGTTTTCATAATTGGTTTAGGTCTGGCTGGTAGGTGGCTTCGGCCGTGGCTAGTTACCCTACCGGCTAAGACGTACCGCCAAGCGATTTAGCGATCTGGTACGTTGTGGTGTAGAAACCGAAAGGGGAGTGGATTTTCATCCTCCTCATAACAAGTAGATAAGCTTCCATCTTAGATTGCATCATCACTTACCATCAGGTAAGATTGTAATCATGGGCTTACTTGTAAAGTATAAAAAAAAATCTAAAATTAAGTTATTTTTTCAAACTAAATAACATATATTTTTTTTCAGTCATAAAGTATGTTAGCAAGCTATATTTTAACACTATACTCGTAGGTGTGTTCGTTTAAGACACACTTCAGGATACAGAGTTTCCAAAACTGAAAATGACAAAAGCGAATTCCATTGTATTTATCATGTATTTAACAGGGAATAAAGAAGCCGTAGCCTCAGAGCAGGTTCTAAGCTTTACGTGTCAAGGATGTCAGATACACAAAGTAACACTATCGATCATTACCGGAACGACCGCTTAACTTGCTAATACAGTTCTACTCTCTAACTATAATACTGATCAAGTATAGCGCTGATACTATCATGATATATGATGTAAACCAGGATTATCTATCATAGGGCAGGTAGTCAAGCACGAGCGTGACTACGGGCTGGCAACCGCTAGTAGCAGGATTAAAGACGTCTTTTACAACCGGTTAATGCTCTCCTTCTCCGCTCGTATTGCCTCCCAGTCAAGTAACTAACATAACTAACAATGCAGTGGCCGGACTATACGGATAACTCACCCACTAGCTTCTATATCACTATCACTATTTAACAAATTTTAAGATTAAAAAACTCACTCGCCGACATATTTATTAATTCTGTGAATTATGACATACTCGCGCAAATAAACCGCGATAGAAATACTTGTAAACTATCAAAATACTTGTGAGGAGGATTAATACGAAAGCACAATAGTTTGCAGTCGGAATCCCATTCCGACAGACGCAGAATGTCATTAAACTCCGAGTATGAACGTATTTCCTTGATCCCCATTGTACCTAAGTCATTATAAACTTGGAACTATTTCCTAACGAGTACCTACTTTCTGTAATGTAAGGGCGATTACATATGACGTGAAATTAACCAACCAAGCCAACGGTGTAAGAGCCTGTTGTGGTTAGACATCCGTCATTTAAAAAAAATGTCAACCTATGTATATACTATAGGCTAGGAGTGCAACCTGGAGACATTATAAGGAAATGAGTGGGTATCAAGGCGTAGACCAAGATTTACTACAATCAACTTTTAAGTATTTTCCAAATTCTCAGACCAATTTTAGAAGGACCAGTATCGCACCCAAATTCAAGAACAAAATTGTCTGTAATTTTCTGAGGAAAACAAGCTTAGACTTGGTATATATCTTATACTAAACTTGAAGTTTTTTACACCATTAAACTACAAAAAAGTATTTTAACGGAGCTCTTTACCGACGAACACGATTACAACTATGAAACATCGATATTATAGAAACAGGTTTTTATAATCGCATTAGATCGTTGATCATATGCTTTGACAGATAAGTAACGTCTAGCGTGGCAGGTCCTATACAATGATTGGTCTGGGCACCAAATTGGAGTTTACCACCTGACACCAATCTTCAATCCGTGGAAGGCACCTGATTGATGAGTAATACCGGTAAGCAAGCAAGGGAGAAATCATGTCCTTTGCTGCTATAGTAATTTTCATTCTAAATGTACCTATTTTGTAGCGTGATCTTTATTTCATCGTTTCATATCCGTTGATAGTTGGGTACTTTTGCTCTCACAGCTTTACTGGCTTTACTAAAACTGGTAAAGCTGTGAGCAAAAGTCGGCCATTCTTGTTAACTGCCACTGTATGCAGACATATTTAAATATCAGACTCTCTTGCATTCTTTTGTGAATATAAATTACGTAATACCATTTTACCATCTTGATTTTCTTTTCCTGTATTTTCTTAAGACGCTCTGATTAACAAGTAGTGCCATTTGCATTATAACCTTAACGTATAGTGACTTAGTGGAACGCAAGTCTCTAAGTTTAATTGAAATTTGTAATTAGTTAAAACTTTTAGTTTCGAATCCAAAAGATGCTGACCATTTTGGGCCATTAAAGAAAAAAAAAGAGTTTACTATTTCAGATCGACTGTCTAAATAGGTGTTGCCCCGCAGCATACACTATGTACGTCTGAATACTACGCCTGAAAAGTGAAGGGTGCGCAGCCGAGCAGCAGCTGTTGGCGGCAGCGCACGGTGAAAGATTGCGCACAAAAAACGTAACGCTGTCATTCGTTCATCGAATTTTACTGCCCTTTTTTTTCATACCGGGGGCTATATATGAAAAACCATTCATGAATGGAAAAGATTGACATATATTGCCGACCCTACTTAAGTGGGATAAAGAAAAGGAGATGATGAGGTACTTTAAACCAAATACCAAAACAAAAATATAAGCCGATTGAGATTTTCTTAATTGGTCCAGGTCTGGCTGGTAGGAGGCTTCGGCTGTGGCTCGTTACCACCCTACCGATAAAGACGTACCGCCGAGCGATTTAGCGTTCCGTTACGATGTCGTGTAGAAACCGAAAGGAGTGTGGATTTCATCCTACTTCTAACAAGTTATCCCGCTTCCATCTTAGATTGCATCGTCACTTACCATCAGGTGAGATTGTAGTCAAGGGCTAACCTGTAAACATAACAAATGAAAGAGTCGTATGTACGTACGTAATCGATTCTCTATCTACAATCGCTAACCCTTTGAAAAATTAAAAATGAATGAGTTCAACATATCCGATTGGTAGGTTGCTCCCGTGGCCGATAATAACGAATTTGGTTAACTTATTTTTTTAGTTTTTGAATCATTAGCGATTGTGGAAAGAGAACCGACGAAGAGATGGCAAGCGTATGGCTAGAGGACCAGATAAACAAAGGGGACAAGAGAAGTAATAAAATACTCACCGCTTAAGTTGTATTTCATATATATTTTATCAATTCTATAACCGCTTTTGAATTTTAAAATCGTTAAAAAAAGTGAATACACAAAAAAAAATCATTTTCATTAATATTTTTATTAAATAATCTCATTATCTTTGGTTCTCTCAATTAATATTATAATACTTACAACCCAAAACGCACCAAACTTATATTACGTATCATCACGAAGAAGTTTTTCTTTATTATAATATAATATTAACATTTATTCACATTGCATATAGGATAAGATTGTTACACACGAATAAGATATGTATTCAAATAAATAATGAAGCTTCTTAAATATTTATTTCTATCAGACCATCGCGTCTCCTCTGCGTAGAATTTGATTTTTAGAAATATTATTTGATTTTTAGAATTGAAACTTTGTCCATTTCAAATTCAAGAATTTGGCATCCCATACAAATTCTAGAATTTGAAACTTTATGGCAATAAAGAATAAATTATAATTAAAAATATAATTCAGTGAGCTTTTTAATATGCTGTAAGCCGTTATTATGCAGCTTTTAAGTGCCTCACAATTGCAAAATTAAATTTTAATTTCAATCCGATTAATTTAATTTGGTTTATACTTAAGCGGTACAATAAATAAATATTTATTGAATAAAGTAGAATGCACCGCATATATTGAAACTGGTAGTGTAAAATTTAAAATAAATCTTCTTTAATAGTAGGTAGATTTATTTTAAACTAGCTGACGCTCCGCGGTTTCACCCGCGTGGTTCTCGTTCCCGTATGAATATGGGGATAATATATAGCCTATAGCCTTCCTCGATAAATGGCTGTCTAACACTGAAAGAATTTTTCTAATCGGACCAGTAGTTCCTGAGATTGCGTGTTCAATCAAACAACCAAACAAACAAACAAACAAACTCTTCAGCTTTATAATATTTAGTCAATACAAATATTCAACATAGGAAAGATTTTTCGTTTATTTGTAGCGTACAGGCACCAAAACCACTAAACTGATTTTAGAAATTCTTTCACTGATGGAAAGCTGCATTATCAGCAGGTAACAGACTATATTTTATGTCATCTTGTGGGATCCGGAAACTACGCGGACGAAACGGTGTGTTGATATTTTCATGATAATCTTAATCGTGTGTATTGATCTTATATAAAGCTTTAATAGTTAGGTATATTAAATGAGTATTTACAATATCGATTGTCACTAATTGTCTTTCATTATGTAACCCTTTAATTTTATAGAAACTGCAAACGCACCTAATAAAAAATAGTGTAAAATTGTTTGAATGAATCTTTAAAATGTGTTTCCACTTTTAAAATACGAGTAGGTTTTGTCCTTTTCTAACCTTCCTAGAAACTACAATTAAATTTCCTTAAAAAAAGAAGTATTTACGGCAATAAAGAAATATTTTAATATATAGTTTTAGTTTGAGAGCTGCTTGTATACTGCTATTTTCCAGTATGAATACAACTTTTTATAGGACCAGACCAGTATGATATTATTCTAAAAAATTGCATTTGTAGTAAAATCTTTTGGAAATTTAAATAGAAATTTATAACTATTAGTAAACTCATGAAACATCTCATCATAACATATGTATCTACTACAGTCCATCACATAATCATTGGCATAGTTCTTTAATAAGAACATATTAACACATACATAATTATACATATACAACATACCATTCTTATAATTATATCATATAACAAAATTTAATAATAATTCAACATCGCAAAATTATAACAAATATCATATAGATAACAGATTTACATATATTTTTAAATGTATTACAATTACTTACAAAGACTTAATTTTTGGAAGAACTGCATGAATAGCTATTTCGAAAGAACGACTTAAGACGACAGTATTTATTTGAGTAGGTAATTGAGTAAATCTTTAAATTAGTTTCGAACTTGTCAGCGAAAATTTCATGAAACCAGTTTAAAACTGGGATGCAAAATTAGTATCCCTTAACCGGGGATAAAACTGTTATCCGACGTGCCAGGAACCCGACAACCAAGCAATCACAACTTAAGCACAACTTCCCAGCGAAATTCTCAAGTCATTTATTTACATTTCGAGCAGATCAAATTTTATTTACAGTTAAAATATTCGAAGGAAGTAACTCTTGATATGCATGTTTATAACTATAAGAACTTTTTTAATGTTAAAAATTCCCGTAACTAGTTTTAATAACTATAAATCACAGTACAGACTAGCATTTACAAAATAATAATACTTAACAGACTTAACAAAACAATTTTTAGATGATTTCGATTCAAATTGGAAATATCAATTTGTTAAAATGTCTCAGAAAAGCTGTGGATAAGTTTTATGTCAATAAAAGGTCTATAAAAGTCACATTTTATTCATGTGGATTAAGACAATAATAATAAAAGAAGCCAATGGCGCATCCAAGGATTTAAATCTTTCATTTTACTCACAAAAACATTTAGTCATCTAAGAATTCACAGGAAAAACTTTCGCAGTAAACCTGTCTCAATGCACATTTATTTTCTTTAAACTACCCAAGTTTTCTACTGCAGATTTAAAACGGCAATAGTTCTTCTTGAAAAACTTGTGAAACAAGTTTCAAATGTACCTGTAATTAAAAGTTTCAGCTAAGTAAATTTGTTTATGTTACAAATCAATTTCAAAGTCTGTTTGCTAACCGGGTTTTAGCAATATACTCACTTTGATCAACAAGTTATTTATTACGTAATTTAAGAGAAAATCATCTAAATATTGTTTTGGATTTTCGTGGAATGTAAGTACAGTCTTCATTTACAGTGTACTAAACCGTCACTTCCTCAGTAAAACGACTTTTGTCGTCTAAATTAATAACAATGGCATGAGTCCTCGCATGGCCAGACCTGACGCCTTTGACAGTCTCTGTACTACTTGGACTGGACCTCACTTCACTTCTATCACTCTTGCCGATACCATTTTTAATGGCTACTTCAGGCGGACGTATGTCACTACAGCCAGCTTCACCTGATATTTTGAAAACACCATTCTGTTTTTCTTCTTTTGTTTCAACTTCCTCGTTCAAATCTGTTCTTTTCTTTGGAGAGTCTGTCGTCACATCTGTTTGGCTTTGTTCTGCATTGCTATTCTCCGTGCTTTTAGCTAGAGTGAAGTTTTTCTGTTTATACGCTGGAGGGGCTTCGAATGGAAGATCTCTGCCACTGCTGCTCGATTCTTCTCCCGGTGTCACAGTACACATGAGCTTTCCTGCCACTGCGCTGAACACAGTGTTTAGTTTGAGTGGCGCTGAATCTGTAGAACCTTGGTTTCGTTCGTGTAAAGTTGCTGCGTCTTGCATGGCAGCTATTATCTTCGAAAGATGAGCACCTGATCCGCACCTTTCTCTGAGCTTCTCTAGCTGGTTACAAATTTTTTTGAACTCCTCCTATAACAATAATAGTTCAAAATTGACTGGAGGTTCTACTACAATTGGTTTTTATTTCAGCAAGTTAATGAAAATACTTGAGATAAGTTTATAACTTAATAGTATTCAGCTACTTTGGTTACATGATAAACGAATTGGAATAGCAAATCTCTTTTTAATTCATATTTTGCTTCACTACCACAGGAAGTCTATTTACTCAACGTGTTTAAAAAATTACATATTGTAAAAAGGTTATTGTTTTTTTATTTTGATTTGCAAGTAAAGCGTGTCTTTAAGTTTTTTTTTTGTAATTAATATATTTTTTCTGATTTTTTAGTTTGTTAAATGTTTAGAAATGTTATTAGGCTGGGTCCCTACCCAGCCTAATAACATTTCAACAACAACGACCCTTCTCGTTTTGTCTTGCCATCAATCCTTAAGTCAAGGTCAAATAAGTTTACTAGGGTTACATTCACATGTATTACGAGTTATTACTTATTAGTTGCATTAAGATTTAGGTACATACAAGTGAAACTAATGTAGCATTAAAAAAAACTAACCTCCAAATCTCTTTCAGTCATGTTGTCACAAAAGTGTGCGGTACGATTAGTTGTCATGGTGTAGGTAGAGTCAGCTGGTCGAGATCTGAACTTGGTTTTCTCCCTTTCGTCCTTCCCTTGACCTTTGAACACCATGTATGCCTGAGGGTAAACACAGTATTAATGCTAAGGATCAACAACGATGATTGATTGATGTTTAGCTTGGGTAATGTATTACTAATTAAGATTTATAGTGAGTGTATACTTTATACACATTCAGCTTGTAAATAGCTATCTAATATCTGGCGCACATGACTACGTGTGGCGTTTCTTACTGTCAAACTGATATTGAATTTGTGAGCATGGGATGGTACGTGATCCGGTATAAGAAATGTATACCCTCATCTGTTGTTTATTTGGGATAAGTTATAAATTATAGAAAATATTAACATTGACACATTGCAAATAGGTTGCTTGGTAAAATTGCGGCCGGATAATATTAAAATTGCGGCCGGATAAATTTTTTTTTTTTTATTTAATCTACTTCCCTCATATGGTGATTTCAAAAAAAATGTACACTAGGTATAAAATATACTGTACTGTACAAAATTTAAAAAAGGTATAGGTTGCCTACAGTTGCAGTGTGAAAACACGGCAACTGTAGGGTTGCCAGATATAAACAGTTGAGTATTTTTTTTAAACACCCTCATCAGTTATTTAATCGTCTAATATATCAAATGAAAGCTTATTTTATGCTTAATGCATAACTAAAACTTTATTAAGTTACCTTTGATCTAGTTCATGATTTCCTAGATTTTGTATGAAAATTGTGCCTGGCCGCAATTTATGTAGACAACCTATTTCCAATTTCCTAGGTAGTGTAAATAGTTGTACTATTCTGAGATTATTATCTATCATTTATTTCTTATCACTATCAAATAACAGATGAGGGTATATATTTCTAACACTTGATCAGAGACCATGAACAATAGTCGCAAATTAAATACCACGTGCACTTGTTGCGTTTCAGGAATAGTTGTCAAGATAAATAAATTAGGTATATCACAATTGCTGCGCATCATCTGGTGAACTCTGGTCTCGGTCTCGGTAAAAAGTCACAAACATTTAAGGTCAATTATTCTCACGTTTCTGAAAAGCAAACGGCAGTTCCCACGCGGCATACTATACAAGTCATGTACGCAGTGACCAACACACGATCAATTATAGTCGTGGGTGCTACAGAAACGTGAGAATAATTGACCGTTTGTGGCTAGCATTTGAGGATCTTTGAATTCGGTTACAACTAAATCATATTGTAATGCTATTATTTTAATTTCTGATTCCCTTTTTGTAGAAGATACTGGCATTATAATAACAATAACTATGCAAAACAATACCTATTAAATGTTGAAAATAGTGTTCCGTATACCTTTATACAGGGTGATTCGGTCTTTAGTGCGGATATTTTTTTTCGTGGTTCTGTATCATTAATAGAATATAAATCTACAAACAGTTCGATACATTTTATGTAATTTTTTTTTTAATTTATGTCTCTAAAATAACAAAATAATGTACATATTATTACTAAACAAGATATATTCAGCTTAAAAGTGATCTGGTGACGTCCTTTAGGTATCAAACGAAAATAAAATAAACGCACAATAGGGTGACCCTAAAATTCTGTGCAAAAGTAAATAACTTTAGCTAACGATAATTTTGTTATTTTTGAGTTAAAAAAAAAAGAAAAAATACGTGATCATTAAATTTTGTTTATGTACAAAATATAAAAATATCCGCACTAAAAAAATTTTCTTCCTGTATATGCCTAGTGATATTTGAAATGGAATTGTGTAGCAATTTATCAATATCGTCTACTTTGTATGCAGATTTTCTAAATATGATTTATGGTTTAGTTAGGAGCATTCATGCCTATAGTGTTTGAAGTGCCTATTTATCTTTGGTCCAGTGACTACTTTATCACGAGTTCCTGGATTCGAGCCTTAGGTCGGACTAGGTATAAAATTCTTTCTTAGAAATTTATAGTAAGATTTCTTAAGCCTGGAATTGAAAAGTTGGTGGTGTTACACCTCCGTGCCTCGGAGAGCACGTTAAACCGTAGGTCTCGGTCGTGATCTTCAAGGTGAGTGGTGGGTCCGAGTTCCATATTCCCCTTTCTAATAAGAAGGGGTACTTGCCCTGTGATCATCATCATCATTATCAACCCACATTCGGCTCACTGCTAAGCTCTAGTCTCCTCTCAGAATGAAAGGGCCAATTGATTAGGCCAATAATCCACCATGCTGGCCCAATGCGGATTGGTAGACTTCACACACGCAGAGAATTAAGGAAATTCTCTGGTATGCAGGTCTCCTCACGATGTTTTTCCTTTACCATTTAATACATGTAATGCCCTGTAATGAACTTTTACAATAAGCTGATTATGATGTAATTGTTTGAACATGTAGTCTAAAACTATGTTAAGGCATCACTTACCCGACTACCAAAAATGAAACACAGAAGTAATGTGACAGTAAGCTGCGTGTGGCAGAAGAATATTATGTACAGAAGGTCCGGATTAGCGGGTGATTGTAGAAATAACCTGCGAAAGAAGAACAAGTTTTTAAAAGAGAATCCTTAGCATAAAACAATATCATTCTTCCTCTTTTCTTCTTCTGTTGATGTTTGACAAATTTTCTGGACCTTTCGAAGGTTAATGTTTATTTTCGCCATTATGAAGCATTGTTGTGTTCCAGTACTGACTCTGCCGGTAGGGTGGTAGTTAGCCACTGCCAAAGTCTCCCGACAAGCAGACCTGGACCAATGAAGAAAACCTCAATCAGCACTCAATCGCAATCGCAATCCAGGACCTTCGTTATGTAAATTCACCACGCATACCTCGGCACAAAAGCCGGCGAAATACTTTTGAATTCTTCGATTCGATAGATATTAGTCATTTCACTCAATTTGTGTCAAAAATGGCCTGTGTGCCGTTATTTTATGAAGGGTGACCAATAGTCAGCCTATGCTTCTACCATACGTACTCGTAAGTACAATAAACCAATAATTATATATATTTTTTCTTTCTTTCAATAGGCTAGTTGACACTTTTTTTCAAATTTTAAGACCATTTGAAAAAAAATGTCAACTAGCTTGTTGTCATTCTTCTGGCTTGAATAAAAATCATCATATTTTTTGAAACGTGAATACATAAAAATTTCAATATTTAATATTTTTTTTGACAATACGAGCCAAAACGTCTTTATGACGACACAAAATGAACGACAGCGTTTCTGACGTTTGGAAAAATTTATGAAATACATAATTTTTAAATAAAGTTTTCTAGGAAATTCTTAACTTCTATTAATTAATATCGATATATTTCGGACTCTTATTCCATACTATACGAAATTAATTATATTAAATTTGAAATGAGTAAACTAATATAGAGTTTGGGCTGTAGTGGCTTTGGCAGGTATCAGGTTTTAAATATCTCTTTCTCTCTCATGTTATTATTAAATATAGGTTTAACCGAGTCATTGGTATTAATTATCACGAGTAACTCAGCTGAATCTATTGAATTAACTAAACCACAGAACTTAATGTACCTAAAGCGATAAAGCTAACGATTAAAATTAAACTGGATAATATTGAAATAACTCAGCTGAATTTATTGATATATTAAATAAATTCAGCTGAGTTATTTCAATATTATCCAGTTTAATTTTAAACGTAATACCCCGAATTGAGATTATCCTTCACTGACTAATTTCCACTCAGGTAAACTCCTCAAGACTTAATAGACTGTGCTTTAACTATGCCATTTAAAACTTTGCAGCATCAGCCTTGCTCATCAGTTACGTCTTAGACAAAGCCCAGCTGCAGTACAATACAATACTTAAGCCGAGTTATGACGCTGGGTAGAGGCTAGGGTTGCCAACATTATTTTGGACTGATGTATGGTATTTTGTGGAATATACATAATATATAGCACCTACATAAAGAAAAATAATGTATTTATTATGGAAAATGCAAAGAAAAGATGGAACACAGGTATATTTGCTACTTATTTTTTTTTTATAAAATCTGAAAGAATTTACTGGCAAGGTATTTTTTTATATTTTTTTTCTCTAAAGCAAAAGTGTCACATTTAATACATTTGTTTTTTAACCTAATCAAATACGATAAGTACAAATATTATTAACTGGTTCTTTTAAAGTTCGGAGCACAATAATATAGATGAGAGTAAGTTGCGTATGATGCTAAGTCATCAATTAAAAGTTAAGGAAAGGGCACATTTTTGTTTCGTGCCATATTTTTCTCCAAAAGTATATAGTACGAACTCCTGAAATACAGAACTATATATTTAATTGTTTATTCATTTGTATGGAACCCACTTACATTTATTAGGATAGTACACAGTTATTAAGTGTACATCACAGCAAAAAATTAAACAAAATCGCAAAAATGAATTACTCAAAAAAAAAGAAACAATAATAATGATACGGGTGTTTTAGTACGATTGGCAACCCTAGTGGTAGCATCTGTTACTTGCCGCGACTCTGTTGTGGGATCTTAAGTAAATCATAAAGTTATAAGGTAGAGATTTATCTGGCAACTTCCGAGATGTATCCCGTATGTTGTGTGGCTTACAGGATTTATAGCAGCGCCGGTGAGATGAAGGAAATATAGCTGATATTAATTGGAGTTTACTACAAAACGATCAATTTTATGCGGAAAGCAAATTACTTGTATGTAGAGAATTGTATTTTAATAAACGTAAAATCAGTGTTAGAAAAAGTTTGTAAATAATAATACTTAATAATTGCTTCTGACCGGACGAAACTAGGCCGCTAGTGATTGTTCCAAACAACGATATTTAATACTAAATTTTAAGATAGATAGATATGTTACGTGCCTACTAAATCACCGCAAAACGTGATCCGAGCTCAGCTATTCCACTGAACGCACCCATCTACAATAATTTTGTATTTACTTACATAATACAGGATGCTCGGGAGTATTTCCCATAACTTCAAGGTGTTGGCAAGTCCACTTATACGAGCCGAACTGCATAAGTATGTTTTCATATAAAGTATTCGTAATTCAAATAATTCCGACTATCCATTTAACACACGCCTTTGGGTAAAATGAAAAGAAATATTTTTTTATGCAATGACAGTACTAGACTACATTTTTGACAAGAGCAAAAATTTTGCACCTCTGTGGTGCAGTGATTTTCTTGATTACTTCAGGACAGGCATTTGCACACATAGTGGTATGGATGCAGACTTTGATATCGACTCGCACTCCGCACTTCACTAATTAGCTACTTCATAATATTTATCAATGAATAAATTTCGCTACGTCATTATTATAAGGATCCATTTAAAAGGGACACATTTTAAGATATATTTACAACATAAACATTAATTACCCCGAAAATATTCAATTTAGAACACATGTTTCTTGGACATATTTAATTAATTTTCCTTAAAGAATATAACCCTAGAGTTACGGAAAATACTCCCGAGCATGCTGTATACTCGTATTTAGAATAGAATAGTATAGAAATCATTTAAATTTAATCAATAAGTCAAACAAAAATAATTATATCACTAAAAAAATAAAACAAAATACAGTTAAAATACAGTAGTGTAATCTCAGAAGAACAAAAAATTTAATCTCAAAAGCTAGCAAACACAAAAAAAAAAGAAAAATTAAAAAAAAGAAAACATTATAGAATTGATTGTTTATTATTAATTAATAATTGCCACAGTCTGTTTTTTAGCAATCTAACAAATACAAACGAAATATTTTAGATTTTACCTCCCGAATAGGGGATGTTGTTCAATTTATGTATAGTTTTTACACTTCCTGAAAACACATTTCGACATTGAAGACAATATTTAGGTATTATTTGTTTAAATAACTTTCGTTTTTTACCTAACAAGCTACAAAATGAAATTAAGACAATGAGACTAATTTGTCCGTAAAAAAATTAGACAGGTTTCAACATGCTAGCGCCATATCTTCTAGTATAAATATAGTTGGTTCCAAAAGCATAATGCTCTACCTACAATTCATTTCTAAACAACCCCCAGATAATATACATAGACAAACTATCATTTTACTACATACAGTATTCAAAGGCTTCATTACTGGACCACTCTCCGAAAATAGAGATCGGAGACCTTCGCCCAATTATTGTGAGTGTTCGGGCTAGTTTAGATTAGATTAGTTTTGCATTCTAGAGGAATTGCAAACACCTCGCCACCCTCGGGAATCGCAACACAAACTAACTACTATAACTTTTGTGTCAGCGATTAAAGGTCATACACAAATCGTAGCTCGAGGGACTGATACCCAGACAAACCTCATTGTATGAACGCTGAAAGGAGAAACCCAGTCTCCATACAAACTCGGGCCCAAATTATTCGAATACAGAGCTGAAAATTGGTCATAGATTAGAACAATTAAGGAGAACTCATCAAAATAATGAAAACAGCTTGTTTTTTCTGTTGGCGAATATTATTTCGGCTATGATTCTAATGGAGTAATCTTGTAAAATATACAAGAATTTTAGTACTCTTTTAATTTCTGTATCGCTCTGAAAAGTGGGCCCAATCGGGATATCTCCTTTTTCAGTCCACGCTCCCACCATAGGTACTAGAAAGTACGGTAGTCAATTATGGAATTTGGATCGTGGTGGCTTTAGAAGGTTTCAAGGTTCCAGTTCCTCAATTATTGCGATTACTCGCGGGCGTCCTCTTGTTGGACGCCCGCGACTTCGTCCGCGTGGAATTTAGTTTTTCACAAATCCCTCGGGAACCAAGGATTTTTTCGGGATAAAAAGCCTATTAGCCTATGTGTTAACCCAGACTATATTCTATCTCTACGTCAAATTTTAGGTGATTTGGTTCAGTAGTCGCGGCGTGAAAGAGTAACAAAAATTCATACCATCAGTTTTTCGCAAATTTTGGGAAACAATAGATTTTTTCGGGAGAAAGAGTAGCCTATGTGTTAATCCAGAGTAAAATCTATTTCTATTACATATATCAAGCCAAGTCGATTCAGTAGTTGCAGCGTTAAAGAGTAACAAACATACAAACTTTCGCGTTTATAATATTAGTAGGATTACCATACTATAAAATTGCAGAATAATTGTGAACTTCTACACAAAGTATATAATATTACAAAATACAAAAAAAAATATATACAAAACTGCAAGCGCAATGTTATTTCAGAGAGCCGTGATAGCCCAGTGTATATGACCTCTGCCTCCGATTCCGGAGAGTGTGGGTTCGAATCCGGTCCGGGGAAACCTCCAACTTTTCAGTTGTGTGCATTTTACTCGGTCTTGTTTTCAAACGGTGAAGGAAAATATCGTGAGGAAACCTGCATACCAGAGAATTTTCTTAATTCTCTGCGTGTGTGAAGTCTGCCAATCCGCATTGGGCCAGCGTGGTGGACTATTGGCCTAACCCCTCTCATTCTGAGAGGAGACTCGAGCTCAGCAGTGAGGCGAATATGGGTTGATAACGAACGAATGTTATTTCACACATATTCGTAATTTTTCGTCATTTCATTTCACAGCAATAAAACTCAAAGTAATTTGAGCTTATGGTACTTGAAAAATAATACATGAAAGCATGTTGCCAGTTGGCACTCACTATTAATTAAGTCAGCTTTAATTACCAATTTGCTTTTGAGGCTCAATTTACGGCCTGATGTTTTCGTTTAATTTAATTTAATATGGGTTCAATTTGAAATAACTATTTAATTAGTGAAAATAACATGCAGCTCATTCTAGTAAATACGACTGATAGAAACTGTTTGGAAGCAAACAGTTTTGGTTAGGCACCTCGCGCACCAAGCGACAATGGCTACAGCTAGGCAACTTCATTCGTAACACTCCCGCGCAGGCTGTGTAGCGATGAATGAAAACCCCACGACTTAACACGCCACTTTCGCGCACGCACGATTTCACACAGTCTTTCCCCTATCGCCCGCATATCATGGGAGTGTTATCAATGAACTTGCCAGACTAAACGACGAGTGGCCACAATGATTAGCCGCTCTAGCCATGTTAAATATCGATTCTTGTTCTACAATCGCTAACGCTTAGAAAATTCAAAATGTATGGCAATGATATATTATGTGAGTAATAGGTTGATCATGTGACTGTTTGATAATGAAGGCCTCTGTAGCGCTGTGGATTTACAAGACGGATGTCCTGAGTTCGACCTCGAGAGGGAGGCTTCAGCCGTGGCTAGCTGCCACACTACTGGCAAAGACGTACCGCCAAGCGATATGGACACTGGCCAACTGGGCGCAAACAGGGCTGGCACGACTAGTCGTTGCTAATAAGCTACGTATGGTTTGCTATGAGCGCTCGCATACTAGTGCTGTGACGGCGAATATGGCCTGGGTAGCTAGTGTTGCTTGGACAGCTCGTGAGTGAAGCCCGACAATCGCCCCAAAAGGGAACGGCCCGGCAATTTACTTATATTTGAAAAAAAAATTGATAATTCTACTTTAATAATGAAATCATTTTTAATTCATCTTTAATTTGTCCCCAACGGGGGCAAGCTAAGATCATTGACCATACACACCCTGAGCATTATAATATTTTTTGAAGACATAAATTGAAGGTTTGTTTGTTCGTTTTCTTGTTTGTTAACCTTGTTGGTAACAGAAAATATTTCGTCGCTTTGGTTCACCGGCGAACATTTTGCCCTTGAGTGATAAAAAAATATATTTTTCTTCAAGAAACATACTTTTATTAAGCCAATTATTTAACCAGATCCGTATTTATATATCATAGTATCATCCCCATATACTTTTATACGGGGGTATATCTGGGTTACCTGGGCCGACGTTGTATGGACCGATCAACCACTGCAATTGTGACCACGGACAAAAACTAGTCGTAGCTGTGATCGCCTACTGCTCGATTTACCTTGGGCCCATCTAATGCCGGATATACTCTTGTATAATTCGCCCGATCCGATTACTGTATCCATATCGCTGGTGCGTATAACGTAGGTATATACGAACGGGTGTGATACAACCGTATCCGTATCGCTAATGCGTATAACGTAGATATATGTGGATTTGTGTGCCGATACGCGGACTCGATATGCCGTTTAGATACAGTAATATTTTATTAAGTTACTAGCAGATGCCGCGCGGATTCACCCGCGTGGTTCCCGTTCCCATAGGAATACGGGGATAATATATAGCCTATAGCCTTCCTCGATACATGGGCTATCTAACACTGAAAGAATTTTTCAAATGGGACCAGTAGTTCCTGAGATTAGCATGTTCAAACAAACTCTACAACTTTATAATAATAGTCCATATATACTAATTGCCCGTGATCACGTAAATGTTCTAAAAATCGCCGCCATGGTGTAGGTGTTTAATTCATTACATGTTGCCTGCTATAGCTTGGCAAGTTCATTGATGATACCATACCCATGATGCGCAGGTGTAAAGTCGTGCGCGCAGGACAGAGGGGAAATGCTACGCGTGTATGAAGTCGTGCGCGCGGGGCATCTCTACCCTCCCGGCCCTCGCGGATCATCGGGAGTTGTACGAACGAATTTGCCAAGCTATAGACAATGTTTTTTGATTTAATTTTATGCTTGCTCATACAGAGAGTAATACTACCGGTTTCGGCTTAATAGAAAACATTTACCATAGTTTAAAATTGAAATACTTTTCATTTAGAGCACTTGAACTTTATAATTAAACGAGTAAATAGCGATGAATTCACGAACATATTAAATTCCCGCCAACACACCGAGAGCCTGTGTTTGCCAGACATTCGGTATTTTATAATTATAAAACACAGAGTAGTTAAAGATGATACAGAGAGAGTCTGTACAAGCGGCGTGGTGAAGCCGGTGAAACCCATAAAAAACAAACGTCACGCGTCTTCTTGACATCATATGGCATATACAATTTTTCACAATTTATATTTCAAAATTTAACACTAACAACAATAACGCAAATAATAAATAATTATTACCAATAAAAAAGTAGGTACTCCATCTTATTTCTCTAGTTTTTGTGAAGTACAACAGAACAGTTTTTAAAATATTTAATAACATAAGACGCCATTTTTCTTGAATGATATAAAAATTACTGATGCGACGCTTCGTGTAGTACTGACTCGAGAATGTATTCGTTTTATTTAGAGTGGCTACGACACCGTTTGTTCCGTGCGCTGCATCTGCCTATATAATCTGTGTTATAAAAGCTGAAAGCTTGTCAGAAAGTATGACTTCTACAAGCACGGTCGGCAACAATAGAGTTTGGACCCTGGTGGTTTTGGACGGTAGTTGGTTTCAAGGGTCTAGAAAAGCCGTATTACATATTTTTCATTACTAGCTTCGTGGCAATACTTCGAAAATATCATCAAAGAGCAAACATGTAAGGCTCTCTAGTGATGAGTTTCCACAGGGACATGATTTCTCATGATATTCCATAAAAATCAAAATAAAAATTATTATAAAAAAAAAATATTTTTGGACAAGGAGAATCTTAAAATCTGCATCGAAGTAGTCACCATGGTCTAAATTCCATAGTTGCTTATCGTAATTAAGCGTTAAGTTACGGCAGGAGCATGAGGTGACAAACCTTCGGTTTTGTAAAATGAAGAGGATGTGGCCATTGCAGGCCATTTATTTTTAGGCAATTATGAAGCAGGCGTTGTCAGAAAGAGGATAAAATTTGCGGAAAATCCCTGATCGAAAAGACAAGCACGGGGATTTTACATTATAAAGCAAATTAGAATTCGCAAGGGTCGTTAAGCTGTCACTTCCTTTTCAATTTCGGCTGAAATTCAGCATAAATTATACACGGCTGCAGTCAGTCTTTTGTGGTACAGTCCATAGTGGAATTTGCACGAATTTGCAAAAATTAATAATTTAACACACCACCACTTCGGTTAGTAATAGAAAATAGCACCTACTTCATAATACTGCTTTGGTTAGTAATAGAAAATAGCACCTACTTCATAATACTGCTTTGGTTAGTAATAGAAAATAATACTTTGGGTGACTGAGCTTCGTGTTTTGCTTTTGTTTATAATGGAAACCTATTTAGATAAAGTTTTTCGCAGAAGACGAACAAACAGAAGGACAAAAAGAGGTACGGTACCCTTTAAAAGATCTTACTGTTGATTGGGTGATACTAAATAAGTAGCTGTTTAGCAGCTAATAAATCTGTGAACCTTGGTAGTCCAGTGAATATGACCTCTGCCTCCGACTCTGGAGGGTGTAGGTTCGAATCCGGTCCGGAGCGTGCAGATCCAACTTTTTAGTTTTGTGCATTTTAAGAAGTATCTCAAACGGTGAAGGAAAAACATCGTGAGGAAATCAAATACCTGAGAATTCTCTTAATACTCTGCGTGTGTGAAGTCTACCAATCCGTGGCAGCGTGGTGGACTATTTGGCCTAGCCCCTTTTATTCTGACATGAGATTCGAGCTCAGCAGAGAGCCGAATATGGGTTGGAAATGAAAATGATGATGATGAATGTAATAGCTACCTACATCATCTCGGCCTTGGAAGGCAGTATAATAGTGATTTTGTTCTTAATTACTATTTTCTTACATGTTATATTCACAAATGGTGAAATCGATACCAAAAGTGAAACTTATTCAAGCATTATACCTCACCTCATCAATACCTAGTATTTATGTCTAAAATAATATTCAGGCGCAGACGAAGGCACTGTTTGTTTATTTTACCTAAATACAAGTACAATTTCGTTATATCAAAGGGAAATTATAATTGCTTTTGTTATCAAAATTCATAAATTAAAATACATTTGAATTAAAAAGAACTAAAATGTAAATGGCAAATTTGAACAGGGCAAAGGTTTTATAGAGAAACGTTTTTATTTCGGTGGGCGGATTAAAAACCGCCTTTGAATGTACAAATATTAGGTAGTACATATGGCTTTAGTACATTTTTTCTAACGTTTGATTTGAACAAATTGTCTACAAATTTATCTAAATCTAAATATTTATTAAAAGTACAGAATCCTTATCCTCTATTTTAAAGCTATAATGCAAAAAGGGGTATTATAAGATTGATGTGTTAGTCTGTATGTCGCAGGTGAACGTAAAGAAAGTTGATTTTTCATCGACTCAGAGATGTTTTATAAAAATCGGTTTAGCTGTTTAGAAGATATAGGAATGAAAATGCGGAATCTGTTATTTTCAAATACCTATACCCGAGTTCGGTAGGTAACAAATTAAAGAGCATAATGTGCACATCACAAAACGAATGAAAGTGAAAATCTTGAAAGTGTAGTACTTAGTTATATATAGCTATAAATATAAATATATTATAGGACTTTCGAATGTTTTTATTTATTTTGACTGTGATATAGATAAAAGGCAGGTTGTAGGGCGTAAAACTATAATTTATGGAATCAATAACTTTAGGACATAAAATTTGTATTCAACCAAATCCATAAAAATCCAATAACAAAGAAGATCAGCTATGAGGAAACGTATGGGGAAAACTGTCACGTTTGTTTCCTACCAACATATTATAAACAATCCAATAGTATGACAAAACTTATATCTACGGCCGACTTTATTAAATACTGATCCAATTTGTACAGGAGTTTCTTTTTTTAAACGCATGAATATAATTCAGGAAGGTTTTTATATAGTAGGTATATTGGAGGCGGTGCGTTTATCTTTTAAAAAGTATTTGTATTCAATGGAGAGTTAGCTGCGATCTCATCTAATGTTAGGGTTATGTGCAAGACGATGGACCAAGGCGCGTTTGGAACACTCGTAATTTTAATTTTAAGTTTTCGAATGATTATTATCACCATTATCTTAAGTTTGATATGTTGATAATAACCTTTTTCTTTGAAAGTCTTGTAAACTAAGCCTATTTGATATAAATGAATTTTGACTTTGACTTTGATGCAATGCCTGCATCTGGTTTCTACGGTATCTCTATCGGAACACGTTCGAATAACATCTTTCTAGTTTAAATCTGGCTCCATAGCCATGTGAACGTTCGTGAACGTCCGCGGGAAGAAATCATCCCGGTTTATATGTAGGTAACGCCAAACGGTCACGGGATAGACGTTATTATTATTTTTTTTTTTATTCTTTACAAATTAGCCCTTGACTACAATCACACCTGATGGTAAGTGATGAGGCAGTCTAAGATGGAAGCGAGCTAATTTGTTAGGAGTAGGATGAAAATCCACACCCCTTTCGGTTTCTACACGGCATCGTACCGGAACGCTAAATCGCTTGGCGGTACGTCTTTGCCGGTAGGGTGGTAACTAGCCACGGCCGAAGCCTCCCACCAGCCAACTAACAATAGAGTTGCTGCGGCTTGCTCCTGCTATTTTCTAAAATGAAACTCTAACGTATAAAACATAAGGTGTATTTTAGAATGAAGACTTCACGAAAGGTATACCGTATTTTGCCACAGTGAACATATATTTTTTGTTAAATACATCGGAGCTACAAATATCATCATTATCAGCATTAACAACCCATATTTGGCTCACTGTTGAGCACGAGTCTCCTTTCAGAATAAGAGGGATTAGGCTTTAGGCCACCACGCTGGCCCAAAGCAGATTGGCAGACTTCACACACGTAGAGGAGAATCAGGAAAATTCTCAAGTATGCAGGTTTCCTCCTTATGTTTTTCCTTCACCGTTTGAGACTCATGATATTCAATTTCTTATAATGCGTAGAACTGAAAAGTTGTAAGTGCATACCCTTGTCCGGGATCGAACCTACGCTCTCCGAATCGAAGGCAGAGTTCATATCCACTGGGCTATGACGGCTCGCTACAAGTATACTTACATAGAAATATTAAGGAAGACAGATAGTAGGAACTCGTTGTAGATGGCCATGGAAATGAACCGGCTCTCGTTGAACTCCGAGGGCGCCTTCCTCACCATGATGCACAGCCGGATGCCCCACATCAGGAAGATCACCTCCACTGGAAACAAACTTACCATAAATCAAATCATCATCAATCAATCAAGTGCCAAAAAAAATCACCAATTAATTTCACCGCGGCTAATTGCCACGGTAACAGATGGGCTGGCTCATTTTTTGTAAGGAATCACCTTGGCTGTTTAATACGGAAATGCATCCAGTTTTCGCGCCACTATTCCACATTGGCATGACTTGTATAATAATTATGAAAAATATATATTAATAATAATAAATTTCTTGTTGACGGACAATGCATTAACAACAAGCATCGACGGTGCTACATTTATCTAAAAACTGTGAATTATAATAAATTGGAAATTATAATACTACAAGAAATAGTAGTCTGAGATGAATATGACGTCAGGTGGCGCGAACTGTTTCCGTAAAGAGTGGGACGTTAGAGAGGGGTACCGATCGATTGGCGGGAAAATGATTTTTTTAAAAAAGAATTAGTACTGTTGAATTTATTGTCGACAATTCTCAGAAGAATCTGCCTTCCGAACCGGTAGTACAGTTTATACAAATAGTCAAAATTGACGTTTCAAATGTTTGTAAACTAAGCCTACTTAAAATAAATGCATTTTGAATTTTAAAACTAGTTTCAAGGATGCTTCGGAAAGCATCCTTAAGAAATGTTGAATCGATGATATTCATTTGAAAAGTCTTTCATTCTAATTCTACATAATGTATTTCCGTAAATAAGCAATAGGTACTTGCATCTTTTCAGCATTAAAATTTTCTATACCTAATGGTTATGGGAACAAAACACGCTACCATTAGTGACATGCATTTCAGAAATGCAAAAATGTACTGCACTGAAAACTCCTTAGAAACCAGTTATTGAATAAGGAATAAATAAGTAAATAGAATTCGACTACTCCTAATTTTTTTTTTAAATTGTCTACGTTAGTTTGGTAGATAGCTAGTTTACGGTCTGTCATCTCGAAATCTCGAAAACCATTTGACGTACAAAGATGAAGTTTAGCAGAGGGGTAGTTTATGGTTAGTAGGTGTCCTCTAAGAACGAATTTTGCGAAAGGGCCGGATTAAGGTGCGTCGCCCGCCCTCAGGAGGTCATTCTAGCAAATAAATGATTTGATTTGATTTGATTTGATTTGATTTGAGGGCGGGCGAAGTCGCGGGCGTCTGCTAGTTCATTATATGAGGTAAAAGTTGCAGTTTATTATCAAGTATCATTAATCAGAATGTATTTTTTATTTCCGCATCCGTTCCCAACGGCTCCATTTATATTTATTACAAACTGAATACCGTAATGACAGTAATAAATCCATTAATTTAAGTATATTTTTGGCAAGCACCCGTTATTACTTATCAAGATACTTGTCATAACAATTCGCATCCATGATTTAAATGTTGACCTGAATGTGGAATATAATTTGTTATTGTAAATATATAAAATTAATTACAAAAAGGGTTTTTCATATTTTGCGACAGGTTTGGTGTCCTCAGGGGATATATGAACCTATTTTATTTTTTTAAGAATAGGTAGTTTTCAGAATGAAAATACCATAAATTATCTGTAGACCTTACTGTAACCACAGAACATACGAGTAGATAAAGTTCCTTCTACTCGTATGTTAGTAGCTTTTACTTCTTAATAAATCCGTAGTAACTTTGTTTCAAAACTGATAGTGCAGGTTTTGAATTAATTACCACCTCACTCTTTCTAATATGATACTATAGATAGAGATATACAGATATATTCAAACTCGTACTGTCAAGTTATCGGTACAAAATAGTACGACTGATGTTATGAAAACGAGCTTTGAATCAAAAACTAATGCAGTTGTTACGAAAGTTATTTAGGTCAAATTATAGTTTTACTCAGTTTAGCTTTGGCAGGGCAAATAGTTTGAAAGTCGATGGACGTTCGGACGATGGTCCGAAGGTGCTGGAATGGAAAATGGAAGTGTTCGTCGACCCCCCTTTAGGTGGAACGAAGACATCAAGTGGGTTGCAGGGAGCTGCTGAAGATCGTTGAAAGTCCATGCAAGAGGCCTATGTCCAGTAGGTATTGTAAATAATATAATGTAAATAGTATGTTCAGCCAGCTATCAACCCATATTCGGCTCACTGCTGAGCTTGAGTCTCCTCTCAGAATGAGAGGGGTTAGGCCAATAGTCCACCACGCTGGCCCAATGCGGATTGGCAGACTTCACACACGCAGAGAATAATTAAGAAAATTCTCTGGTATGCAGGTTTCCTCACGATGCTTTCCTTCACCGTTTGAGACCTGTGATATTTGATTTTTTAAAATGCACACAACTGAAAAGTTGGAGGTGCATGCCCCGGATCGGATTCGAACCTACGCCCTTCGAATCGAAGGCAGAAGTCATATCCACTAGGCTATAACGTCGTGTGTGGTTGTGAGTAGAATAATGGTCAGCGCATGCGTACGACACAGGCGAACGATCGTGTTACACAACCACACACGACGTTATAGCCTAGTGGATATGACCTCTGCCTCCGATTCCGGAGGGTGTGGGTTCGAATCCGGTCCGGGGCATGCACCTCCAACTTTTCAGTTGTGTGCATTTTAAGAAATTAAATATCAAGTGTCTCAATCGGTGAAGGAAAGCATCGTGAGGAAACCTGCATACCAGAGAAATATCTTAATTCTCTGCGTGTGTGATGTCTGCCCATCCGCATTGGGCCAGCGTGGTGGACTATTGGCCTAAACCCTTTCATTCTGGGAGGAGACTCGAGCTCAGCAGTGAGCCGAATATGGGGTGATGACGAAATCTACATATTATTAGGAACAAACAGGAGAGGCGCCATAATTGGATCTCTATTTTACTTCGGGCCGGCGCTGTATATAAGAGGGTAGTACTCACAAGTGGTGAAGGAGTGGTCCCACCAGTCGGTGTTGCAGAGGTAGGCCTTCAGGTCGTCGGTGGTGCGGCCCACGATGACGGCGGGCGGCGCCACCAGCGTGCGGATGCTCAGCAGCACGCACGCCACGCCCACGATGACGCCGATGCGCCGCAGCAGGCACATGTCCGAGATCTTCACCGCCTTCGCCGAGCGCACTTGGAAGATCACCGATATTCTGACAACAATCAAAATTACATCTATATATATAAAAATGAATTGCTGTTCGTTAGTCTCGCTAAAACTCGAGAACGGCTGAGCGGATTTATCTCATCTTGGTCTTGAAATGTTCGTGGAGGTATAGGGAAGGTTTAAAAGGTGAGAAAAATTAGAATAATAGCTAGGAAAACCATAAAATCAACCTTTTTCTATTTCCCATATAAACGTTTGAGTTTTAAGTAGGGGTAGGAGTAGGGTAGGGGTAGAATAGAGGTAGGGTAGGGGTAAGGGTAGGGGAAGGGTAGGGGTAGGGTAGGGGTAGAGTAATATAGAGTAGGGATAGTGAAGAAGTGCACATAAGTCAAAGCGAAGCTTGACCGGGTCCGCTAGTTTAGAATAGAATAGAATAGAAAATATTTTATTTGTTAACACAACATATTGAAGACTTAAATCTAATACACGTCTTGATACTTATAACTATTATTTATAGATTTAAATGTGTTGTACAATAAAATTATCCGACTCAGCTAGAATGTTGCGATATTCTTCTTCTTCGAAATATTCTGCCAGATCCTATTGAGGGAAGGACAGAACATAAAAACTAAGAAAAAGCTTATAAACCAAATTTCAAAGTAAATAGAGAAAGCAGTACACTGCTTTCTCTAGTAAATCATTATGAAAGAAAACAAAATTAAATTATAGTAAAACTAAAATTATAAATAAACGTTACTAAAGAAACCCAATTCGGAATAATTTTTATTAAAACATTTTGTTACAAGTTTGCCACACATTCAGATTTTTGTAAATTTAATAAATTTGCACGAAATTGTTTTTTAAAACATAATTTAGTATTCGCCATACGACTAGGAGGGGGGATGTTATTCCAACAATTTGTGGCTAGATATCTAAATCTTCCTAAATCTCTAATCTATCTAAATTCTTCTATCTAAAATGTTTATTCTACACACACTTCTGATATGTGACGTATATATTGTACGCGACATATCGGAACGCTAAATCGTTTAACAGTATGTCTTTTCTGTAACTAGCCAAGCTCCATGCCTGCGACCTAAACTGATTAATTTTTTTTACAATTCTATGCCTGACAAATTGATCCAAGCGTCAGGTGACCCAAGAGCTGGCGCTTATTTGGCCTCATTTCGGCCAAATTTTATTTGAACCGAAGAATAATTATCTATTTTAACCACACAGCATTACCGACTGCGCCAAAGAGGTCATCACAACTACATTTATCATTAAGTATTCATGGACTAAGTCACAGATTATCGATGAATAGATTAGCACTTTGACATTTCGTCAATGGCTTGAATTTGGTCCAAATTTGTAGCTCCAGAACAATCAGCAAATTAAGGCCTAACAGAGCTCGGAGTAAGCCGCACTAAGCTCATCGCAAGCCTATTACAGTCATGCCAATCTCGTCAATACTGATTTCAATTTATAACATGAGAATCCATTCAAAACGTACATTGAATCTCGAAAAAACTGCCGTATAATTTGACAATTTTAAATATTTTATACTTTTTAGAATATTGTGATTCCACATTTCTTAGATAGGTAAGTGTTTTCTTGTTCTTACTATTAAATTGTCCCATTTTCAGTTGTGAAAATTATTCAAAAAGTTCCTATAATCTTAATGCAGATTCGATCAGAACAATTTTATAAAAAAATCCTTTACACTATTTAATGAATTATTAAATCCCGTTTTCACTTACACAGCTGTATGAAAATAACCAACGTCGTCTTCATTGTAATTTTTATAAAACGTGATGTGATGATCTGATTTCTTTGTATTTAATCGAGTAAAAATCCGGTCTCCGGCCGCGACCCGCACATTTACCTGAATGGGGTGGCGGTAAATTGTGAAAGGTTTTGATTGCCTACCACTTTATAGAGCCCATTGTCCCAGGGAAAACGGTCCGCTTGTTAGACCAGCTCCATTATCGTCTGGGGAATGTTCACGTCGATAGAACTTGGGTTTATACTACTCCGACATTACAGTAGTCTGTAAATCTTTAATGGTATGTTTTAACTGACTTTAGAGGTTGTGGCTTCCAGGGCTGGGCATTAAAATAGACCCCAGGAGGTCGGTCTCTTCTTCTTTAGGACGTAAGACGTCGTGATACATATCTGTGTCATAGATAGGAAGGCAGTGCAGGGCTACAAAAACCCATAACGTCGTAAAAAAGTTTCGAGGAGATCATGCATAACGGCATGGTAGCATACATTGAAAGGTGAACTTTAATGGCGCACCAGATGATAGGTACCAGGCTATCCGACAGTTTCCTCTTCCTCCATGCATGTCGGAGTTTCCTCTTCCTCCATGCATGCTCTGCACGGAGGGTACAGAGCATGCATGGAGGAAGAGGAAACTCCGATACATGTTATGCTTAGATGCAGAGGTATATCTGAACAACGCGCAGCACACATTGGATGCCCAGCAATACTCCATGAGGCATTCGGTGACCTGGGCAGCCTGCTAAGCTTCTGAAGCGAGCTTGGTTGGCTGGAGTGAATCCGGCGGGAACCAGCACCAAATGGACCTACGTACAACGGCCAACCACTAATGGCCAAGTGCGGAAAAGGCCCAGGAAAGGAGAAGAAGAAGAAGGTACCAGGATACCAAAAATATTCTTTAACTCTGTATTTGACACAGGGAAACGATATCCGAGTGACATACTTGAGGTTTAAAAATCCTCAAACGTAACCGTAACATCTGTGGACAATTCGGAACAACATGCGTTGCGAGGCTAATATGTCGTAAATCTATAATTGATAGAGATGATTTCGAACATATCGACGCAAACTTCTTATTATAAAGCACAGACTGAACCATTGGTATGCTTACCAGTATAACAACAGTGGACAGTAGTCGAGTCGTGATAACGGACTTGTGAACAAAGTTAGGACGTGTCACATCCGAGCGCACTCCAAACGATGAAGCCTAAGTGTCACCTTTGACATGTCGAGGAGGTCATCATGGACTCAGCCACTCGACCACAGAGACAGGCAGTAATTTATCATTTATCTCAGTGTATTATATACTGGGCCCGCTATCTCCTGGATCCATTAGTGTCGATTACAGAGCCGCTGGCGCTGAATCACTAAGTGCACAGAAATGGCCCGGAGACCAAGCGATAATTAATTCATGACCAATCTCTTATCCTAATTACATCGGAATGGATCGCTAAATATTTCAGTACCCAATTGTAATATTAGTTAGCGTAATGAGATGTTAAAGATAATTTTCGATGATAGTTATTTGTTGTATTTTTTTTTTCATGAATAAAATATTTGTTTTCACGATGTTTTGCCTTCACCGTTAGAGACACGTTATATTTAATTTCTATAAATGCACACAACTGAAAAGTTGGAGGCGCATGCCCCGGACCGGATTCTAACCCACACCCATTCGGAATCAGAGGCAAAGGTCATATTCACTGGGCTATCACGGCTATTAAACTATTAAAGGACTTTATTACTTTACGAGTATTAGGTGCAAATCCACTAAACTCATTTATGTCTACTTTTTTCATCAAAAAGCCACGCAGATTGCAATCGCTTAAGCTGAAGCCACCGGAAACGGTTGTGGAATAGCAAATGACTTTGCGTTGGAATCCCGATGACCCGACGCGGCGCGGCCGGAAATTGCAGTAAAACCGACCGGAAGTTCTAAGTTGGTAGACGTTGGCATACATTAACATAAGATGAGTTTGTAATTCTTGTCAAATCAAATGAGTTTATATCAAGTAGGCTAATAATGATCTTTAAGCATCTGACATTTTTTCTACAAAAGCTGAACGTTCGTCAGCGTGCTCCTATCGTAGGTAGTTAAGAGAAAAATAAACTATAAATTGTTTAACTTCAAAGCGTATTTTTTGTTGTTTCACTTGGCTAGTCGTAATTTTTATTTGTTTTATCGGCCGTGGCTAGTTCAGTAATAAGCCACGGCCGATGTCCACGGCAGGGTGCCGGCAAATGCAAGCGATTTAGCGTACCGCTGCGATGCCGCGTAGAAACCGTCAGAATGAACTTGTAACTATTTCAAGTAAGCTTCCATCTTAAGCTGCATCGTCAATTAACATCTTGAGATCGCAGTCAAGGGGTTACTTATCATTGAAAAAAAAATATGTAGATCATAGGTACGACTGAAGTAAAACTTCTTTTGCTCTCCTTTTCAATGTCCGTTTGCCTGGCCCGATTACACTGTTCGTAACGCATCATCAACTTACTCACTAAATCATGCGATCGTAAAGAAGTTTTGCTTTAAAACGAACCCCCGCAGCAGCGCCGGCTCGCTGACCTACCTCCACGTCTTCAGCATGAGAGCGCCGTACGTCAAGCAGAAGCCGACCTCGCGCAGCCACACGCGCGCCGTGCACGTGAACACGGTGGGCCGCCCGTACATCACCAGCGTCGTGCAGTAGATGAGCAGCGCGCCCAGCACGATCACCCGCAGCAGTGCCGGGCTCGCCGCGCGCACCACCTGAGCGTGAGTAGGTACGTATCAGTCCCAGTAGTTTCACGATTATATGAAACAAACTAATCCGTCATCAACCCATATTCGGCTCACTGCTGAGCTCGAGTCTCCTCTCAGAATGAGAGGGGTTAGGCCAATAGTCCAACACGCTGGCCCAATGCGGACTGGCAGACTTCACACACGTAGAGAATTAAGATAATTCTCTGGTATGCAGATTTCCTCACGATGTTTTCCTTCACCGATTGAGATACGTGATATTTAATTCTTTAAAATGCACACAACTGAAAAGTTGGAGGTGCATGCCCCGGACCGGATTCTGAACCCACACCCTCCGGAATCGGAGGCAGAGGTCATATCCACTGGGCTATCACGGCTCTTACAACAAACTAATAAAATATAATATTGTCAAGTACAGCACAGCGCGGCGAGTCTCTATGTGCTTATATTCCAAGGGAACGCTAAATCATTTCGCGAGGAAAAACAAAATAAATTGATATTTATCCTTGTTCCTTGTATCATTAAATATATTGCTTCTCAACAATTCTTGGCCATACATCAAACATAAAATGTGCGAAACAAAGATATAAACAACAATAACAAAGTTTTTATGTACTCGTAAAAGCACAAATGTGTAACTGAAACGTCTGGGTCTGATAACCAGAGTGATTAGTTTAAGAGTTAAATGAAAACTAAAAATAGTAGCGCCAGTAGATACGGGTTACGGCATAAGAGAACATCTGGTTAACTTTAAACTACAGACTTCCAGAAACTCACAAACTTCCTAATTATTATCAGAAATATGAGGCTTAATACCTAGGCGCGTTGACGCGATCAAATTGCAGGACGTGTCTTTTGAATATTCTGCTATAGACTATGGTTTTCCACTGAACAACATCTAGGCCATCTGCTTGCTTCGTCAACTCATTGTCATCATCTCATTTCCCTTATCCCACTTATGGAGTCGGCAAAATATGTCTTTTTTTTCCATTCGCTTCTATCATTCGTTAATTTATCATTTACTTCTTTTACACACATATCCTCTTGTACATAATTTAACCAGGAAATTAGTGTATGTGAAAGTACTCCAGGTTGGAGTGTGTGGTGTTGGCAAAGCAGGAGGAAGGCCAAAAAAGAGAATTTATTGTCTCCCTCTGCTCTTGTGTCATTCCAATTGCAATTTTTTCATTATCATCATCATCATCAAAGCTAACCTTTTACCCCTCAACTTTCAAACTTCCCCTTTATTCGTCCCAATTTCACCACACATCCATCTTTTCATTTGCATGCATTCTTCTATAAATATTATTTAATTCTATTTTTCTAAAAATAATAAATATTACTAAATTTGTGTTAAGACTGTTTAAAATTATTCTTAAGTATATAATTAGTGAAGTGATAGTAAAAAGTATATGTGAAACTGCTATATAAGACTTGACGATGATAGTAAATAGTGACAGTATAAAGTGTTTAAAACTCTAATTTATTAAGGAAATACTGCTATAGATCTAATTAAAACGTGAAATCTTTTAAAAGTGAATAAATAATTCACGTTCAATAAAATCGTTATTTATTTAAAAACAGTGACTACTATGTGACATGATCTAATGTTTTACTACGCGCAGCGGCATCTACTGGTTGAGCTCGTATTCATATTGCTTGATTGCATGTGCTTAGCGAACTGACAAGTCGTGATTGTGACGTATCGTTTATAAATTATTTACGAGCAGCACCATCTACTGGATGAGTTTGAAGTTATGTTACTATATCACAGGATCGTTACATAAACGGGAGATTATTTTCATGAAGTACATTAAGTCTCTCACAGCTCAGTCGGCAAACAGCCGACCTTATAAGTGTGGACACGAGATCGAACCCGGGTATTTCACAGGAGTTTTTTTCCTTTCCTAATAATTAATTTTTGCTTACAAACACTTAATTTATTAGTTCGAGACCACAGCGAGATATCCATTATGAATTTGTCAGGTACAAATACCTCGATTTTGGAGCAACCTCGTACATCGACGAACAATACGAGTGTTTCGGAATACATTACAATGAGAAGGAAGAACGAACGCCGGAATATCAGACATAAATCGGACTGTGATCACCTGCCATCTAATGACTCGAATATAAATGATATGAGTTTATTAAGTTTACCAGATGAGTTAAATAATAGTTATCATAGCACAATAGAGGAAATGCGCATTGATATTGAAAATTTAAGAGCTCAATTGATATCTGCAAACGCTGAAATACAGAATCTTAATTTTAAAAACAATGACCTTGAAAAAACTATAAAAAGTTATGAAATTAGGCTGAACATAAACAGATCCACGGTGAACAAGGATTTAAATTGCTCCACGCCAATCAGTGCAACGAAAAGAAAGAATAAAACAAGTCCTTCTCCCTCAACGTCTTCTAACTTGAATCACAGGACCCAAGTTAATGTATCACCGATGTCCAAAGATAAACAAGGTCGTGAATCGTCGAAGTCGAAACCGAAAAATTCGTCGGTGCCATCAGCGCAGTTGAACTCTCAAAAACAGCTAAATTATTTGCCAACCGCACGCAGCTCTCATGCGCCGACGGCTAGTCGTACGGAACTAAATTCAAAGCTGCCTTCGAGTACAGAAAAAATAGGAATATATATTATTGGTGATCAGCAACTAAGTAAACTATCATCAGAAATGTATTATTCGAGATTGCATACAGGAAATGACGGCTATTCAATTCAAGGATTAATTAAGCCAAATGCTACATGTACCCAGACATTAATTGACTGTGAAAACCTATGTAAAACATTAAATGACAAGGATATTGTAATTTTAGGAATTGGTGCCAATGAAAATAGTCCGTATAAGATGTATTCAGAGTTAAGTAACATATTGCATACATTAAGAAATAATAAAGTATATATTGTAAACGTTTTCCACAATCCCTACTTAAATACCTACATGCTAAATAATATGATAAAATTGCTCTGTAGAAACTATTCAAATTGCTCATTTATATCTTTAAATTTCGACTGCTACAATAAAAACTATATAAAACAACTAAGTTATAAGTTAAATATCGAAATTGACTATATAAGTTATAGTAAACATTACATTACTGGCTTAAAATCGGTAAAAGCTAAACCCCAATCCAACATACTGTCATACAAGGGTACTATTCCATATTATTTCAATAGACAACAAAAACATGCATCTTCATTAGCTACACAAAAATGTTTCCCAGTTCAGAACCCATCGGTATGTCAAATTAAACATATGGACAGAGGAACTATTCCCTATTATTTTCCAAAAATCTCGAAGCCTGAATGTACTAATTCAATGTTTTTTCGAGAATAACGTATACACACTACTTCACCAAAACATAGCAGGTATATTGGCTAAGGTAGACTATTTTGATATAACGTTAGAATATCTCATCACGAACAAAATTCTCAATAGCATTGACATTATATGCCTAACCGAAACTTTTATCAAACGAGGTTCCGAGTCAAACTTGAAAATAAATAACTATGTTGTTGCTTCACATTTTACTAGATCTACACAGAAACGAGGTGGGACATGTATATTGTTAAAAAAACATTTAGAATATAAAACTCTCTCTGACCTATACAAAATTATAAAACCGATAGAAATTCATTTTGAATACTGTGCTGTTAAAATTATATCAATAAATCTCACTGTTGTTTGCATATACAGGACACCTACATCCGATATTAACTTATTTTATGAAAAAATGGAACTATTGTTACATAGACTAAATCCAAACTCGAAAAAACCACTTGTCCTTTGTGGTGACTGGAATATAAATATGTTGGTCAAAAACAAGTGTTCTGATAGGTTACAATCAATATTGACTAGCCATAATCTCACTAACCACATTCTAAAGCCCACTAGAAAACTGTCCTGTATTGATCTGATAGTATCTAACATTGTGGATATAAAGTCAGTTATTCATTATCTTGCATTGTCAGACCATGAAACGGCACAGTCAATAACTTTCAAATGTAGTAAGGTAACTTCTCATCCTCCTCGTAACAAAATGACTTGGTTTGAGACTAAACGAGATTTTTCAAAAGATAATATTAATAAATTTGTGCAATGCATATCAGCGTTATCATTTCAGGAAGTGTACGAGCAGGATGAGACAAACAAAGCTTTTAGCCAACTACACGAACTTTTGACTCTTTTTCATGCACTGTGCTTTCCCGAAATTAATGTTAAAATTGTAAATAAAGAAATTAAAAACAGATGGCTATCTAAGGGTATAAAAAGGTGCTGTATAAATAAGCGTCGTCTATATTTGAAATTTTTACAATCACCAGACAATAAACATATAAATCAAACAAAATATAAGAAATATTCGCGACTACTTAAAAGTTGTATTGAAAAATCACAAGCAATTACTAATAAAAAGTTTATAGCGAGATCTAAGAATAAGTCCAAAGCGTCTTGGGATATTATTAATAACAGTTTTGAATCTAAAATATCGAATAGAGAAATAAGTAATGTTAAATATCGGGGCATTACTTTTTCCACCCCAAGTATAATTACAGAAGTATTTAATAACTTCTTTCTGGACATTAGCAATAAATCTAATGATGTTGATTATAAACAAAATTTGACTTGTGACATAAATAGTAATCATAAAACACTGTATCTGGCGCCAACAAACATAGACGATGTATATAAAACAATTTTAGGACTAAATATGACGAACTCAAAGGGATATGACAACTTAAATACTAGACTTCTAAAACGCTGTGCTGCTTATTTGGCACCGCCACTTATGCATATTATAAATCTATCTTTTGTGGAAGGTGTGTTTCCAGAAAAACTCAAGTTGTCAATTGTAAAGCCAGTATACAAAAAAGACGATAAAAGTGATATAAAAAACTACCGTCCTATAACTCTAATACCTGTACTCTCAAAAGTTTTAGAAAAAATTATGCACAATAAACTATTTAGTTTTATATCACACTGCAACATACTAAAAGATGAGCAATATGGCTTTAGAAAGAATTGCAGTACTACACTAGCCTGCTATAATCTTAACAAAGTTATCACAGAGAACCTTAATGCGAAGGAGTCGGTTGTATGTATCTTTCTAGATATGACCAGAGCATTTGATCTAGTTTGTCATAAAACGCTTCTAGATAAATTGGAAAAGTATGGTATTAGAGGAAAATGTTTACAGTGGTTGGAAAGTTACCTTAGCAATAGAATGCAATGTGTTGAAATTTTAAATACAAATAATTTTCGATGTAATATATACCGATCAAATTTTAAAATTCAAAATCCATATGGTGTTCCTCAAGGCAGTATCCTAGGTCCTTTATTATTTATTTTGTATATAAATGACCTCCCGAATGTCATCAAACACAAATGCATTATGTATGCTGATGATACAACTATTGTTGTTACTGGCAAGGATAGATCAACTATTGAGTTTGAATGTAACGATGCTTTATCAAAAGTTATCCAATGGTTAGACAGAAATAATTTGTCAGTCAACATGCAGAAAACAAAATTTATTCAATATATGCCATATAACAACATATCCTCAAATTTCAAAATTAGTTATAAAGGGTCGTCTATAAATGAAGTAGAAACTACAACTTTCTTGGGGATAATAACTGATAAATATTGCAATTGGAAATCCCACATCGAACAATTATGCGCCAAGTTGGATAGATTTGTATTTGTTCTTAGAAGATTATATCAAACCAACAGTTACAAAACAGCTTTGTTGGCATATAATGGATATGTTTCTTCACTGCTAAGGTATGGAATCATCTTATGGGGAAACTCTGTACTTATAAACACTGTGTTCGTTAAGCAAAAGGCTTGTTTGAGGGCCTTATGTGGCTTGCACACGCTTGACTCATGTAGACCTTTGTTTAAAAGGTTTAATGTTCTCCCTCTGCCTTGTTTGTATATATTAGAAATATTATTACTAGTTAAAAGATATCCTAAATATTTTAAAAGTTACAATGAGTTAAGTGATGTCAGGCGAAGAAGAAAAGATAAGCTAATAATGCCACCAAAAAGGCTTGACATGTTCGCTAAGAGTGTACATTGTAGTGCAATTTCAATATATAACAAACTACCAGATATCTATAAGATTGACAATGTAAATAGTTTCAAGAGTAAGGTTTCTAAAATGCTTATGGATAAATGTTTCTATAACTTAAATGAGTATTTAAATTACAAATTTTAATGATATTCTTTTTTTTTTTTGACGTATGATAAATATTTTGACATAATTTTAATTGACATGTGTGTTTGACATAATTTTAATTGACATTTTAACATTTCACTGGTAATAATTACTTGACTTTGCACTAAATTTAACAAGGTTTAATAATTTTGACAGTATATATTATGACTATTATTTTATTTTATCTGTCACAGTAGTTTTGAGTTACATTTGTCATAATCATTGAATCTTAAAATGTTAAATTGTATAAGCTATTACATATGTTTTCTTTTTTATTTGTTTGCTTTTAAATTAGGATTATACATAGTCTATTTAAATTTTTCATACACCAAATTATTATGGTAGAGAGTATCAGGGTCTTATAATATTTAAGTAATCTTTGTAAACCTGCTTTCTGATGAATAAATAAATTATTATTATTATTATTATTATTATTATCAACTGAACTCTTATTGCATAAAACTCACGCGAACATGTCCATATTTGATAGTGAAATACACGATGAACGGCAAGCACGATATGACGAAGCAGGCCAGCGCGAAGATGGTCGTCCTCACCACCCAGTTCAAGGCGGCCACACACGGCGACCCATCCACGCACGCTTCGCAGCCTTCTGCACAGGGCAGGCACTCGAATGCCGTGGCTTTGGAGTACAGGCTCAGTTGGTTCTGGGTAAAAAAATAGTGCCTCTAAATGTTTTATGTAACGGTATTTAGTAGCTGAGTCGCTTGAAATTGGCTGGACGCGTGATCGTCCGTTTAATATTTAGAAACTAAAATACGGATGAAGTAATTAATTAATTAAGAAGTAATTTTAGTTCAACATCTTTTGTTTTTTTTTGGTTGCTTAATTGCTGTAGACTGTTTCGCGAGATTTGGCAAGCGCAGAAGTTGTGTCAGAGTCAATGCTCGAGGGTTAAAATAACGCAGGGATACTCTCTCTAAGGGCATCAATCTTCTCAGTTGAAACGGACATGTTACTGAGAGCTGAGATGAGCTTTGTGACCGTGTTTGAAATTCACGTCTGAAAATCGGGTACTGAGAATTTATATTTAGTAGACGCTGCCAAAAGAACCCTGTACCGCCCTTGTACAAGGTACAAGGGTGGTACAAGGTTATACTTACCGAGAGATGCTTCTCGTATTCTTCCTCGATGTCGCTGCCGTTGTAGAAGCGACTGTCGGCGGTGGTGTTTGGGAAGTAGAAGCCGCGGCGACACACGCAGCGGTACGAGCCGCGCCGGAACCCGAGACCGGGGACAGGCACGCACTGACCAAAAAAAAAAAATTTTTTTAGTAGTTTTTATTTAATTTCCTTGATATATCGTATCGTAGCGTATCTAATTTTTTTTTGTCTGATTGTGTAAGTGCCGTAGGCTCTTTATGGGACCTCAGCGGCTTCACCGGGGGGTAGCGTATCTCATGTGACAATACAATAATCTGAATCGTCAAAGTTGGTTACTGGGAGTCGGAAGGTAGATATAATATTACTAGCGGACGCCCGCGACTTCGTCCGCGTGGAAATCAATGTAAACTTTCAAGCCCTAGTTCATCATATTTTAGGGTTGAATTTTAAAAATTTTTGAATTACATTATATTTCGTATTTTATTTTATGATTTATAAGCAAATTTTAAAAACTGTAACTCTAAAAATGCAGACTTTCCATACAAACTTTCGACCCCTATTTCACCCCCTTCTTATTTTATTTTCACAATAAAATATAACTATAATCTTCTCCGTATCTTGGTCTTAAACCATGCCAAGTTGCATTCAAATTCATTCAGTAGTTTCAGCGTGATGCCCGAATAACAAAAAACACCGACAAACAGGCAGACAAAAAATCGAAAAAAAATATTTTTAGCTTCAGTATCGATTGTATAATGCCCCCCAACAAAAATTTTCAAAATATCTTCAATGTATAGAATTTACAAAATGCACAGAATTCGTATTATAGGTATAGATTATAAAAGGCGCTGTCGTCTGTTATGCCACGCTAACGTTTGTTGTTACAAATGGTATAAGTAAAATCTCAAATTGCGAATATATGTATAGAATTCGACCAGTTTTATTATAAGTATAGATGCAAAAAGATTATTAACAACAACTAGTGAACAGGAAAACCAATTGTGGTTTATGTTGCACTTTGGTTAGGCTTCATTTCATTATGTAGTATGTAGAATAATTATTAAATACGAGTAAATAATGTGAATTTATTGTGTCACCTTTGCATTAATCGACTCGTGTGCCCTGAAGGCAAACAACATAACGCTGTTAGGTTCCCTACTCTACCATATACCCCTAACTGGTTTCTATGCGGCATCAAATTGGATGATATTTATTGGCACGACGTCTTTGTTGGTATTACGAGTATGTTAACAAGCCCTAGCAGCCCATCGCTCTAGATTAACTGATTTCAAGTATTAAAATTTTAAAATTACCTGTGCTGAGAATCTAATCCAAGATATACTCGTTGTAAATGAGTATAATATCTGAGCTTATTAATAGAATAGAAAATCTTACAACTGTCCATGTTAGGAATCGAATTCAGGGCGTCTTTATTGTAAACAAAGCAACAGAGGTCGTCAATCTAACAGTGAGTTGACACAAAAATATTTCGTCAAAATATTTACTCACAATCATGGCGCAAACACGTGGAAGCTATTTTCTCTTTGGATTTTCGGATTATGATGTTAATAAAACTTTTGTGTTATGGTTCCGCGGCTAAAACGGTAAAAAGCCTCGCTTTACCACATGAGGCAGAAAAAACTATGAGCGACGTTTATTTTTATCACCCAGCCAGGGCGGTTAGTACGATATTCTTTATTGTGGTAAGCTCTAAGCCGTTTCTTAACTCAAAATATAACAAGCGCTTGAATCAAACAAATAGGAGAGTTTTTCTGATTCATTTATATGTGCTTATGTGTAATGTTTACTGAATAGTTTCTTTTGTATTTGGGATTTTATTGTGTTTCTTCCTTTATAATATTACAAGTGATGGACACCTACAATTGGACATAGGCCTCCTCACATGATCTCAATTCGTCAGCATCTAGCGGCTTCCTTTAACCCGCTTAAAAATCATCGCTTGTCATCAGTCCTAGTCGGTGGTCGGCTAAGGTGTCGAGAACACACGACATAGTGACATTTTGCGACATAGTGAGTTCAGAGCAGCAAGGCGTGTGCCATAATGGCATCATAGCAAGACAGGGTCATGCCATTTGCTGTATCTGTATTTGAGTCAATTTTATCGCTGATATGTTTCACAAAAAAATTCCATCACAGTTTGAGGGTCATCTTCAGCATCATCTCATTAGCCGATGGACATCCACTGCAAGACATAGGCCTTGTGTAGGTACTTCCAAACATCACGATACTGAGCCACCTGCATCCAGCGAATCCCTGCGACTCGCTTGTTGTCGTCTGTTAACCTGGTGAGGGCCGACCAACACTGCGCTTTCTAGCGGGGGGGTCACCATTCCAGCACTTTGGGACCCCAACGTCCAACAGCTCTTCGAACTATGTGCACCGCCCATTTCCACTTCAGCCTCGCAACTCGTTGAGCTATGTCGGTGACTTTGGTTCTTCTGCGAATCTCCTCATTTCTGGTTCGATCACGCAGAGGTACTCCTGACATAGTTCGTTCCATCACCCGCTGTGTGACTGCTTATGAGGCCCATAGTTAGCGACCAAGTCTCGGAACCATAGGTCATCGCTGGCAACACGCACTGTTCGAAGGCACTGAGTTTGGGGGTATTTCTTACAAATACTGTAGGTAATATACAAAACATACATCATTATTACAGTACACACAAATGTTTGTCTAAATATCGTATAAAGATATTCTTGGAGGGCTATATAGTAAACACAATATAGACATGCGTTTAATAATATTACAGGGAGGCGTAGGCTTTTAACTTATTTACGAACGTTCGCAGAGGACAGACGGGGGCGCCAGTCGCATGTAATATTACAGACTACAGTATCATAAGTACAGAAATATTGTAATAATAGTAGTAGATCTGTATTAGAGAAGTATATGTATGTATCACCCGTTTCTTTATCGAACGAAAATTTTCATATTCAAATTCTTTCATATCAAATTTAATACTCACGTTAAAAAATATATTACGAGTAGGTTGCCTAAAAATTTTCTTTTCCAGAATTTACTATTAACCATACATATTATTAATGATAGTTTTTGAGGCAACCTACTCGCAACATATTTTTAACGTATATTTGATATAAACCAATTGGGTGAAGGTCGTTTCTAATACGGATCATATAAGCTATCCCGACAGACGTTGTCTTGATATAGGATTTTTTTTACTGAGCATTCCCTTCTTCTAAAAAGTTACATTAAAAAATTGCAGCCCGGAGCTAGAAAGTTGATGGTGTTATACCACCGTTCCTAGCTCGTAAAACCGTCGACACCATGCACTATTACCCACCCTTATTGGAGCAGAGTGACGGTCCTAAGCGTCATGTCTCTTGTCCTGTAAGGAGAGTGGCCTGGCCCTGTAGGATCGTAGGGTGGCTTAAAACAGGCTGTTAATGATGAATGATGATGATGCAAGAATCCAAAAGTAGCGGTCGTCCGCCAGTAGAAAATATATTGTTTTATTAATTACGTTTTTTTCTGCTCGCTCCGAGTAAGCCAACAATAATTGAGTCCCGGAGGAGCGTTTATTTATGGAGTTCATATTTCAAGTAAAAAAAAATATAATTCGTCTGAGCCAGTGCGTCTGACGGATCTCAAGAAAATGTTAAATTTTATTTCATTTTTCTTTAGCGCTGTGTGAGTCGATATCTCTCGGGAAACCCCAGTGAGTGGAACGTGTGCGAAGTGCGTGTTTTAATGAAAAAATAGTGAAAATTGATAAGACATGTGGCGTGAATGTATACCAACGTGACAAACGGCTCTCGAAAAATTATTTTCAAAGAGCCGTCACTCACCTTAACCTACTAGAGGTTGTGGCTTGCAATATACACTCCTGACTTTAACGTCAAATGTAGGAAAAGCCGCCTGAAAAACAGATGATTTTACGAAAATAACTTCATTTTGAGGCTACACTAGGGACCTTGTTTTCACCGGCGAAGATCCAACACGAAAGCCTGATCATCAGGATGTGAGTTCAATTGACGGTCACGAGGGCTTCATATACCTAAGTAAAACACAGTTCCTTATTACCGCCCTGCCCCTGTAGCCGAGTGGCACGGCGATTCTCTTTCTACGATCGCAAACGCTTCAAAAACTAGAAAAATGTATGGGAAGACATTTGCTATCGACAGGTCACAGAATCAAGATCCGACATTTCCATATATTTTTTTAGTTTTCGAAGAGTTTGCAATCGTAGAAAGAGAATCGACGTGCAACTCGGCTACAGGGGCTGGAAGCCGAGGTCCGAGTGTCATCATAACCGTGTAGCCCATCACTTCTTCTGTATTTGGGCCAGGCAATTTTTTTACGTTGAGAACGTTGGGGTCCCAAGGTGCTGGAATGGCGACCCCGCACCGGAAAGCGCAGTGTTGGGCGACCCCCCACTAGGTGAACTAAGGACATCATTCGGCGGCTCCGGAGAGCCGCCGGATGCTCGCGGCTCGAGACCGTTTGGAAGTCCATGCAAGAGGCCTATGTCCAGCAGTGGACGTCCATCGACTATTAATGATGATGATGATGATGAATTTTCCTACGCTCAGAAGCTTGATCTCAAAATATGAAAAAAAAATAACGTTGTTGAAGTTGCGATCGTCCACTAGCGAGCAATAAACCTATAAAATATCGTTGCATCGACAACAAAGTCCTTTACTTTCATTGCGCGATTGATGGCGCGTCCATTTTATAAATGGCGGCGCGTC
The DNA here is from genome assembly GCF_947172395.1 of Bicyclus anynana. NCBI lineage: Eukaryota > Metazoa > Arthropoda > Insecta > Lepidoptera > Nymphalidae > Bicyclus > Bicyclus anynana. The sequence continues at coordinate 18,706,562 of NC_069083.1, forward strand.
CGCGTCCGTATATTTTACGAGTATATCCCTGTGCCGTATCGTCAGCGCGGACATAAAACTCAAAGTGACATGGTGTGATATGTTAGGGGTATGTGCAATTTAATTAATTAAAAGTTCAAACAGTATTTTTTAATTTTTCAAGCCTTTGGATAGAAAATATTTTCAAATTAATCAAACCTGTTGAGTGTTGTATAACGGCTGTAATAATTATTGTTTTTTTTTTATTCTTTACAAGTAAGCCCTTGACTACAATCTCACCTGATGGTAAGTGATGATGCAATCTGAGATGGGAGCGGGCCAACTTTTTAGGATGAAAATCCACATCCCTTTCGGTTTCTACACGATATCGTATCTAAATCGCTTGGCGGTACGTCTTTGTCGTTAGCCTCCCACTAGCCAGACCTGAACCAATTAAGAAAACCTCAAACGGCCCAGCCGAGGATCGAACGCAGTACCTCCGTCGTGTAAATCCATCGCGCATACCACGCACTACGGAGACCGTCAAGAGTAACTCTGTCTACGACAATTTGGTTGGTATTTTATTTTTACCTGTGAATTAGCGTTCGGATTTTAGAGTATTTTTTATTGTTTGAATAATAGCATTGATACAAAATTTCATAATCTATGTATTACTCATATAGGGTATAGTACTCAAAATAATGTGAAAGGAACAAACTATCATTTAATTACTTGGGCTCAGAATTTATATAAAGCAGTATACCTAATCTTACAGAATTTTACATAAGAGGATTCTGGAAGCAACTTGCTTGTTAAGCTCAAACCATCGCCCAGGGTAAACAAAATAGAGTAAGTGTCATCTCGAAGGCAATTATCGACTTCCTAAACTCCTTTGATATAATCATCAGCGCCATCTATTGTAAACAAAACAAATCTTATTTAGAAACTCGCATCAATCATCTCAAAATTTAATTAAATTGGTTTGGGCGGTTTCGGATAATGGGAATCAATGAATATTCAGTTTTAATAGTTCTACTCAGGTTCCGGATTCAACACTGAGAGTTCGTGTGTAACTCCTAATACAGTATTATTTTTAAACCATCACGTTGTTCTAATGCAGATTAGTGGGCATGGGTGTTTAAACTCTTTAAAAATCTTTAATAACAGAACCAAACCAGGTTTCATTTGTTTAAGTGATTTGAACTCATTGGTAGAAAAAAAAAATTACACTAATTAAACGAATATAACAAAAAAGAAAACGCAAAGGTTGCCTGCTTTCACACTGCAACTGTGGGGTTGCCAGATTGAAACAGTTGAGTAATTTTATATATCCCCATCAGTTGTTTAGTCGTGTATGTTAAAAATAAAAGTTTGCAAGATTTGAGCTGTTTCGTTAGATTCTTTCACAGCTTCAGGGGACTGTAGACCTAATTAAATAGTTATATTGACATGAAAACGTGATAGCTCCACGCATTCCTGAGACAAAAATGCTTAACTGACAGACAACGTGTTAATTTATTAAGAAAAACAAACAACTGTACAATTTTCTTAATACTAAACTAGATATTAACAATAAACCAGTAAAATAGACAAATAGAATAAGAATCGGGTTAATACGCGTATACTTAGTTATTTAGTTTGGCTTGTACACAAATGTTAAAGGTAAGGCTTACGGCTGTAATCAGAAAACGAATTAATCGAATGAATTCTATAATGATTTATTTTTATGAAATACGGTACCCTAAAAATGCTTTTCATATCGTAAAATACCCGTAGCTCCAAACTGCGTCAGGTGAGATTACAGTACGCTATCACGTAATCCGATAAAAAAAGACCTTCCTTTATAAACGTCGGTCCACGTATCAATATTTCATTCGCCTCGATATTCAGTAAAAACGTACAGAACAGTGCAAGCATCGCTTGAATTTAAAATGCTTACAAAACGGGTTACTCCAACGGCGACGGTGGTTCTGTTATTTAAATTCTGTCCTTTCATTTACATATTTAAGTCGGGTCGAGTGTAGGTACACTGTACGGTGGAATTACGAGATGTATTGCTGTTCAAGTATTCTCTTGCTGTAGTAAACCAAGGTGTGTGGTTTTGGCATTTTAACCCCTGACACTAAAAGGGGGATGTTTGACATGCCTGTCTGTCTGTGGCACCATAACTCTCGGACGGATAAAGCAATTTCAATTTAGTTTTTTGTATATTAAAGGTGACTTATGCGCGAGTGTTTATATGTATGTTTGATGAAAATCGGTTGAGCCTTTTAAAAGTTGTGAAGGTGAAAGTGGGGAAGAGTAACCGAATGTTGCAAATATAGTCGAGTGGTCTCAAATGAAAGGCGCACTGAATGAGACTTGATCGAGTGTGTAGTTAATAATTTCATGACATTCGGGAGTTCTTCAAAATTTTAAATTTTATTCACCGATTGTTTATCAGAACGAAAGAAATACGATTTGGTGTTTATTTAAAAAATGGCAAGTTAAAAAGTTGTATAACGTAAAATTGGAAACCTATTCGCGCGTATACATACAAAGTAATCAAACTGTTTACTGATCCAATGTTTATCTTACGTGACTTCGGGTCGTGGTACTGGGATCGAGTCCTGGGTCTGACTATAAAATATTGAGCTTTTATTTTTTTCAATAAATTCTTAGTAAAAAGTCACAGTAAACACAGTCTGGCGAAGAGTCCATACAGGCCGGTTCCCGTCGGGTTACCTTTTAAAAATCCATACATACATATTAATTGTTGTAATGAACATGCATGTATGGATGTATAAAAGAAGGAGTGTCAAGCGGTATGAATTTTTTTTCTTTGGGACACCTTGCCTTCGTCAAAATTCCATACTTCGCCACTACTTGGTAGTAAACCAAAATCTGACATTGATTATTTAAAACAAATTTTATAGCTGCATCAAAAAATTAAACACTGATAGTAATCTAACTTTGTTTAGATTATATGTACTGCGTTTAATTCACACAAAGCTATCAATCAATCAATCAATTTATTTATTTATTTGCAGATACATGCATTGCTATTGATTCGAATCACTTTAACTCTGACGGAAGCCGCGGTATGTTGCAGAGCACGAAGTTCCCACCGACAACCGACGCCGCAGTTAAGTGTCATCTTGATAAATGGACGCCGCGGTGCCTGTTACAAGCAGTCGCTTCATAACATTGATATTAATATACCCTGTGTGAGGGCTTTACTACGTACCTACCTCATCGTTAACAACACATATTCGGCTCACTGTACGCGTCTCCTCCCAGAATGAGAGGGGTTAGGCCTTAGTCCACCGAGCTGGTGAAATGTGGATGTGGCAGACTTCACACACGTAGAGAATTAAGAAAATTCTCATATTTGCAGGTTTTATCCGTTGTGCTTGGAGGTCGTTCAAGACGCCTATGTCCAGCAGTGGGTGTCTATTACCTGATAATAATGATGAATGATGATGCAGGTTTTTTCACAGTGATTTTCCTTTAACTTTGATACACGTAGTATTTAATTTCTACATAAGCACATAACTGAATAGTTGGAGGTGCATGCCTCGGAACGGATTCGAACCTATGCCCTCCGAATGGAAGGCAGAGGTCATATCCACTAGGATATCACGTATCTACCTACTGTTTAATATTTTCCAGGCATTTTTTTTTTATTACGAAATAAACGATCTTCCCTGATTTAAGTAACGGTGTGATCTATAGTCTGGCAAGTTAGTTGTTAACACTCCCATGATATGCGGGCGACGGGCGGAAAGACTGCGCGGGTGTGAAATCGTGCGTGACGTGCATCAGTCATGGGTTTTTCATGCATCGCTACACGCCCAACGCCCAAGTTGCCAAGCTATATAATAGTAGTGGGTTAATTTGAATGATGTATAAGTTCATGTCTATTCCTCTAACAGTTGCTAAATGTCACCTACGTCTTAGCCAGTAGGGTGGTAACTGGCTACGGCTGATGCGGACTTGAGAGACCAAAAAAGTATAAGATTGTTTTTTTTTTTTATTCTGTACAATAAATTGAAATGAAATGAAATGAAATGAAAAAATGAAATGAAAATATACTTTATTGTACACCACACAGAAACATACGATACAGAAAAATAATGGAAAGAAAGAAAAATGCACAATAGGCGACCTTATCGCTAAAAAGCGATCTCTTCCAGGCAACCTAACGAAGAAACTAATAATGAAAATTATAAAGATATAGGCTAGGGTGTACAGAAGTAATATATAAAAGAAAATAACGCATAAAAAAGAAAATAGTTAAATACTTATGTAACAAAATACTAAGAAATATCAACATATATAATATACAATACGATACATATACCAAATAATACAAATTGTATATTTACAATATTTATACATACGTATACGAGTATATATATAAATATAGATATATAAATAATAAATATAAATGTATAAACATGTAAAAAAATATATGTAAACATGTCATAAACACAACAAACCATGACGATAATTATTAAAAAAAAAAAAAAAAAAATTTAGAAAATTTAAGGTGGAAAGTAATGTTTACCAATGAGCCCCTTGAATATCGGTAAAGATTTCGCACGTCTGATATCAGGAGGGAGAGAGTTCCACAGCCTTACGGATTCGACAGCAAAGGATCTAGAGAAAAAAGAAGTACTATGAGTGGGAATTTTTAAGATAAGGTTATCGTCAGAACGGAGTGAACGACAGTGAGTATCACTAAGAAACCGTTCTTTCAGATAAAAAGGAGTATAGTGATGGAAAAGAACAGAGTATAAAAGAGACAGAATATGAGTATTCCTGCGAAGACGAATCGGAAGCCACTTGAGCTTAGTCCGAAATTCAGAAATGTGGTCATATTTTCGAAGTCCAAATATGAACCGAATGCAGAGATTTTGAATACGCTCAAGTTTATTAAATTGCTCAATAGTTAAATCTAGATAGCAAGTATCAGCATAATCAAGAATTGGTAAAAGGAGAGATTGAGCCAGCGTAATTTTAGTAGGTATAGGCAGGAAGTTACTGAGACGTCGCAAAGAATGTACTGCTGCAAACATCTTCCTGCTCACTTCGCTAACCTGAGGGACCCAGGAGAGATATTTGTCAAATACAACACCTAGATTTCGTACAGTATCGCTAAATGGTAGTTGAACTCCATCAAAAACAACACAAGGAAGTGTTGTCCAGTTAATACGGGCAATTTGTTTGTGACTGCCTATAATGATGACCTGTGTTTTAGAAGCATTTACTTGCAGACCATAAGATCTACCCCACTCAACAATTCCCTGTAAATCTTTATTCATTGAATTAATTTTAAGGGGTAAGTCTTCTATTTTAGCTTGGGCATACAATTGAAGGTCATCAGCGTACAAGTGGTAGAAAGAAGATAAATTTAGAGTTATTGTACTAATAAAAATTGAAAACAAGAGAGGAGACAACACGCCACCTTGTGGTACACCAGCACCCACTGAACACCAGTCGGAGTGTGAATCTTCAACTCGTATACGCTGCTGGCGTCCATGCAAGTAACTATGAAACCAGTCAATGGCTGTAGGAGATATGTTAAGAGAACGCATAATGATCAAAAGTAGATCGTAATCAACGTTATTGAAAGCATTGCTGAAGTCTAACAGTGTCAGGATTGTCACACACTGGTTATCCATACCAGAGCGGATATCATCAGTTATTTTAACTAAAGCAGTAGTCGTGCTATGACCGGAACGAAAACCAGATTGAAATGGGTTGAAAAGGTTACACCGAGACATGAAAAGAGTTAGTTGTCTATGAACTATACGTTCAAAGACTTTTGACAGGAATGGGAGAATTGATATAGGCCGATAATCAGAGAAGCTCGAGGGATTAGGTTTTTTAGGAATTGGAATTACGTGTGCCCTTTTCCAAGATGTTGGAAAAACACCAGTAAGAATGGAATTATTGAAAATGAAAGAAATTACAGGGATTAGAAGTTCAAGGAGAGGTATGATCATTTTACGACTAATGCAATCAGTTCCAACAGCATCAGAGTTGACTTCCAAGATACTTCTCTTAACATCACTACAGTCGATTTGACTAAAGATAAAAGCTGGATCGTCGGGAGTGGGCAAAGCAGAAATATGATTTATTGTATTACTTTTTATAGTACTATCAATGGTACAAGATGAGGAAAAGTGCTGATTAAGCTGGTTTAAATTAACATTACTAGTATGGTTGTTCCTATTTGCTTTCCCAACTCCCAGAGATTTGAGAAACTTCCATACTCTACCAGAGTCTTCCTCTTCGAGTATGGATTTATGAATATGGCGTCGTTGCATATCTCTACACAACCTGTTACACTGATTCCGAATAACTTTATATTTATGCCGGTAAGCCTTCGTGTCCTTTGATTTTAACTTGGACTTTGCAACATTTTTTTTGTGTTGTATGGTTTTGATCTCCTCAGTAAGCCAAGGAGCAGGAAGATGCCTGATTCTGACTGGACGAATTGGAGCATGACGGTCATACAATTTAATTAAAAGGGAGTTAAAAATCTCTACTTGTTCGTCTATATTCGATCCAACACGAATATCATCCCAGTTTAAATTCGCAGCATCATCCCTCAGACGATCCAAATCCATACCACCAAAATTACGCTGGAGAAGAATTCTTGATTTTGCTTTAGGGGGGCGGATCTTATAAGATAGATAAAGTAAATCATGATATGAAAAGGCATCGGCAGGGCATTGGCCATGCTTAGCCACATGATCACTAGAAGAAACGAGAATAATGTCAAGAAGTGATGGGGAACAGTTTGGAAAATAGTGAGTCGCGGACAGAGGAAGAAGGTGCAAATTAGCCGCCTGTACTATAGATTTTAGACGTGTGGCGCGAGAGTCATTTTTTATAAGGCAAGTATTAAAGTCACCCATTATAATCGAATGCTTATATATAGTGGAACAAAACTATCTAATAATACCTCGAATTGTGGAAAAAAGTCAATAGTCAGGCTAGGGTTATAATAAACTCCAAGAAGCAGTTTGAGATTAGAAAAAATCACTTCTACAAACAAATGTTCAGCATGCGGGGCAGGCTGTGCTTGTGAGACACTAATAACAGTATACGGTAAATGCGGACGGAGATAAATAGCAACACCTCCGCCTACCCGATTTTCACGGTCATTCCGAATCAAGTGAAAACCAGGAAGAGCATATGATGTGGAAGATAAACATGGTTTAAGCCACGATTCAGAAATTAGGATTGCATGAATATATTTGCTATCAAAAGAAGAAAGCATATCGGGATAATGTGCAGGAATACTCTGAGCATTTATGTGAACGATATTGAAATTTTTAAATGAATCAGAGAAGTGCGTATCAAGTGTTTCATTAAGAGTTGGGAGGCTCTGAAAATTATCATTACTACTTATTACACTAGAATCAGAAAGCGAAAAGAATGAGTCGTTTAGGCCAATTGTATTAAGAAATGACATATTAAAGAAAGAAATAAAATGTATATAAATATTTATATATAATAATAAATAAATAAAATTAAAATAATTAAAATAATAATAATAATTCAAATAACAATAATAATTATATCTATACTTATATAAAAATTAATTAAAACAGATGATATTATTAATTAAATGTAAAAAAGAAAAAATAAATTATAAAATAAAATAAACAAATATAAACTTTACCTACCAGCTAGCAAAATGTGTAACATACTTATGACTAAAAACAAAATTATTACATAACTAAATCAATTAAAAACAAAACTAAATCTAAGATAACCATAGCATATCATCAAAAATAACTTAAAAGAAAATACATGACAATAATTCAGGATTACTTAATAGTGAAAATCCGAACACAAAGCAATTTGCCTTAAAGTTAACAATATAAGTTCTAATTGTTGTCTCTGGTTACTAATATAAACAGATACCGGATTTATTTGACAGATAATAAAGTAAAACGTAACTAATAAATAACCTGTGGCCCTGTGGCTATTCACAGTTGGCATCACTGTTTAAATTGTCAACGCTTGATACACGTCACTTTTGACAGTTCATGAAAAATTGATAATTGAAAGTACAGATTATTGATACAATTTTGAGGGTATAATTTTAAAATAAAAGAAAAAATAAAATGTTGTGAAGTCTAGTCATAAGTACCTAAATAAACAAGAATTGAATTTCTACTTCCTAACCACTCGTCTAACTGTACGGGAAACGGGCAATTTAGCAACTGGACTATTTAATACAACACCGGAGTTCGGCGACTCCACCGCCCGCGTCGCCGCTACCGCCGCCGCCGCTGACGAAACATCAGGAATTAATTCAAGTTCGCTCAAGGATTCTACTCGGTGACGGACGCCGTCCGAGCCGACAATATATATGCATCCATCACGCGTCCAGCAGTTTGTGACACCGAAACGCTTTCGAGCCTCTAAGAAAGAAATTGACTACAATCTCACCTGATGGTAAGTGATGATGCAATCTAAGATGGAAGCGGGCTAACTTGTTAGGAGTAGGATGACAATCCACACCCCTTTCGGTTTCTACACTACATCGTACCGTAACGCTAAATCGCTTGGCGGTACGTCTTTGTCGGTAGGGTGGTAACTAGCCACGGCCGAAGCCTCCCACCAGCTAGACCTGGACAAATTAAGAAAATCTCAATCAGCCCAGCCGGGGATCGAACCCAGGACCTCCGTCTTGTACGTCCACTGCGCATACCACTGCGCCACGGAGGCCGTCAAGCCAAGTAAATCAACCCGAGCTGGGAAACAAACCCAAGCCCTCTGTTGAAATCTCTTCAGTATGGCAGGCGTCCACAGATCATAGGATGCATCGCATCAACGGATTTTAGTATTATTTCTAAAGAAAGTCATACAAGTGCGTCCACTGACCCGCATTGTACGGATCGCATCGAACGGATTTTATCTACCGTAAAATTAAAAATCCGTTTGATGCGAAGTGCTCGATACTTATGATGCGGATTTGTGGACGCCTACCATTAGTGTCGCTCCATAGTCCATGTGATTATATCAAAATATCGGCAATGGAATATACAGTTGTTTTATCGTGATACGTACTAGCATCGATCGTAGATCGTTAGATGGGCCTCAAAGCGTAGCGGAATTGTTATTGGTTTCGCACATTGAGTACGTCGTCACTCGTAACACATTTCTCTTTATTTATGTTGTGGCTTGTGTATTTACACTTCAAAATGAACACGAAGGCATAATTAAGGGATTAAAATAAGAAAAGACAGTAAATATTTTTTTAAGTCCACGTCCACTCACAGCATGCGCTTGTTATGTACCAAGATAAGATGTGCGTGCACGTCTTTGTGTAATGACATAAAATTCGTAATGCGTTATTCGTCGTGCGTTCTTTATTATGGAGGGGCCCATATAATGATTTATATCGATGCGTACTAGTACAAAAGTTAACCAAATTGTAATCTGTTGAAATAATCTTCAGGGCTTTTAAAGGTTTTGGTAAAATTAGAGTATGTAAGTAAAATACTGATATTTGTATTATTTAAATATGTATTTTGTAATAATTAATCTCAAACCCTGCTGAGCTGACTAGTATAACTAATAGAAATTGGACCTAAAGCGTAAGTGTCTTGTACGAGATGAAATTAGTGTAATTATGAGTAAGCATTTGCTTTAGAGAAGTCTAATTGGATGAGTTACACTGAACACATGCCCCGGAGAGCCCTCGAGTGTTGAAGTCTAACGGTGGAATTCATAGTCGTAGTAGGGGGCCCCTAAGGGGATTATTCAGCCGCTATGTGTCGAATTCAACCCCTACGCGTTTCATAGACAAAAGAAACCCCTCATTTGACAGGAGCTGGCGGCTGACTGCTGAATTACCGATATTTGTCAGCCAAACCATCCCCTGGCATTTTTTTTTGTTGTTATTCGTGATTTATTTATTAGAAAGTGGACGTTCGGATCGTTATAAGTGAAGTTATAAACAGCGAGTTATATCAGTGCCCAAGATATATATTCGCAATTGCGTAAACCCAGTATAATACTATGGCGATATGGAATGTACGAAAGATTCTCATATTAGGCATATGCCTCTGTTTGATGAAGAATGAACACAGAAGACCAAAAGAGGAATACCAATACCGCTAGTATTATACATTCTAGCAGCACTTCGATTCTATGAAACGGGATGTTATCAGGTACGTACCTTTGTTCATTATCAATAATTTTTTGTTCATGAAGACGCCGCGCGGTTTCACCCTGTGTGGTTCCCATTTCCGTAAGAATATGGGGATAAAATATAGCCTATAGAGCTCGGGGATAGTGTAGCTTCCCAACAGTGAAAGAATTTTTTAAATTGGTTCAGTAGTTCCAGAGCCTATTCAAAACATACAAACAAACAAATCTTTCCTGTTTCTATTATTAGTAAAGATAAATTAGAAGTAGATATAAAACCAATTAGCCAAGTGGGTATGTATGATCTCTGCCTTTTATTATGATGGTGTACGTTTCCAACAGTGATAGAATCTTTCAAATCAGTTCAGTAGTAACAGATCCTATTCAAAACAAACAAACAAATTTTTCCTGTTTATAATATTAGTATAGATAAATTAGGAGTAGGTCAAAATCCATATAGCCCAGTAGATATGACCTCTGCCTTCTATTCGGAGGGTGTAGGTTCAAATGCTGTCTGAAACATGCACCTCCAAATCATTTCAGTTATGTGCATTTTATGAATTTAAATGTATATTACATGTCTCATACAGTGAAGGAAAAACAATGTCTCTACATGTGTGAAGTCTGCCAATTCACATTGGGCCAGCGTGGTGGACCTTATCCCTCTCATTCTGAGAGGAGACTCATGCTTAACATACTCATGATGAAGAATTTAATTAGTTTGTTTGTTTGTAATCTAACCTATATAAATGTTAGGTATACCTATCTAGTTTTGATTTAGGAAATATATAACCTACATAAATGTAACTAACATAATGTTTATTTTCAGACTGCAGGTGCAGTCCATCAAGCATTCTATGAAATAACAGAAATGCCAAAAGTCAAGCTGTATTGATGTCACGCATAGGTATACATATAAACAACCCCGGAGGACCCTATACACAGATTTAAAGAAACCAGCTATCATGGCAGAGAATAGCAGTGATGAGCTCTGAGAATACTGTTTTACCAAGAATACTTAGAATACTTTGGTTCTTGAAAATCTGAGTTTTCAGATCACAGTAATTGGAAGACCCACATACCTTGAAAAGTCAGCAGCATTTAATATCAAGGTAGTAGGAGTGAGTGCAGTATGTTGTAAGGTGGTCACTCACTCTGAAGTCCATAACAATAGAAAATGTATACAAATCTTAATTGAATGAAATTTATTGATTCACATCTTTAATAAAGATAATTATTAAATGTTTACTTCTGCATTTTTCATTTAAGTCTGGCCCTATAAAAATATACAATAATAACAATAAGTTATATGTAAATTATGTATTTATTGTTGTTAGTAATTAAACTTTGTATCAAAAGGATATAGGTTTGATTTTAGAAATGCAATAAGTACTGTGTGGTTCATTATTATCAGCCCATTACCGGGCCAAGCCTACCTCCTAAATATATAATATTATGTGATCTAAAGCTTTGTGAAATGCAATTTTACCACTATTCCTAAGGATAAGCTACACTTATATTTATTTACTGCACTTACTATAAATTGTAAGAAAATACAGCATAATAGTACCTACTTGTAATTATTTCAGGTAATTATAGGTGGTTTTGAGTAAAATAAACAAATTTCCTCTTACAATAATTTTTTTATTTCAAGTAGGATTCCACATTACAAAAGTATGAAATATCAAACTACTTATATAGTAAATAGTATGCTTGGGATTTCTCTGCGTGATCGAATCACAAATGAGGAGATCCGCAGACAAACCAAAGTCACTGACATAGGTAGCACAGCGAGTCGTGAAGCTGAAGTGGCAATGGGCAGGCCACATAGTTCGAAGAGCCGATGAAATCGCAGTGTTGGTCGAACCCCCACTAGGTGGACCGATGGCATCAAGCGGGTTGCTGGACGTTGGCGGCTCTAGACCGTTGTGTTTGAAAGTCCATGCAAGACGGCTATGTCCAGCAGTGGACGTCCATCGGCTGATAATTTTGTATATGATCATGTTCGTCCACATAACTTCAATATTTTTCAAACAACTCCTTCTTGTGAGAAAGAAACTTTTTGATAAAATTGATCTATTGTACACTTGAACGAATTAAATTTTACTACGATAAATAAAAACAAAAAGTAAATGAAAATATTAGAAAGTCAATTATTTTGTAAAATGTCAAAGAATTAACAAAATACGTCTCTCTGTGGTTGTGTCACAGAATTTTCAAAGATCTAATGTAAAATCATAGACAACATTTGCTTGAAACTCCAGTCACCTAGGGGCTCTCTAGTAGTTTGTTTATGAAATGCAATGAAGGATGATTCAATAGTCAGCCCCTGGGTGAATACTGAATATTGGTTTGTGGGGGATTGTTCACTACACGACTATGAATTCCAGGGTAAGTTGGATTGCCGAGCTCTTTAACTGATGTCTTAGTAAATACTAACTATACGTACTGACACGATGTTTTGTTGTGTAAATGTGTGTTGAAATATATAGCTTTGTAATTCCCCTGACATTTGTATCAGCAACTAACTGACGAAAAATTCAGTATTTTTACAAATCCCGCGTTTTTTTTTTAAATGTTTTTGTTTGCACATTTTTTTTTAGAAAAGTCCCATTAAAATCCTTTAAGCCGTTCCGGAGATTAGCCCTGACAAACAGATATTAAAGAGATAACAAGAGAGATAAAATTTTCAAAAAAGTTTGATAATATTTTAGTGATCAGCACTTGGAAAAATACGTTATTTAAAACAAAGACAGATACTTCAATTTTATTTATATGTTGATTACAAGAAATATGCCACTATAAATTCGCATTGGCTTATCGAATCGAAATAACTCCAGGGGTAATGTTTTTAAACAAAAAAAAAACATTACCACACACTATTGTCGTTAACTTTTCAACTTATCATGTTCATGGACGTATCTAGGATTATATCCTGGGGTGGGCCTACATATTACTGAACAGAGTCGACATTCAATATAAAAATTTCGTTAGTTCGTTCAATATAAATATTTGTAGACGCAGACTTCTGAAACGGCTCGATTTATTTATTATTTTTACTTTGTATCTATGGTAGGTATCAGAAAAAGCCTTAATATATTTTTCAAAATATTTATTACTTATAGGTTTTTCTTTAATATATGTTGTAATTGTTATTATTTAATATTTTAAATGAAATTTTCTGTAAAATTATTAGTATTTCGGCGTTCATCATAGAATTTCAAATCGGTAGCCCAGTATCTTAGGGTGGGCACTGGACTATTCTAGGGTGGGCCCGGCCCACCCGGCACACCCGCTATATACGCCTATGTTCATGAAACATGATAAGTTGAAAGAAAGAGAGAATACGACATTGAAATATAGAGGGAAAACGTTGCTCTATGCAAAGTTCTTGAAGTTGTTAGTATATCAACGTGAATGTTATGTTTTTGAATCGTTTTAGCGTCCCTTTTTTGCGCTGCGACCATAAATTCCCCAACAATTTCACTTTAATTAAGGAAGGCTCGACTCCTGAGGGACACTTCACAATAACGAGCGAAGACCCGAAGCAGCTTTATCGATTGCCCTCTTAAAGTAAGTAGAGATCTGTCTCGACTAACATCTGTTACGAGAAGCCAATTTCTCGCCTCCCAAATAAAATTCCCGATGGACAAGGTTTTTAGCTTGCTCGGGTACTTTCACATACAATGTGGCAAGAAGCACTTCATAGTTTAATACCAAACTTCTTTTTCCAAATTACCAAGTTTGTCTTATAATGGACCGCATGAACTGGAAATAGCAGTCAATATCATTATCTACACTTTATAATATAAAGAGGTAAAGTTTTAATCTACTGAATCGATTTAGAAAAATCTTTTACCACTAGAAAGACACATTATTTGTAAGTATCATATGCTATATTTTATACTCATATTCTCACGGAAACGGGAACTACGTGGGTGAAACCGCTGGGTGTAGGCTAGTCAGCCTATAAACGTCCATTGCTAGACATAGGCTTGTATGGACTTTCAAAAATCACCTCCGTCTCCAATCAGTCTCCAATCACCGGCTCCCCCCATGTGTAACCCCCTTGATGTCGTCGCTCCAAGTTTTTCATATCAATGATTTTAATTTAGTAAATAATTAAAATAAATAAGTCATAATTTTAAATAATAATAAAAGCTATTATCTGTCACTATTAATAGAATGGGAATAAAATAACACAAGCTGGAATGATATAACTGTATTTCAAATAACTTATTACTCATTCTTAAACAAATCGTTACTTTGGTAGATGGATAATACATTAATTAAATTTACTTAACGCCACTTAATCACATGTCGCCTCTTTTACATAGACCACAATATCAAAACAAACCTCAGAATAAAACCATAATCATTAATAAACAGTACAGATTAAAATATTTATCTGGAAGAAGGAGTTTTTATATGTTGTCTTATGTATTTATAATTATTTAAATAATTAAAAATCTAACACTATCATGTCAGCTTACAAATATATCCGTTTTAGATAGACGTACGTACAGACAAGCATACAAATATTGTTATATTCTTTTACGTTAGATCAAATCAAAAGAAATCTAAATCAAAACACCCCTCGGTTTCACTCGGTAATTACCGTTCCCAAAGTAATGCGGGAATAAAATATAGCTAGTGGCACTCACAAATAACTTTTCCATTGGTAAATTAATTTTTGAAGACGAAAGTCTTCGATCAGTGCACGTTGCCAGTGACCTACGGTTTCAAGACTTGGTCTCCGACTATGGGCCTTATTAGAAGGCTCAAAGTCACTCAACGCGCGATGGAGAGAGCTATGCTTGGAGTTTCTCTGTGTGATCGAATCAGGAATGAGGAGATCCGCAGACGAACCAAAGTCACTGACATAGATCAGCGAGTCGTGAAGCCGAAGTGGCAATGGGCAGGCCACATAGTTCGAAGAGCCGATGGACGTTGGGGTCCCAAGGTGCTGGAATGGCGACCCCGCACCGGAAAGCGCAGTATTGGTCGACCCCCCACTAGGTGGACCGAGGTTATCAAACGGGTTGCAGGGAGCCGCTGGATGCTGGCGGCTCGAGATCGTTGTGCTTGGAGGTCCATACAAGAGGCCTATGTCCAGCAGTGGACGTCTATCGGCTGATATATATTTTTTTTTATTCTTTACAAGTTAGCCCTTGACCTCACCTGGTAAGTGATGATGCAGTCTAAGATGGAAGTGGGCTAACTTGTTAGGAAGAAGATGAAAATCCACACTTTTTTCGGTTTCTACACGACATCGTAGCGGAACGCTAAATCGCTTGGTAAGCTAAATCGGTACGTCTTTGTCGGTAGGGTGGTAACTAGCCACGGCCGAAGCCTCCCACCAGCCAGACCTGGACCAATTAAGAAAACCTCAATCGGCCCAGCCGGGGATCGAACCCAGGACCTCCGTCTTGTAAAAAGTAAAATTATATAAAAAAATAGTGATAAGGTAAGGGAATTTTTCAAATCGGTCTAGTAGATCCAGAAATTACCCTCACTATCTCAGAAAGTCACAAACTTTACCTCTTTATAATATTAGTATAGATTTCCAACACCAGTGCGATAGGATTAAAAGATATCATAAATTCAGTTTCGCATTACAAAATTTCCTTGAACGTCGTATTATTAGGTTTTGAGCTGGAATCACCGAGGAATATCAATAGGGCGGCCGTTCTATAGGTAGCCTGTTGTACGTGTAACCTCGTTTGCCGTGAAGCTGTGGCCTGGATTTTATTTTAGGCTAGATTTTCTTCCAAGTTTTCAACGTATCTCGGTAAGCGGAAGTCGCTTACTTGAAATTTATTATTTATCCACTGATAGTGCGGTGTCTACGGTGCTTTTAATGCTTTAGGTGCTTTAAAATATTTGAAGTTTACTAGTAAAATACGACGAAGAATAGCAATAGTTCATGTTATATTTTCTTAACAATTTAATTCAAACATAACAGAGAGATAGTGAAGGCAAATGGTATGAACGGATGCAACTGTTATTGTAAGTTACATCCTGTGCCTTGCTTCTTCCCTATTCCAGGCGGAAATGTTTGACTTAATTTCTATAAAAAATAGCCAGATCCAGGACTTGAGCCCCTTACCATTAATTGTCAAAATTCTAAATGGGAAAATGTTCATTGTAGCGTCCTTTGGCGGGTTAATACCCTTTTAAAGAACCAAAAAATCAAAAAGTTTGAAGCATATAATGTTACAATGTACAAGTATTAGTTCTAGGCCGACTTCTTAGAGTTAATGGGAATGGAATGGAAAATGGAATATTGGTCATACTTAAAAGAAATGGCACTTAATCTTAAAAAAAAACAGATATCAACCTCCTAATATTCTTTGTTATACTGGTACTTTGATTGGAGTGTTTGCGTTTTAAGACGATTTCGGCCGGTTCAATCATACGCCGAAACGTCGGCAACGTGCTGCTCGTGTAAATGAACCGCATAAAAAAACTTGGTTCTATAATCTCCAGTGCTTACCTCTGTGGTCTTCTTCTTACACTTGTCGGTGCCGGCGAAGATGTTGAGCTGCGTGGAGCCGGGCCGCAGCGGGCACTGGTCGATGTCCACGCGTCGCAGGTCGATGTCGATGCCGCTGGTGCCTCTGTTAGACAAATAGATTTCTTCAACAGTCAACCAGCGGTTTCTTGATATCATAATCATTTTCTGACAAATATTGACTGCCCACTACAGGACCAAGGTCGGTCGGAACACATCTCTGTCTACAAATGCTCAATGCACAAAATCACTAACGCGACCGGCAGCGTGACGGCGTCAACGCGTCCCTCTTATTTATACCAAAACTGATACCTCCCCTCTACAATAAAATAAATAATTAATGTTAATACCACCTGTAATCAAGGAATTTTGAAAACCAAAAATGTATGGGTATCTACAAAACTTTATAATGGTACATTTTAAACAGTTTGGAGTCCCAAGTTGCTGGAATGGCGACCACCGACCCCGCACCGGAAAGTGCAGTGTAAGTCGGGTTATAAGTCACAATGCAAACATGTTGGGTAAAGGTCTGTTTCCTACGTCAGTCAGCTAAAAATGATGATGATGAATGAGAGTCGACACCTCCCACGACCTTACAAATCAACATCTATTAATTTATGACTTTGCTTTCGCATTTATTATATTGGTTTAACCTTCTGAACGGGTGAAGTAGCTTTAAATAGTCAAACTTGACATTTCAAATCGCTTGTATACAGTCTACTTGAGATAAACGAATTCCAACTCAGTAAAGATTCTGAATATACTCCAGTGTTCTACTTTTTAACGAGTTTAGAAAATCTTGAAGTTATCACATACGTTTGTTAGGTTTTACGTGGCAAATAGCAGTATTATTTTGTTATTTATTTCGCTTACAGTAATATTGTACTTATACAGTGCAACCTCGATATAACAAATCGGAGGGGAACAAGAAAATATTCGTAATATCAAGTAATTCGTTGAACTGAGGTTTGTTATGTTGAGGTTAGATTGGTCTAAAATTCGTTATAAAGAGGTAAAAGAATAGTTTTATTCATCTCAATATTACGTACTTATCTTGTTATAGCGAACAACATCTACTAATAAATGATAACACATTTTTATCAAATTACTATAATGTATTTGCTATGTATTTAAAAACAATAATAAATTTTTTTTCTTACATTAATAATCAAAAAGAATTAACAAGTGGTTATACATAGTAGCTTAATCTCAATTTTTTTCATTTATTAGAAAAAAAGTCATTGATAGTTGTCTGTTTACCACCGGTTTGAGTTATGACATCCAAAGCGCAATCTAATTTCGTGATGGATTTCACTACATCGTCACTCAAACCTCCCTTTTTGAAAAATACAGATTTTATTGTATTCAAAGCATTATAAGCATCTTTTATTGTGAAGTTATGCTCATCAATTTCACCCTCTTCTTCCTCGTCTTCATCCGCTTCTGCATCAGTAACTGGCAACACAGATGTGACGATGTCAGCAACTTTACAAGTTACTTTACAAACAAAAGCGTTTCGAAACATGTCGAGACATGAATCACATTATAAGATTAAGAGTTATATTATTGGTAGAAACTTTATATAAAGGTTTTGGGTTGGCAAAATTCGTTAATTAGAGGTATGAATACTTTTTCTTGATAGTTGAAAATTCGTTATAAAGAGGTTGTACGCAAAGAATGTTCGCAATGTAAAGGTATATTTTATATTGACTCTTATGGACAATTCAAGGGGATTACGAAAAATTTGTTAAATCGAGGAAGTCGTTATATTGAGGTACGTTATATTAAGGTTGCACTGTACTATATTTCACTACCGCGTCAAAACTAAGGCGCTCAGAAGTGGCTAATTGTCTTAAGTTCATTTAGTCGCATTGCAAACAACGAAAATTATCTAAACAAATAGTACCCAAATTTTATCTACAATTTCGAGATGTGTGTTTAGGCGGTGTAAAAACTATATATACTTACATAAATATACAATGTAAGTAAACACAAAATTGTGCATGTGTGCGCTCAGTGGAGTAGGTAAATTCGGATCACTTTTGCGGTGATATTGTAAGCACGTAATATATAACCTAATAGTATAATCATATTATATATCTATAAATTTATATATCTTTGCCCGCTTGTGTAATCTTACATCGGACGGGCTAATCGTGTTAGCGATGTGAGTGGTGCAGCTATCAGCGTATATCGCTGCATCTGTCGTTCGCTCGTCGCTACAACAATAATATAATTATTGTTGTTTCTGTTACAACAGTAAATGCGAGCGCCCGAGCTACAAGCGGAAGCGTTTCACTAAACGTTTTATTACCCCCGCTTCATTAAGGTACTTTACAACTACAATTCACACAGGTACTATAACTACTTATTATTATAGGTAGGTACTAAGTACATTTTCTATGTATGTACCTAGATTGGTTTTAACTCTGTAAGTACCATGATGAAATTATAAGGGTTCTATAAGGTAGGAAGGGTCCTTTTCTACTATGAAGTTTATATTTATCCTAGTGGATATGACCTCTGCCTCTCATCCGGAGGGTGTAGGTTCAAATACGGACCGGGGCATGCACCAGGTGTCTCAAACGGTGAAAGAAAAACATCATAAGAAAATCTGCATACCAGAGAATTTTTTTAATCCTCTGCGTGTGTGAAGTCTGCTAATCCACATTGAGCCTTTGTGGTGGACTATTGGTCTAAGCCCTTTCGTTTTGAGAGAAGACTCGAGCTCAGCAGTGAGCCGAATATGGGTTGATAATGATGATGATGACTTACGTTAAACAACAGAATACATAATCGCTGTGCGCTTATAACTTGTAACACAAATCAATTAGCCTAAATCTATGCGAGCGGTCTGTATTTCTGACAGATTATGCAAATTCCTCCCGCCGTGGCCGAGATAGAGCTACGCTGTGGATCATGGCTAGTGAATTATTAGCTTTTCGATGGGAAATATCATTCGGACTCCGACAGCCAGTGACGTGCGCTGTCTAGCCCAGCGTGAATGAATTGTACGATCTAATTCAATAATATTGTGCATTGAAAATTAATTTTGGAGCGACAGATTCCTGCGAAATTCAGGCGAAATTATTTTGACGACCTCTGCAGCGTATCTTTGTAATACTTTGGTTTTCAGCAGAGATGTTTTAGTTCTAGTTGATGAAGATGAACTTAAAGTTAAACATTAATATAAGCTAAAGCCTCTAAATAGCTCCACAGTAAAAGAGCCAGACACACACCAAGTGGTCGTGGGTTCGATTCCCGACTGGACTATTGTCATACCCACCTCTAACAAGGTTTTTCCGACTAATTGTAGAGGAACGGAAATATTGGTCAAACTAAAAAATATATATGGCAAATCTTTTTTTTTTTATGAAAACTCCGTCAACCAGCCCAAGAAAATAGTGGTGGCTTTACGCACTACAAATGGCTCAGTTACAATCTAGTGATATATTTCGGCTTCTTTATATTTTTCTTAAAATTAAGAAATCTAAATATATAAATGCGAAAGGTAATTCATCACGAAATCTCGAAAACAGCTTCATGTACAAAGCTGAAATTCGGCAGGGAGGTAGTTTATAGTTAGAAAGTATTCACTGAGACGAATTTTGCGAAGTCGCGGGCTTCCGTTAGTACTATTTATTTAGAAATTAAACATTTTCAGGGGAAATGAAATAAGCAAGCAAAGTGCGTGTTTGTGTAAGCTTTAGATGTTATCGTTAATACAATTTTGTGTACATTACTATTCGATAGCCTATTTTTTTTCTGATAATACTAAGTATTTTACAGAGTGATGGAGATGGATCGGTGGAATATTGTATGAAAAAAGTTCGGGAGACCTTCGTCAGTAACAAAGTTTCTTACATTATTTTTTCAACTCTTTATATTACACGAGTATAATGGATGGAAGTGTTGGTGGTGTAACACCATTAACATCTCAACGGGTTGATGACTTTTACTTAATATTCGTTATCATCATCATCATCATTATCAGCTGATGGACGTCAACTGCTGGACATAGGGCTCTTGCGTGGACCTCCAAGCATAACGGTCTCGAGCCGCCAACATCCAGCGGTTTCCTGCGATCCGCTTGATGTCATCGGTCGGGTCGGGTAGTGGGGGGTCGACCAACACTGCACTTTCCGGTGGGGGGTCGCCACTCCAGCACCTTGGGACCCCAACGTCCATCGACTCTGCGAACTATGTGGCCTGCCCATTGCCACTTCAGCTTCGCGACTCGCTGAGCTATGTCAGTGACTTTGGTTCGTATGCGGATCTCCTCATTCCTGATTCGATCAAGCAGTGAAACTCCAAGCATAGCTCGCTCCATCGCCCGCTGAGTGAGTGAGTGACAAAGAAAAATTCAGTATTACATTACCTGATCTTGGTATCAAACTCTCAGTACTTTGAGACCCGAAGCCACGGTCAAGTCGTTTCGGATAAATGCCACAAACATCGTGACACGAAATTTTTATATATTAGATAACACGGGTTTGTGTTCCACGTTGTTTTCTTCTGAGGTTGTAGCTTTAATTCAATCACATTTGGCCGAATGTTATCAAGTCCCCAAATAATCCATTTCCCCGGACACTATCTATGACCGAATCTTTATTTTTATTGGTCGCCAATGTCGAATAGAGTCACAGATTGTGGACAGCGCAGACTAAAGATTTTTATTATTCTTATTATTATTTAGTACTCCCTGAAATGAAATGAAGGCAAGAAGTGTTTTTTTTTTCATTTATCTTTTTTGTAAATATTTTTGACTAAAAACAAACTTAATTTAAATATCTGAAACTGGTATATAATGAAAGGTTTCACTCAGCATCGCACGTGGACGATAAATTAATGAGCAGTCTTTGGGAAGGAACGAAGCCTAATTAAGCGTGATCACAAACGTGATTTAATTTAGAAAGCAGGTACGTACATACATTTTATTACCAATATTAATTACTGATACGTCTTTGTGATAACTAGTCGCAGTTAATGTTTACCATAACAATTAGAAAGCAATATGCAGCTACAATAATCTAATTAAAATATTTAATTACGTTGATAATGACACAAATCACGATAAACCAACTGTGCTCTACATGACAACGACTCTTTTAACATGTTTGACTGTAGATTTAATAATGTAATAAATTAGATTACTTGATACCTATTAATTGATTTTGAAACATGGATAAAACACACGTTATACAACATCGGAGTATGCTCGACTAGTTTAGAACCCATACGGGACCCTTAGTCAAGAGCTGGTTTTGAAAAATAGTTGGTACCTCTCAAGAATTTATTGAGAATTCGTCAGAGGACTGTAAGGCATTACGCAACTGTGCAGCTGAGGTTACATCATACTTTCAGGCATAATATACGGTCGTCTTAACGATGACATCTAGGGATAATGTAAAGAAAATCCAAGAAATATCCATTATGAACAGATTAAGTAAGTAAGTATTAGTTTCAAAGGTTTCTAGTTAGTATGATGTAGTGTGCGAAGAAATACATTAGTTTTCTTCTATTCATTTAATGATCTATAGATTTTATTGAATAGGAATAAAATACCAATGTTGGAAAGCGACAATTTGTCGCCGGTTTGCCGCGCTCCGTTCGGTATTTTCGCTAAGTTGTGGACATTTTTTGTCGAATAACATTAATTTTACTACAAAAGAGTTATTTATCTTTGGAATGAACTCCGACGTTCTCTAGTTGATTATATTTCTATACAGGCGACTCAGCGATCCGACACAGTATTGTTAGGAAGCCAAAAAGAAATAATGTTTCTATTTGTATGATAAAGTAACGTCTGAAGAGAATATTATAAGCGTTCCTAATTCGTGTATATTGTAAAAACTGTTTGCCTTGATCTGTATGGCAATGGGGATGAGGACTAGGTTTTAATATTATATTGATTTTCATGAGTTACTAGCGGTCGCCCGCGACCTCGTCTGCATGGAATTCAGTTTTACATATCCCGCGGGAACCATGGATTTTCCGAGATGAAAAGTAGCCTATGTGTTAATCTAGAGTAAAACCTATTTCCATTATAAATTTCAGCCAAATCGCTTCTGTAGTCGCTGTAGTCGCGGCGCACTTACATACAAACTTTGGCCTTTATAATATTAGTGTGATTCATCACTATTAACTAATTGATACATAAACACCTAAGATTATCGGGATGTTTGTTAAATAAAAAAAGATTATAACATTTCAAAATCAATTAAAAATCTTTTAACGTAATTTCATGAAAAATCATACATTTTTAGCTCCCTTAAATTCACATTTGACATTCTTAATTACATGAAGTAATGAAGTCGGTTAAAAATATATAAACGCACAAATAACAAAAATATTTGTAAAGTTTAAGCACCTATACAAATCTAAACATTTCACGAATTGCCGACGTCATTAATTCGTGCTATTTAGTATGGAGTGTTTTGAGCGATCTGTGGCAGCGCCGCCAATATGATCCCTTTAATCAATGTAGCTCCGAAAGTAATAATCGAAAATCTGCTAATCCGCATCGGGTCACTGTGGTGGACCTATTATTAGCCTAATCCTTACATTGTGAGAGGAGACTCGTGCTCAACAGTGAGCCGAATATGGGTAGTTAATGAGGATGCTACTTTTGTAGAAGTAACAGGGTATCCACGATCATATACTTTCGGAGCTACAAGGATTTAAAGGGTCAGATTTGCGGCGATGCCGCGGATTCCTGAAAAACGCCCCATAAAAAATGGCATGAACGAATGACGTAGTATCGTTAAATTTGTATGTGCGTACAAACAAAATTACTAATAACTTTGTTATTTGTGCGTTTATGTTTATAGTTCATATATTAAAAAATGTCACATTTAATGTAAGGAAGCTAAGACTGTATGACTTTTCATCTAATTACGATAAAAGATTTTTATTAGATTTTGAAATTTTATAATCTCATTTATTTTGCAAATATCCAGACAATCTTTCGTTTTTATATATAAATTAGTTAACATTGACTCTATTTACCCGAATGTATCATAAAAATCAACATATTCAAACCTAGTCATCATCCCCATTAACTAAAATAAAAATGAAAAACAATAAAATAGAGGTGAATACGAAACACGCACGTGCGAGTTATACATAGTTACAGAATAGGCTCCCTGCACGGCTATTCTCTAACAATGTTTTGTATAACTCGCAAGTGCGAGTTTCGAATTCACCGCTATCTTTCTCATTCTATAGTATCGTTTTAAACAGAGAGACATAGAGCTGAATTCGAAACACGCACGTGCGAGTTATACATAGTTACAGAATAGGCTCCCTGATGCCAACAGGCGAACTCACTTGAAGAAGTAGGTGCCGTTGTAGCCGAAGAAGGGCACGGTGTAGGTCAGCATCCAGATGTTGCCGCCGCCGCAGTCGTAGTACGGCTTGGACCACTTGCCGTCCTCGTACGTCACCGACAGGATCTCGTCGAACTCGCGCTCCGTGTGCGCCGTGTCGTTGTGTGTGTACGTGTTGTAGCCTGGACAAGCATCAGCATCAGCATCATCATCATCATCATCACCATCATCATTATCATCATCATCATCATCATCATCATCATCATCATCATCATCATCATCATCATATATTTAATAATGTACAAATTTAAATATCACGTGTCTCAATCGGTGAAGGAAAACATCGTGAGGAAACCTGCACGCCAGAGAATTATTTTAATTCTCTGCGTGTGTGAAGTCTGCCAATCCGCATTGGGCCAGCGTGCTGGACTATTGGCCTTAACCCTCTCATTATGAGGGGAGACTCGAGCTCAGCAGTGAGCCGAATATGGGTTGATGACGACGACGACAAATTTAGTACCTAATTTTGACGGCCTCCGTGGCGCAGTGGTATGCGCGGTGGATTTACAAGACGGAGGTTCCTGGGTTCGATCCCCGGCTGGGCAGATTGACATTTTCTTAATTTGTCCAGGTCTGGCTGGTGGGAGGCTTCGGCCGTGGCTAGTTACCACCCTACCGACAAAGACGTACCGCCAAGCGATTTAGCGTTCCGGTACGATGTCGTGTAGAAACCGAAAGGGGTGTGGATTTTCATCCTACCTCTAAGAAGTTAGCCCGCTTCCATCTTAGATTGCATCATCACTTGCCATCAGGTGAGATTGTAGTCAAGGGCTAACTTGTAAAGAATAAAAAATAAAAAAAATATTATTAATTCATATTACTTTTTTATATAAATATTCTTTTTCTTTATTAAAATTTGATAGTTGGTTTAAATACTGTAGGTACTTTAATGTTATATAATTTTTATTTTCGTTCTTTTTTATATTTTTTAAACTAGTTATAAGTTTTAATTTGGTTTGGCTATGAATATAGGTTTATGTTGCCTGTTTTCGTGGTGGCACTTGGTACTGGGTCCTGAAAATCAGCGCTGTATGTTCTTTGTTTATGGGGAGCATATAGCAATATGCTGAACCTTTTTCTAGGTTATGCCACATATCGCAGGGTATTATTCTTTAATAATTGTGATGTGTGGCATAATGTAGTAATAAATATATTTTCTTTCTTTCTTTCATCATCATCATCATCATCATCGTCATCAGCCGGTAATTATTATCAATAGTGGTCCACTACAGGGCCAGCCGGTTAATTCAGTAACTCTAACGTACGAGTATGTTAGCTTGATGTCACGTAATTTAACGTGGCGCATGGCCTTCGTGGCGCAGTGGTGTGCGCCGTGGATTACAAGACGGAGGTCCTGGGTTCGACCCCGGATGAGCCCGCTTCCATATTATATATTCCGAGTTTTGAATATGGGTAATTATAGATTTTGAGGTGCTCTTTTATAAGGAAAAAATACGAAGACGTAAATATTAAATAGTAGGATTTTTTTTATGTTTTATACATACATGTTTTTAAATTACTTGGAAATTGGGATATTATCAAAAAATTGGTTTTAGACGCCATTTTTCCATCAATTCGCCGCAAGCGACAAAAATTCGATTTTGCAAAACGAAACTTCGAAAAGAGCACGTCAAAATCTGTGAATATAGTCATTTTTAAAACTTCCGAAAAACTTTGCAAACAATAGGTACTACCAGATGATTGAACTATAAGATGCACACAATAAATGAGATGAGAGAAAGAAAACATCGACTAATAGTGGCGGAATCAAAAGACAAAAAAATCGCTCTCTCTTTCGTTCCGTCGCAACTAAAGTGAGAGGGGGGGGATATTTTACACATTTGTCTTTCTCTCGTCTCGAAATATGTGACATCTTAAGTCTACATGCCACCTTATAAAAGAGAGAATATGTTGCGTCGACCCACCAAGCTTCGTCAATTCCAAAGTTGGCGGGCTTAATGTGATAATAACTGTATAATTACAAATGATCATTATCAGATGATAATGATAATATCCGGTACCGATGACTTAACATGCTCACCGAGGCACGGAGGTGTAGCATCACCAGCTTCTTAGCTTCGGGCTGACCTTTATCTTTCCAAATGAAGGAAAACGCTCAGTATTTAGTAGCCTTTGACGGCCTCCGTGGCGCAGTGGTATGCGCGGTGGATTTGCAAAACGGAGGTCCTGGGTTCGATCCCCAGCTGGGCAGATTGAGATTTTCTTAATTGCTCCAGGTCTGGCTGGTGGGAGGCTTCGGCCGTGGCTAGCTACCACCCTACCGGCAAAGACGTACCGCCAAGCGATTTAGCGTTCCGGTAATGTCGTGTAGAAACCGAAAGGAGTGTGGATTTTCGTCCTCCTCCTAACAAGTTAGCCCACATCCATCTTAGACTGTAACATCACTTACCATCAGGTGACATTGTAGTCAAGGGCTAACTAGTCTAGAATAAAAAAAAAAGCCTGACCCAGAAATCGAACCCTGGATTGAAATCCGGAGCCATATAAACTAAGCACTGGGCCAGCGAGGCTATAAAATTGAAACATAGACTGAAATTGAAATATCGGTTGTCGTAATTTGGCCACAGCTCCCTAAATGCTAAGCGACTTGCAAAATTAAACCCCTTCCCCCTCTCCTCCGCGTCTATCAATCAACAGTATTCGGAAATAGAATATAATTTCGTTATTCCATTACAGAATGAGTGCCTGCGCTACCCAGACATACTTTATTTTATAAAGGCTGAAACTGCGCCCTAGCTCCATACGTATATATACCTACGGTAGCCAATTATGAATCTTGGATAATGGCGACTTTGGAAGGTAGCTGATTTCAAGGATCATATCTTCATATTTTCTATGCAGTGGCGTTCACAAGGCTTTTTACTAGGGTATGCATTATATGAAAATTGTGGGAATGGGAATTTCGTCTACTATAAAGTAGACTCTACATCGTAAATAGAAAACGTCTACAAATAAATTCGTAGTGAGTCGTCAGGGTAGACAGGGCATTTTTGCATCTATAAAGTGCATGCCACTGTTTCTATGGGATATCTTAAGGAATCATGTCTTCAGTCGCAAGACCCTTAGCTTCGTAGTTTACCTTAGCTTAGACCTTATAGTTAGGTGTTTTTTGAAGGGCGCTGCGAAGCTAAGTGACTGATTACTGGGGACATGATTTCTCATATTATATGTATTTTTTTAAATTGCATATGCAGATATATTAAGCATACTTGGACAGTTAAGGTTTAAAGGTAGCTGTACCTTCTAACGCCATCACAATCTAAATACTCACATAAGGTAAGCGCATAGGTTAACTTTCAGCCTTCATGAAATGAAGTATGTCTGGCTATTGCGGCCTCTTAGTCCATTAACGTCTGAGGCACAATGGATTACTTGTTAGAAATCAAACCGGCAATCCAATTAAGTGCTGATGTATTTCTAGAACCTCGTAACTGCGTATAAAGTGAAGCTTAAGAGTATACCAATGGTTTAACTCTTGCATTCTGTAAAGTTGCAGCGTTGTGACATCGGTCGTTTCCATGGCAACTTCACTGTTAGTGACATTTTAATTTTGGCATCGTATAAACGACATATAGTCCAAATTCCAATAACACGGCTTATAGGCGAAAAGTTCGTCGTCGAGTGTAAAATAGAGGAATCCCATCCAAGTTTGCTGGGTGGATAACAATAAGGTTAGGTTGCTTGAAGTCGTACTCCGGTAAAATAACAGTATTATTTCCATACAACGTCTACATATTGTCAATATTGACTGCGTTCCGGTAACTAAGGCAAAATCTATTGACAATATTTATGTTGTGATTCTAAAGCAATCAAAGAATTTTCTACCTACCTACACAAAGTCCTCTGTGACAAAGCTTCCATTAAACAAAGTTAAAAAAATAAAGGTACAACATAGCCACTTGAGAAGTGAAGTAAAAAAAGTAAAAAATCGCTTCCGCTTATGTTATAAACTCACCTCTCCTGAACTGATTGTGGTTTCGTATCACGCGCTCGGCATTCTTACGGGCGATGTAGAACCACTCCGAGGTGTTGCTCAAATATTTGTACTCGACCGCCAGATCCTTCGCCAGTATCGGCCCCTCGGGTAACCGATACGCGAACGGACAAAACAATTGGTAATCTTTATATTGATATTGGTCGTAGCAGTTCCCCGCTGCGAACACGTCATCGTCGAACTCCACCATTGAGAACACACTAGCATGCAACAGGTACTCGTTATGCATGACGGAAGGACCGGCGTATTTCCACAGCCTGGTGAGCATGTTCGCTCTATTAACAGCGACGTCCGCTTCCACCCTAAACCTCTCTTGAGCGTACCTATCTACTACACCCTCCCCTAAATTCAAATGCGTCCCAGCTGTGCAGTTCTCGCCTAGCAGATGCTGAGTTTCGATCAATCTTAGAAACTTAGTAACAACGTCTTCGAGAACATTCGGTCTGACAACCGTCGTGTTATCTCTATCTACACTCGTATTGTTAACATCTCTAATATCTTCAACGGAATTCTCTGAGTGTCGTTGTCGTAACTGTGCTCTAGATTGATAAAGTGTTCCAGTAATGACACGTCGTCTGTCGTGTCACTGTCTCTCTGTATGACGTTCCCGGAATAATTCCCGAAGTATTTCTGGAACATGTCGGGGGTCGTTCTGTGGCCGTCGTCGTCGGGCGCGCTGTACGGTCTGAGCGCCGAGGCGACCGGGTCTTCCCCGGATTTGTCGATGCTCTCTGCAACAAAGATAAACGTTTTATTACAAACTATGTAGATACCGCGTGATTTTATTTCTTTTGCGCTTTCTGCGAGATTGTTACGACGACAGGCGACGGGTTTATCTGTGATCTCGGAAAATTGGGAGCTTTGGAGATTACGAATTTTTCATGTTATATATATAACATATCTGGGATATGAAATTTGTGTCGAAATGTTATGGGCATAATGTGAGATATAAACTATTCGCTGCTTGAAAGCTCATTTCGTAGATGAAAGTGTAATTGTGACCTTTCAATACTATAACTAAAGTTAATAAGCCTACGTTTTTAGTAGGCCACGTCAATAACAGTTCATGTCGCACTGCACAAATACTGGGTTAGCTTTATTAACCAATGAGGTATTTGATATACCCCGTTGGTCTTATTAGTTAGTGTAGCTTCGGATCTCAAAGTTAATGAAATATTGAGCTTTTCTTTCTACTAGAAAAAGTTTAGTACCAACTCAGATTTGCGTCGTCCTCAGTTATTGTCATGAACATCTGATAGTGATCGTTAAAAGATTCAAATATGGCGGTCCTGTAGTAGGCTGATAGTAATGATGACGGCATTGCGTTATAGATTGGTTAATATATTTGGAAAACTCGTTATCGTCGGGAAAGGCGGTTGAATTGGCAAAGTGACCGGCTTCGATAACCAGACGTACGCGGCTTGGAAGCCTGCCGGGCAGCAATTTCATAACGAAATAATTCATTTTATCAGAGGTTTAAATGTACAATGTAGGTACATTTAAAAGCACATACAATATGTGGAAACTACTAACGATTTTTAAAACTGCAGTCAGGAGAAAGTAAAAAATTGGAAAAAAATCAAAAATCTATATTTAAATACTTGGAAAAATTGGAAAAACACTTGTTATGAAAATTATACTCCGCTAGTTTCTTACAACACTTTATTCCACCTTTTACAATTACAAATTATTACAAATTAAAAATAATAT